>NW_026652287.1:63591381-64125057 GCF_009828535.3 Hylobates moloch
GGGGGGGGGGGCGAGGGAGTGGAGAGGGGACACTGGCTCTGCTCTTGGGGAGCCCTGGGGGTGGGGCAGGTGTCGTCCAGCGGATGCTGCCTTCAGGCCTCAGGCTGCATGGGGTCAGATCCCTGTTGTGCACCGTGGAACCTGGGGACAGTGCTCTTGGAATTTTTTTTTTTTCTCGCAAAATGGCAATGATGTGTCTAAGAGGAAAGTTTCTTAGAGTGCAAAACGGATTGGTTCAGCAAATGATCGCTGACCTCCTGCCATGTTCCAGGGCTGTTTGAGACACAGGACAGAATGCTACACGCAGAAGGAGTCCTCACTCCTGTTAATTGCAGAGAATGCAGTAAACCGCAAGCACAGCAATGAGGAGAAGGGATGGAGGAACAGAGAAAGCTAAGGGTAGCCTCTGCTCTCCTACTCCCCAGGCTGTGATCCAAAATCCCTTCAGCAATGGTGGCAGTCCGGCGGCCGAGGCTGTCAGCGGGGAGGCACGATTTGCCTATTTCCCAGCGTCCAGTGTGGGAGATACTACGGCTGTGTCCGTACAGACCACAGACCAGAGCTTGCAGGCTGGAGGTGAGGAGAAGAAGTCAGGTTGGCAGGTGGGGGAGGCAACGGGCCCAGCAGGGAGGGAAGCCCCCCCAACCAGTTCTGACTTCACCCTGTCTTGCCACTGACCCCCCACTCTCCCTGCAGGCCAGTTCTACGTCATGATGACGCCCCAGGATGTGCTTCAGACAGGAACACAGAGGACGATCGCCCCCCGGACACACCCTTACTCTCCGTATGTGCAGGGGACACTAGGAGGGCCTGGCATTTTTTTTTTTTCTCCCTCCGGTTCACCCATTCTCTGCCTCACCTCTCGATACTGGACTACAGGCCCCCCACTACCCCGGCTAATTTTTTAGACGGGGTTTCACCATGGTCTCGATCTCCTGACCTCGTGATCCGCCCGCCTCGGCCTCCCAAAGTGCTGGGATTACAAGCGTGAGCCACCGCGCCCGGCCTGAGGGCCTGGCATTGAAATGGAAGGAAGAGAGGGGTTTCTGGAGTAGAAGCTGGGCAGTTAGCATGAAGTGGGCACATGGTGTAATTTTTTTTTTTTTTTTCTTTGCTTGTTTCTGCTTCTCTAGTGCACATAAAATATCATGTCTTTTGTTTTTGCACATGGATTTACCCTGCAAAGATAATTTTTAAGTCTAATACTTAGTAGATGCTTGGGCAAACAGATCTGCGATAGTACATGCCCCCATTTTTTTTCCTCTTCTTCTAGAAAAATTGATGGAACCAGAACACCCCGAGATGAGAGGAGAAGAGCCCAGCACAACGAAGGTGAGGACAAGGTGTGGCTCCGGGTCCCCCCGACCACCACCCTCACAGGCTCAGCCAGCCCTGGGGTGTGGAGTGACAGAGAGGGAAGCCACTCCTGGGCAGGCCACAAGTGCTCCAGAGGGCTTTGCTGGACGCTGTAAAGGTAGAAAGTGAGCAACGAGGGGAGAGTACAGTGTCAGAAGTAGAGGGACAGGGAGTGTGAATTGGAACTGGCCATTTGTTGACCCAGCTGGTGATCTCGAATTCATGGCCCACATCTAAGATGGTGGACTTCACATTCCCATACGGATTGCCTGCCTACTTGAAAAATGGGGCTGACCGGGCTCACCTGGGCTGACCTTTCCACGTGGCAGCTGTCATGCTCACATCCCTCACTCCCATGCCTGCCTGGCCTCCAGAAGTAGGTCTGTTCCCCCAGGGAGCACATCTCAGGGCGAAACTGCATGAAGCTCTGCCTCTGGCTGCCTAAGGCTGGAGCATCCTGCCCTTTCCAGAAACACCAAGTCTCACCTCAGGTCATTTGGCCTTCAGCACTGTCCCACCCCGCCTGTCAGTAGCCACTGCAGTGGGCACAGCAGTGTGCAAGTGCCAGGAGAGTGCTTACACCCAAACAACCATCATTCAATAAATATTTACTGCCCGTGGGTTCTGGGCCGAGCGGCACAGGCCCTGTGCCAGGTCTGGAGTCTGGCCTGGAGTGTCAGGGAGGCTCAAAGGCCTGAGGGCTCACATCTCATGGGTCTTATGGGACATTGATGGGGGGGTGGGCTGGGGTGAGGCTTCCCTAGGGAGAGGGGAGTGTGGGTCAGATTACTTTGTGGGGTGCTGGTTTGGTTGTGGAAGAAGTTCTATTTGGAATGCCTCAGGAGGGAAGATCGGGAAGGCCTTGAATGCCCGAGTGAGGCGCTGAATGCTGAGTCCTAAAGGTGGTGATGGGGCTGGGGTCTGTGGCCCGGGTAGTTGTGTTCTGAGTAGCTCCTCTCTTGAGTTCAGGCGTTCATTCAGCATGTGCATACTACAGCCAGCCCCCATTTTGCGTCCTCAGACATGGCAATGCAGCAGATAATAGGACAGACGAGGTCTCAGTTCTCTGTGCGCGTTCTGGTGGGAGAGATGGGAGTCACACACAGCCGCATCAGGCAGTGCAGGTAGTCACAGGCAGGAGAGGAAAGCTGGGGAAGGAGGTGGCGGGTGATGGCGGCATGGCAGTGTGCTCTGGAGGGCTCTCCGGGAGGTGACATTGAAGCAGAGCCCTGAAGGGACCTGAGGGAAGGGGCCTGTTGAGAACCTCAGGAGAGTCCCAGGCAGAGGGAAGAGCTAGGACACAGGCCAGGCCCTGAGCCAGGGCCGCTGTGGTGTGTCTGCAGAAGAGCAGAATTCAGGAAAGGAAAGAGGAAGTTGGCGCAGTGGAGGGGGCTGCCCAGGCCAGATGGTGGAGGACCTTGGAAGAAGTCCCCAGTGTGGCTGTCTGGGCTCCTGTGGTTTTATTCCAGGGTGATGAGAAGCCAGCGTAGGGGTTTGGGTGTGGAGGCTATTGGCAAGAGTGGTGGGAAGAGGCTGGGAGGTAGGAGACTATATGAGTGTCAGGCCTAAGATAGGGCAGGGGTTGGGGGAAATGTGGGGAGGACTCCAAGGCTGGAGAATAAGGGTTTCGTGCTGAACTCCCCTCCATGCTTGGAAGGGAAGGGGTGCATCTGAGCTTGGTTTTGAGATGCAGTGAGTTTGAGGGGCCCCCAGAGCAGCCCCAGCCACTGTGGTGGGGCATCAGGGTGGTTCTTAATCTCCGTACCTGTCTTCCCTCTGTGAAATGCTGGAAGCATAGCCACCCCCAGCACCTGGTGGGGATGCAGTGAGTCGTGGTGGCCACACAGTAAGGCTGAAGAGAGAACTCAGGACCCTCCCATCCCACTCTCACCCCCGCCTCTCCCTCAGTTAATCTGACTCCAGGCAGCCTTGAGACTTTCTCACCCTGTGAAGCAGTCTTCGTCACCTGCCCACTTCTCCAGCTCCGTCCTGTCTCTGCTTTCCTGACTTGCAGAGCATCTGCCCCCATCTGCTCATCCTCCCAGTACCTTTGGCCATCTGGTTCATGGCTCTACCAAAACAGCTCCACTTCCAGTCACCCATGGTGACCCCATTGCCACATCCACTGGCCTCCTTTGCTGTCTGGGCTCCAAGCGTCTGATGCTGCCTGTCCCTCTGGAATCTTCCTTTCTCCTCCATCCTCTCTGATTCTCCTGTGATCTTTGCCTCTCCTGCCCCACTGTTAACAGTGAAATTTCCAGGGTCCCAGTTCCAAGTGAGTAGATGGGGGTACCGGGGAATCTGTGTTTTCCATCAGCTCTTCAGGTGATTGTCATAGTGGACAAGTTTGAGAAACTGCTTTGGCTGCGAGTGTTTCTTTTTTTTTTTGAGAAGGGGGTCTCACTCTGTCACCCAGGCTGGAGTACAGTGGCACAATCACAGCTCACTGCAGCCTTGACCTCCCAGGCTCAAGCGATCCTCACACCTCAGGCTTCTGAGTGGCTGGGACCACAGGCAGGCGCCATCACATGGGTTAATTTTTTTTTTTTTCTGTAGAGTGGAGGTCTTGCTATGCTGCCCAGGCTCATCTTGAACTTCTGGCCTCAGGCAGTCCTCCGGCCTCAGGCCTGAGCTGCCACACCCAGTCTTGCTGGTGTTTCATAAGGTCTGGCCCCTCCCGTCGGCCTCAGGTGTATGATGTGTGAGGCCCAGCAACGGGCTCGGAAGCTCTTGATCAGTATCCCCCAAACTCTGTTCCCACTTGTAGGTGTTCCTCTTTTTTCTTTGCTGCAGAAGAGTGCGTGACTCACAAAAAGTTGAGGACTGTTCCTTGATGTCCTCCCAGGCTTCGCCCACCACCTGGCTCCTGGTAATGCAAGGAACTGTGTTTCCATCCATTCCATTCCTCTCACTGCAACTCCAGCCCTACATTTTGAACTACCTATTCAAGATTTCCATCTCTGTACATCCCTGTAATGCCTCAAACTCAACTCACCCAAAACAGAATGTGCCATCTTCCCTCTCCAAAGGCTCTCATGCAACCTTCTTCTTTGCAGAGCAGCAAAAGCTACCCCTGTCACAGCTGCCCAAGCCAGAAACTAAGACCAGAGCCGCTTTCAACTCTGCCCTCTTCTTCCCTTATGGCCACAAACCCCAAGTTTCTGTTATGTGGTGAATTTCAGATCCGCTTCTCTCACTTCTTTTTCCCTCCTTCCCACCACTTCTTGGTACTGCAGGAGCTTATCCCAGAGTCACAAACTCAAATGCCTGCAGGGGCCTGAGGGAGGCAGGTGCACTTGGCATGTCAGGAAGGGGCGTGTGGCTGGGTGTGGTGGCCCACACCTGGAATCCCAGCACTTTGGGGATTACATTTTGGCCAAGACGGGCGGATCACTTGAGCCCAGGAGTTTGAGACCATCCTAGGCAATATGGCAAAACCCTGTCTCTACCAAAAAAATTAAAAATTAGCCAGGCCTGGTGGTACATGCCTGTAACAGTCCCAGCTACTTGGCAACCTGTGGTGGAAAGATGGCTTGAGCCCGGGAGATGGAGGTTGCAGTGAGCTGAGATTATCCTCCAGCCTGAGCAACAGACCCAGACCCTGTCTCAGAAAAAATTAGGAAAGGTTGTGGGGGGCCCTCAGTGATCTGGGGCATGTGTGTCCTGCCTGAAGGGTGGCCCTTGCCCAGTGCCTTCCCCTTGCTGCCCTGTCAGAATCTAGGGCCACTGTTGCCAGAAACTGTGAGAAGCTAGAAATCGAGACTTCTACGTGAAATCTGATTTTTAGGTGCCAGATTGGATTGCTTTTTCCGTTTCATTGATTTCTACTCTTAATGTTACTAATTCATGCTTCTACTCACTTTGTTTTTTTTTGTTTGTTTGTTGTTTTGTTTTGAGACGGAATCTCGCTCTGTCACAGTGGTGCGATCTCAGCTTACTGCAACCTCTGCCTCCCTGGTTCAAGTGATTCTCCTGCCTCAGTCTCCCAAGTAGCTGGGACTACAGGTGCCCGCTGCCACACCTAGCTAGTTTTTGTATTTTTAGTAGAGACGGGGTTTCACCATGTTGGCTAGGCTGGTCTCAAACTCCTGGCCTCAGGTTATCCACCTGCCTCGGCCTCCCAAAGTGCTGGGATTACAGGAGTGAGCCACTGCACCCGGCCCCTTCTACTCACTTTGGATTCAATTTGCTAGGTTTTGTGCTTTAGCTACCCCGGCACACCCCAACCCCAGCTTTTTAAGGTAATTCTTTTTTTTCTTTTTTTTTTTTCAATTTTCTACTAAAATCTTTATTTTACAGGATTTATGTTTCACAGCAGGGATTGAGATGATTCTTAACCTTTCTCTTTGCTTAACAGCATTTAGAGTTGCCAGTTCACTCCAGCATCACTTTAGCTACATCCCACTAGGATATGTTGTGTTTTTGTTATCATTCAGTTTAAAGTATTTTCCAATTTTCCTTGTGATTTCTTCTTTGACCTTTCTGTTATTTGGAGGCAGGTTGCTTAATTTCCAAATATTTGTGGGTTTTCCAGATATCTTTTTGTTATTGATTTTTAATTTAGTTCTGTTATGGTCAGAGAACATACTCTGTATGTTCAGTTCCTTGAAATTCGATGAGACTTACCCGATGGGCCCGAATGTGTCCTAGCTTGGCGGAAGCTTCTGGGGCATTGACGAGGACAGGTGTCTGCTGCTGTCAGGCAGAATGTCCCCCCAGGTCAGTGAGGTCAGGCTGGTTAAGTGTTCAGGCTTTCTATTCTGATTTTTTGTTGTTGTTTACTTGTTCCACCAATCAATGAGAAGGATGTCCATGTCTCTCACTATATTTGTGGATTGTCCATTTCTTCCTTCAGTCCTGGCAGGTTTCACTTCTGAGTTTTCCCTTTTTTTTTTTTTTTTTTTTTGAGACAGGGTCTCGCTCTGTCACCCAGGCTGGAGTGCAATGATGCGGTCTCGGCTCACTACAACCTCCACCTCTTGGGTTCAAGCAATTCTCATGCCTCAGCCTCCCAAGTTGCTGGGATTATAGGCACGCACCACTATGCCTGGCTAATTTTTGCATTTTTAGTAGAGCCAGGGTTTCGCCATGTTGGCCAGGCTGGTCTCAAACTCCTGGCCTGATGTGATCCGCCCTCCCAAAGTGCTGGGATTACAGGCATGACCCACCCCACCCAGCCTCTGAATTTTAAGTGTCCAATGGAGTAACTGAAGTGCTGCTGTGGAATGAACGTGGCCTTGGTCCTAATGGGTCTTCCTGTATTTCAAATGTGCCATGATGGTCTTCTGAAGCCACAGGCTGGACAGCATCACCACCTGCTAAAGTCAGGGCCTAGATTCAAGGGCCTGGGCCTCTAGAGGAGGAGGAGATGCGGTCCTGACCTGCGAGCAGAGCACGCAAGGCCTTGACAACCAATCTTTACAACCTCTTCCCACTCCTGCATACCCTGAAATGGTTTTCAGGCCACCATTTCTGGGATCTTCCCACCTGCCTGCCTTAGAGTCCTTCTCTCAGGAACCAGCCCGAATGTTTCCTGGATCTCTGAGGATTCATCCCACCCCCATTCCCATGCAGAGGCCATGGCTCGGCGCCTGTCATTCCCGAGGCACTTTGTACCATCTTCAGTGATGACACGAATGCAATGGGGTTAGTGCCACCTGCCCACAGTGGTGCTGCGAGTGCCAATGGGGCGCACCAGGGCTGCTTCCACCCTGGACCTCAGCCTGGCAGAGGGCCTGGCACATAGTAGGGCGGGGATTAGGTGTGTAAGAAGTAAACGCACGCTGGAGAGGATGTAGCTGCAGCCGGCGCCCAGCTCTCGAGAGGACCTCTGGAGGGCAGAGGCTGAAATGAGGCCTTCTGCCGAGTTCCTCCACGGACCCCTGGGCAAGGAGCGCTCTGCTGGGGACTGCGCCAGCGGTGCCTCCAGGCCCGGACTCTCAGCTTCTCTGCTGCTTTTGGCCAGAGTTCCCAAAGGCGGGTGTGGTTGTCTTTGGTGGGAGGGTTCAGCGCACCGTGATAGTAATAGGAGAGCAAGCACTCACTGAGCCCAGTGCAGGGCCTGGACAGTGCTCCATAGCGAGCACTGATCTTGGGGTTTGGGTTTTGGAGGAAAGAGGGGGCACAAGGATGGAAGGGGCCAGGGAAGAGTGGTCACGGTGGGAGAAGGAGAGTCCACGTCCATCAGAGGGTTTGTCACTCGGGCCTGAGTGGGAGGCACTGGAGGCAGGGAGAGGCCAGTCAGCAGCACCTGGCCATGGCCCAGAAAAGCCAGAGGGGTTTGCTGGTGGGTGGGCCCCAGCCTTTTCAAGGGAACGGCAGGGCTGGGGAGCTGCCGATCTCGGGGTATGAGGGTAACGGGCAGGCTGTGGCCCACCCCTCCTTCTGAGGCTCACTGGACCCCTGACCGGTTTCTCATCACCATTATCCAAGGCTTTGAAAAGACCCCCTGGCCTTCCTGCCACATCTGCCCTAGCTATAGGCTTCGTTCCCCTCCACAAATGGTGCAGACAGCATGAGCCACCCTGGCAGGGGGCTGGGGGTCCGCGGGGTGGGAGTTGGGGGTAGCTGAGCGTTCTTTCCTGTCCCCACGGTGCCTGGTGCTGGGGCTTGGCAGGCAGTGAAGGGTTGGGACAGCCTGGCTTTAGCCGGCCCTGAGTCAGGGGTCTCAGGCTCCGCAGCACACAGACCCCAGGCAGGTATCAGGACGGGATGTGGCCAGAGAAAGGCATGTGCTCTGTCTGGGGGCAGCTGCCACCCAGCTGACACAGTTGGCGTGAGATTGTGGAGTTTTATGGAGTAAAATCACAAATCTGGGTTTTTTAAGTAAAGTCTTCTATGAGTTGCCATCTCTGGCCTTCAACATAGGGTTTGGGTCTTTCGTGGGTGAGCTGGTGCTTTGTGGGCCAGGCCCTGGGTGCCGCAAGTACCAGTTGGGATCTGCCGTTGCCCTGTGGAAGGATTTTAAACAGGGGTGAAATGTGGTCAGACTTGGATTTAGAGATGAGGAAAAAAAAACAAAATCATGGTGCCCAGAGTCTCTGGGGAGACGGGAGAATGCAGTGCAGGGGCCGCAGGAGCCAGAGAAGGGCACTGGTCCTGCGAAGAGTGGCTCTGCCCATCCCTGCCTCCCAGTATGTGCCCACTGTGACCAGAGCTCCATTTCTCAAAAGAAGCCAGTGACGCCAATTACCATGAGAAATTTCCTTATTTTTAACTGTCGATTAAAATTTATACAAGTATGGCGGAGCAGGCCTGCAAAATAATCTCCAAGTGCCTGGCCTTTGACGCCCATCCTAAAAGCATGTGTGGCACTGGAGGGCCCATGTTTCTTTGTTCCTCTTGAGAAGCTGGGGTGGGGGCCAGCTGGGCTCAGGGTGCGGCCCCTCACTTCCCAGGGCTGTGGTCTTGGTGGGGCCTGCACTGTGCCTGGGTGTCCTCAGGCTGAGCCTCTGCCCTGTGAGGACGGCCTCTCGGGCACGAGCCATCAGCAAAGGCGTGGCTGTGACTCTGTTTTCCGCAGTGGAGCGGAGGCGGAGGGACAAGATCAACAACTGGATCGTCCAGCTTTCGAAAATCATTCCAGACTGTAACGCAGACAACAGCAAGACGGGAGCGGTGAGCACCCTGGACCCTCAGTGGCTGCGGTGGGCCTGGCCCCCAACCCTTGCATGCAGAAAGTCCAACAGCCATGGGGCTTGGGAGTCATCCCTGGGGTGGAGGCTGGTGGGCGGTGCCCGCCCTAAGGCTCCTGGTCCCCTCGCCCCCCAGAGTAAAGGAGGGATCCTGTCCAAGGCCTGCGATTACATCCGGGAGTTGCGCCAGACCAACCAGCGCATGCAGGAGACCTTCAAAGAGGCCGAGCGGCTGCAGATGGACAACGAGCTCCTGAGGCAGCAGGTGGGTGCGGGGCTTGGAGCGGGTCAGGGCCCAGGAGCCCCAGATGCAAGGCACTGGCCCTCAGCTCCCTTGTCCTCCGTCGTGTCCGCCAGATCGAGGAGCTGAAGAATGAGAACGCCCTGCTTCGAGCCCAGCTGCAGCAGCACAACCTGGAGATGGTGGGCGAGGGCACCCGGCAGTGACGCCCGCCACCACCGCGCAGCCGCCGCCGCCCATGCCGGCCTCTGCTGCCCCCTTCCCCAGCCCTTAGCACAGAGAGGGACACATGCCCCTCCCCCAGCTGCGTTTTTTTATAGTAGATTTTTAACAAAAAACGGGGAGAAATAATGCATTTCCGTGGATACAGTGCCCACCGCCCTCCTCCACTTGGAAACGGTATCCTCCCTCCCCATCCGTCTGTCTGTCGCCCTTCTCCCAGCCCTCACTAAGCCCCAGCACTTCTAGTGGTCTCACCTGGAGGCAAGAGGGAGGGGACAGAGGCCCTGCCATGTCCCGCTGCCTCCTGCTCTCTGGAGGTACTGAGACAGGGTGCTGATGGGAAGGAGGGGAGCCTTTGGGGGGCCACCCGGGGCCTGGACCTATGCAGGGAGGCCACGTCCCACCCCACCTCGTTTCTGGGTCCCTGCTCCCCTTTGGGTGTGTGTGTGTGTGTGTTTTAATTTTCTTTATGGAAAAATTGACAAAAAAAAAAAATAGAGAGAGAGAGAGGTATTTAACTGCAATAAACTGGCCCCATGTGGCCCCCGCCTTGTCTGCTTGTGTGTCTGTCCATCTCAGGAGTGGGGAGGGGGCCTGGGGTCTGCAGAGCTCCACGAGGCATGGTTCCGCTGTTGTGCACATGGCTGTGCACGGTCCCTGCCAGCTGCACCACCCAGTACCCAGTGGTTGGTTGGATGGATGGAGGAATTAAGGAATGAATGTCCCCTTTGAGGCCCTAGGCATGCATGAGGGTGTGGGGAGCTGGGGGAGCTGGGGTCAAGGACATGTCCCATGTTGGAGGAGAGGTGGGGGTCTCCGTGTCAACAGTTCCTGAAAACACAACCAGCCCCTGGCCCTGCCCTGCTGGGCTGAAGGCCTCCCCTCTGCACCAGCCAATAGTGGGGCCTGGCCTTGAGCCCCTCACCCCCAGGGAGGGCAGATGGCCAGAGCGCCAAGCTTGGCCCGTCAGCCTGTCGCCTTGCACCGAGGCTCTGGCGCCTGTGCTGTGACCCCTGCCCCTGCTGATGATGAAACGTGTCCTCGGCTGAGATGCAGCGATGCCTGGTAGGGCTGGGGGCTGCTGCCGTGTCTTCCCCAGGTGAGCACACCCCTATTCACTGGGCCCTGCTTCAGCCTGCAGCCCCATTCAACTCCATCCACTCCCAAGAGCTGGGCCTGCCACTCTGCTCACCTTGTGGAGCTCCATGCTCTGCCTTTCCTCCCCAATTCCCCCCATCCCCGCACTCGTCTCTTCCCTCAAGAGCCCTGTCTCCTTTTCCTAGCTATTCCCATCTGAGGCCCTCTTTATTCATTTAGTTTTTAGAGACAGGGTTTCACTCTGTCACCCAGGCTAGGGTGCAGTGGCGCACAATCACGGCTCACCGCAGCCTTGACCAACTACAGGTGCGTAGCACCACAGCCAAGTTTTTGTAGAGATGGGGTCTCGCTTTGTTACCCAGGCTGTGACAAGAGCAGCCTCCCATGTGGTGTGGATGAGGAGGCAGATGGCAGGGCCTGTCCATTTCTGTGCTTGAGTGGGCCTTGGCAGTGGTTCAGCAACCAGGAAGCAGTGTTCATTCCTCGACAGCAACATCCCCAGGCTCTGGTGACTGGGCTGACACTGGATGGCCCTGGGATGAAAGAGGCAAAGTGGCAAAATGTCCAAGGGCCCATCTGGAACCAAGGTTTGTCGATCCCCTGGGCCGTGTGCACCCTGAGCTGGGCCTGGTAGTGGAAAGGAATGAAGGCACTGCAGTCAGGCAGCCTGGGTTCATCCCCCAGCCAGTGGTGTCCTAAGGAACCGGCTCCCCAAAAACATCCCTGGCTTGTAATGCTTGCCAATTTCTGGGTGTCAACACTCCCACTGCTGCTGATTTCAGGGTACCAGCATGATGCCACTGAATGCAGAGTTTCGAGATGTGCACGGTCTGCTCTGTTGAGCCAGGTCTAGCGTGCCGCTGTGCCCTGCTGTGTTTTAGGGGAGATGAGGAAGCCTGGTGGGTAAGAGCAAAGGCCCTGGAGTCAGGCTGTCCAGGCTAGAATCCCAGCTCTGCCTCTGGCTGAGCAAGCTTGGGCCATGCCCTGATCTCTGCCTTCAGTGCCTTTTCTGTAAAGTGAAGGAAATGAGTGTCCGACGGGGAGGAGGCTCCTAAAAGGGAGCAGGGTCTGGGGAGCCCAGGCCTCTGGGGTTGGGTGACTGAGAAGGCAGCCCCTGAATACAGAGCAGAGCTGAAGGTGGGGCAGTAAGTGCTGCTGAGAGAACAGGCAGCACAGGCTGAGTTGGTGCAGAAGTGAGTCAACATATGTGCCATCGTATAAAATGTACTCATCAGACAGCAGATGTTAGCTATTACTATTACCGCTATTTTATGTTTTATAGACAGGGTCTCACTCTGTCACCCAGGCTGGAGTGCAGTCACACAATCATAGCTCACTGCAGCCTCAGCCTCGGGCTTAAGCCATCTGCCTCAGCCTCCCAAGTAGCTGGGACTACAGATGTGCGCCACCACGCTTGGCTAAATTTGTTTAAAATTTTTTTTGTAGAGATGGGGTCTCCCTATGTTGCCCAGGCTAGTCTTGAACTTCTGGGCTCAAGCGATCCTCCTGCCTCGGCCTCCCAAATTGCTGGGATTACAGGCATAAGCCACTGTGCTGGGCCATATTACTGCTGTCATTTATGGCTAAAAGTTTGCTCAAACATTTTCCAGTTACCAGAGCCACATCTCAAGGGTCTGACACTGGGAAAACACTGCGTGCAGATCAGGGGCACATGCTGATGCATGCCCTGCTCAGGGCTATCCAGTGTTCCCTGCCAGAACCTATGCATGTGTGGTGAGAACTTAAAGCAATGGATGCTTCCCCCAACACGCCAGACACTCCTGAGGAGGCTGGTGGCTGCTGGCCATGCCCTGTGTGCATGTAGGCGATGGGGAAGTGAGTGGAGGAGAGCGGAACCTTGATTCTGCTCATCAAACTGCTTAACCGCTGAAGCAAAAGGGGGAACTTTTTCCTGATCAGCAGAATGACATCATGATGGGGAAAGGGCTCCCCAGATGGCTGGCGAGCAGTGTGTGTCTGTGACCCCGTCTGCCCCACCCCCTGAACACACCTCTGCCGGCTGAGGGTGACACAACCCTGTTCCCTGTCGCTCTGTTCCCGCTTATCTCTCCCGCCTTTTCGGCGCCACCACCTTCTTGGAAATGAGACAGAGCAAAGGGGAGGGGGCTCAGACCACCACCTCCCCTGGCAGGCCCCATAAAAGCGACTGTCACTCGGTCCCAGACACCAGAGGAAGCTCAAGACCCAGCAGTGGGACAGCCAGACAGACGGCACGATGGCACTGAGCTCCCAGATCTGGGCCGCTTGCCTCCTCCTCCTCCTCCTCCTCGCCAGCCTGACCAGTGGCTCCGTTTTCCCACAACAGGTGAGAGCCCAGTGGCCTGGGTCCTTAGCAGGGCAGCAGGGATGGGAGAGCCAGGCCCCAGCCTAGGGCACTGGAGACACCCGAGCACTGAGCAGAGCTCAGGACGGCTCAGGAGGACTAGCAGCTGAACAGGAACCAGGTCAGGCACAGTGGCTCATGCCTGTAATCCCAGCACTTTGGGAGGCTGAGGCAGGCGGACCACTTGAGGTCAGTTTGAGACCAGCCTGGCCAACATGGTAAAACCCCATGTCTACTAAAAATACAAAAGTTAGCCAGACTTGGTGGCAGGTGCCTGTAATCCCAGCTACTCGGGAGACTCAGGCAGGAGAATTGCTTGAACCCGCCAGGTGGAGGTTGCACAGTGAGCTAAGATTGCACCACTTCACTCCAGCCTGGCAACAGAGCAAGACTCCATCTCCAGAAAAGAACAGAAATCAATGAAGCACCAAGTGACAGGGACTGGAAGGTCCTAATTCCATGGGTATTTAGAAGCCTCTACGCTGTGTGGAGTCTTGTTCTAGACAGTGGGGACGAGGCCGTGAACAAGGTAGATGAGAGAGGAGACCTCTCCATCCTGGTCAGGGAATTCGTTAAAGACTGATGAAAACATGAACAAATAATTGTGTCTAGTACATGCTATTCGTGAATCTCATAACAGATGGTGGTAGAGTGACCGTGACCCATTCGCCACACAGTAGAGTCACTTTTTTGGTTTGTTTTTTAGCGACAGGGTCGTCCTCTGTTGCAGAGGCTGGAGTGCAGTGGTGCAGTCATAGCTCACTGCAGCCTCAACCTCCCGTGCTCAAGCAATCTTCCCACCTCAGCTTCCCAAGTAGCTGGGACAGCAGGCACATGCCACGGGTGCGGGGACCACAGGCACGGTCAAGGGGCTGGCAGTCAAGCAAGTGTTTCATGAGAAAGTGACAGTTGACCTTTGTCTTGGAGGGTGAGAGATGGAGTCAGCAAAGACCTAAGGAGAGGACAAGATGGCATAGCCCAGGGTCAGGCTGAACAAGAGGAGACGGCGGGACTTGGGGATAAGGCTGAGGGGTGGGCAGTCCCAAAGTCTTGTGGGCAACCATACAGACACTGATTTTTCCTTGGAATAAAGAGGAAGCCCCCCACAAACTTTTTTTTTTTTTTTTCCTGAGACAGGATCTCGCTCTGTCATTCAGGCTGGCGTGCGGTGGCATCATCTGGGCTTACTGCAACCTCCGTCTCCCAGGTTCAAGCAATTCTCCTGCCTCAGCTTCCCGAGTAGCTGGGATTACAGGTGCCTGCCACCATGCCCAGCTAATTTTTGTACTTTTAGTAGAGACAGAGTTTCACCATGTTGGCCAGACTGGTCTTGAACTCCTGACCTCAGGTGATCCTCCCATCTTGGCTTCCCAAAGTGCTAGGATTACAGGCATGAGCCACTGCGCCCAGCCTCCTATAGGCTTTTAAAATGGAGAAAACCACAATCTCACTGGCCATGTTTTAAAAAACTTTGCCAGTCTGGCACCATGGCTCACACCTGTAATCCCAGAGTTTTGGGAGGCCAAGGTGGGAAGATCAGTTGAGCCCAGGAGTTCGAGACCAGCTTGGGCAACACAACCAGACCCCATCTCTACGAAAAATTAAAAAATTAGCCGGGTGTGGTGGCGTGCACCTGCTGTCCCAGCTACTCGGGAAGTTGAGGTAGGAGCATCGCTTGAGCACAGGAGGTCAAGGCTGCAGGGAGCTATGACTGTGCCACTGCACTCCAGCCTGGGCAACAGAGGGAGACTCTGTCTAAAAAACAAACAGGAGATCGAGACCACGGTGAAACCCCATCTCTACTAAAAATACAAAAAATTAGCCGGGCATGGTGGCGGGCGCCTGTAGTCCCAGCTACTCGGAGAGGCTGAGGCAGGAGAATGGCATGAACCCGGGAGGCGGAGCTTGCAGTGAGCCGTGATTGCGCCACTGCACTCCAGCCTGGGCGACAGAGCAAGACTCCATCTCAAACAAACAAACAAACAAAACAAACAAACAAACAAAAAAAGTGACTCTGCTGTGTGGCAAATGGATTGAGAGGCAAGAATGCAGGGAGATGTGTTAGGAGGCTGGCACTGCCATCCAGGCAGGGGAAGGTGATGTCCCAAAGAAGAGTAGCAGCCGTGGAAAGAGGAGGAGGCAGATCTGGGAGGATTTTTTTAGGAAAAGCTGCCCATGGGAAGGTGAGCAGAAGCAAGAAAGCAAGGCCCCTCCTAAGAGTCCAGCTGAACTCTGGGTTTAAACCACTTGGAGAGGAGCAGGTTGCCAGGAGCCAGTCTCAGAGGTCCACTGGGCCCCCTGCCATCCTCAACACCCCTTTCTGCTTTCACAGATGGGACAACTTGCAGAGCTGCAAGGACAGCTGGACAGAGCTGGAGCCAGGGCCGGCTGGACGGTGAGCGCAACAGTTATGCCCTTCCCAGCCCCATGCTCCCCTCCCCATGCCCAGGCCGGTTCCCTGCTCACACTCCCTTCCTTCCCACAGCCCATGCTCCAGAGGCGAAGGAGGCGAGACACCCACTTCCCCATCTGCATTTTCTGCTGCGGCTGCTGTCATCGATCAAAGTGTGGGATGTGCTGCAAGACGTAGAACCTTCCTGCCCTGCCCCCGTCCCCTCCCTTCCTTATTTATTCCTGCTGCCCCAGAACACAGGTCTTGGAATAAAATGGCTGGTTCTTTTGTTTTCCAAACCAGAGTGTCTGTTGTCCTTTCTCTCTGCCGAGGGCCTGTGCTAAGAGCTTGGTGGGTCACGTGGGGCTGGTGTGTCCTGGAGGTTGCCAGGAAAGTTGGTGAAGAAAATTTGTTTCTGTTCTCCCCCTTCATGTTGCAATCACAGGGGATGAAAGATAATGTTTCCTCTCCTTGAGATCTTCCTAAAACAGCCGTAGAAATCAGTGCCTATAAGGCAAGCTTGTCCAACCCACGGGCCACATGCAGCCCTGGATGGCTTTGAATGCACCCAACACAAATTTGTAAAGTTTCTTAAGACATTTGACATTTTTCCGCAAATTTTTTTTTTCTTTTTTTTTTTTTTTTTTTTTTGCTCATCAGCTGTCATTAGTGTTAGTGTGTTTTATGTGTGGCCCAAGACAATTCTTCTTCCAGTGTGGCCCAGGGAAGCCAAAACATTGGACACTGCTATAAGGGTTCTCAAAGTAAGATCCAGGGACTCTTTTTGTAGGGCTCCTGGAGGTGGAAACTACTAAGACTTTTTTTTTTTTTTTTTTCCCAGGCTGGAGTGCAGTGGCATGATCTTGGCTCACTGCAACCTCCACCTCCCGGGTTCAAGCGATTCCCCTGCCTCAGCCTCCTGAATAGCTGGGACTACAGGCACGTGCCACCACGCCTGGCTAATTTTTGTATTTTTAGTAGAGGTGGGGTTTTGCCATGTTGTCCAGGCTGGCCTCGAACTCCTGACCTCAAGTGATGCACCCACCTCAGTCTCCCAAAGTGCTGAGATTACACGCGTGAGCCACCACACCCGGCCTACAAAGATGTTTATTTGCCTTTTTCACCCTGGTTCTCTCATGAGTATACAATGGAGTTTCCAGGAGGCTCTGCGACACCCAATGGCATCATCACCAGATGGCTAATGGATTGTGTGCTGCTGTATCTCACGCTTTTAAATGTCCCAGTTTCTAGCCCGGTGCGGTTGCACAGTCCCTGCTACTCGGGAGGCTGAGGCGGGAGGATCATTTAAGACTGGGAGTTCCAGAAGAAGACCTGGTGTCAAAAAAAAAAAAAAGTGGGGCAATGAAAATGAGAGCAATACAGCTTTCAAGAATGGGAGGAGCCAGGGGTGGTGATTCATGCCTACAGCACTTTGGGTGACTGAGGCAGGCAGATCACTTGAGGTCAGGAGTTCAAGACCAGCCTGGCCAACATGGTGAAACACCGTCTCTACAAAAATTAGCCAAGCATGGTGGCATGTGCCTGTAATCCCAGCTAGTCAGGAGGCTAAGTCAGGAGAATCACTTGAACCCTGGAGGTGGAGGTTACAGTGAGCCAAGATAGCACTGCTACACTCCAGCCTGGGCGATGGAGTGAGACCCTGTCTCAAAATAAAAATAAAATAAAATAAAATAAAAGAATGGGCAGGAACTCAGTTCCTTGTGGAGGTGAACTCTATTCCTATATGTTTCATGTACGAAGTGTGCCCATCCTGAGAGAATTCAACTTAAGATGCTCCTATGTAACAATCCCCCATCCCCCATACCTCGCTCATCCGCTACACCTGGATGGCCTCTGAAGGCCATGACCCTCACGCCTTTTGGTCTTAGGACCCCTTTACATTCTGAGAAATTACTGAGGACTCCAAAAAGCTCTTGTTGAAGTGGGCTATATCTCTAGTTGCCTGATGTATTAGAAACTGAAACTGGAAAATATTTTTACTATTTATTTATTTATTTTTGAGACAGGGTCTCACTCTGTCGCCCAGGCTGGAGTTCAGTGGCATGATCTCGGCTCACTGCAACCTCCACCTCCCACTTTCAAGTGGTTCTCCTGCCTCAGCCTCCTGAGTAGCTGGGACTACAGGCGCCCGCCACCATGCCTGGCTTATTTTCATATTTTTAGTAGAGACAGGCTTTCACCGTATTGGCCAAGCTGGTCTTAAACGCCTAACCTCAAGTGATCCACCCGCCTCAGCCACTCAAAATGCTGTGATTACAGGTGTAAGCCACCGAGACTGGCCTGCCCACATTTAATAGAAACAGAGATAGGAGCTGTTATTTCACTGTCTTCTTAGCTCCGAGGAAGCAACAGCTCTCACTTGATGGTAAAGGGCATTGGTCATTCGGCCTCAATGTTGGGTGTGGGCAGGGAGTGGGAACACCCAGTCTTGGCGGGAGAGGGCTCCAAGACACGGCTGCCACACCCAAGGCAGGTAAACCTGACTAGAGCTGCTGATTTTGTCAAGAGAAGGTGGGAATTCCTATTTTTATTCGAGATTTCTTGCTTTCACAGTATTGGCAACTGAGCAAAGGAATTTGTCTTTTTACATCAATATTCTGTGAGCCAAACTAAGCCCAGCTGGGAGCCAGATCAATCTGGGGCACCATCAATGTCTGCCTTCGTTTTGGAATCCATGGAGGCTTGTCCTCTGGGAGGAGAGGTTTCCTGAATGAAGACTGAAGGGGTAGGGAGAGGGGAGTTGTGGTGAGCTTGGCCTCTTATTAGCTGTAACATCTTGCATGCATCTTCTTCGTATCCGGAGCTCCACCTCCTCATCTGTATTTTTTATTTTATTTTTTTAGTCTGGGTCTTGCTCCATAGCCCAGGCTGAAGTGCAGTGGTGTGATCATGGCTCACTGCAGCCTTGACCTCCCGGGCTCAAGCGATCCTCCCACCTCTGCCTCCTGAGTAGCTGGGACCACAGGTGCCTATCACCACGCCCTGCTAAAGTTTTGTATTTTGTGTAGAGATGTGGATCTGGCTGTGTTGCCCAGGCGGGTCTCGAACTCATGGCCTCAAATGATCCTCCCACTTCAGCCTCCCAAAATGCTGGGACTACAGGTGTGAGCCACCATGCCTGGCCTCTCCTTACCTTTAAAAGAACAGAAGCACTGGGTGCGGTGGATCACACCTGTAATCCCAGCACTTTGGGAGGCCAAGGCGGGTGGATTACCTGAAGTCAGGAGTTTGAGACCAGCCTGGCCAACATGGTGAAACCCCGTCTCTACTGAAAATACAAAAATTAGCCAGGCATGTTGGTGCACACCTATAATCTCAGCTACTCGGGAGGCTGAGGCAGGAGAATCGCTTGAACCTGAGAAGCAGAGGTTGCAGTGAGCCAAGATCATGCCACTGCACTCCAGCCTGGGTGACAGAACAAGACTCCATCTCAAAAAAAAAAAAAACCAGAAGCGTCTATACAGGACTTAGCTTATCTGGCTCTAGAGCTGCTCAACCAAGGGGATGAGTGTGAAATTGCTTTGGAAACTGTCCAATGCTTCCTCAATGTAAAGGATTCATATTGACAGGGGAGGGTAGAGGCCTCCCTCCCGGCAGGTGGGAAACCT
This sequence comes from Hylobates moloch, assembly GCF_009828535.3. Classification (NCBI taxonomy): domain Eukaryota; kingdom Metazoa; phylum Chordata; class Mammalia; order Primates; family Hylobatidae; genus Hylobates; species Hylobates moloch. Next base: position 63,610,298 of record NW_026652287.1, read on the forward strand.
GAAATCAGGAATTACACTTAATGACATGGGGTGCTCTTCTCTCCTGAGCAAGCAGTTCTCTGGGGTGGTCCTAGAGAGATGGGAGAACATGTAAAGCAGAGATACTCAAACTTCAGCGTGCTCAAAATCTCCTGGAGGGCCTGCAAAAATGCAGATGGGGCCGGGCACAGTGGCTCAAGCCTGTAATCCCAACATTTTAGGAAGCTGAGGCTGGAGGATCACTTGAGGCTAGGAGTTCGAGACCAGCCTGGCCAACATGATAAAAGCCTGTCTCTACTAAAAATGCAAAAATTAGCTGGGTGTGGTGGTGCACACATGTAGTCCCAGCTACTCGGGAGGCTGAGGCACGAGAATTGCTTGAACCTGGGAGGCAGAGGCTGCGGTGAGCTGAGACCTTGCCACTGCACTCTAGCCTGGGTGACAGAATAAGACTCTGTCTCAAAAAAAATTAAATAAATAAATAAATAAATAAATATAAAATGCAGATGAGGCTGGGTGTGGTGGAGTAAGCCTATAATCCCAGTAGTTTATGAGGCTGAGACGGGAGGATTACTTGAGGCCAGGAATTCAAGGCTGCAGTGACCTATGATGGCACCACTGCACTCCAGCGTGGGTGACACAGTGAGACTCTGTAAAACAAATAAACAAAATGCATATAGCTGGGCCTCCAGAATTTCTGATTCCACAGGTGCAAGGTGGGGCCCTTGAACTTGCATTTCGAGCAAGCTGCAGTCCTGTGGAGGACTGGCTGTGAAGCTGCAACTATTGTCTGAGGGCAGCAAGGGCTCTTGGATGGATCAAGCCTCAGCCCCCATCTATGAGAGCTTTAAGCTTTAAGTGAGAGCTCCCCATGGCCGAGAGCTTCATTCTGAATTCCTGCTGCTAGGAATTCAAAACTCACATTGAAGTCCTAACCCCTAGTAGCTCAGAATGTGACCTTAGTTGGAGGCAGAGTCTTCACAGAGGTAATCAAGTTAAAACGAGATGGGAGAATCCTAATCCAATATAACTGGTTTCCTTATAAAAACGGGAAATCTGACAGGGTGCAGTGGCTCACACCTGTAATCCCAGCACTTTGGGAGGCCAACACAGGAGGACTGCTTGAGCTCAGGAATTCAAGACCAGCCTGGGTAATATAGTGAGACCCTGTCTCTAGTGAAAAAAAAAAAGTGCCAGTAGTCCCAGTTACTACTGAGAGGCTGAAGCAAGAGAATCGCTTGAATCTGGAGGGTTGAGGTGGCAGTAAGCTATGCTTGCACCACTGCACTCCAGCCTAAACGACAAAGCAAGACTATGTCTCAAACACAAATAAATAAATAAATAAATAGCTAGCAAATCTGGGCAGGGGTGAATACAGGGGGAAGAGCACGTGAAGATGAAGATGCCTTACAGAGAGAGGCCGGGAACAGATCCTCACACCCCTCAGAAGGAACCAACACTGCCAGCACCTTGATCTTGTTGATCTTGGAATTCCAGCTCAATTCTGGCAGGGTTTTTTTTTGTTTTTTGGGGGTTTTTTTTTGAGTCGGAGTCTTGCTCTGTTGCCCAGCCCGGAGTGCAGTGGCGCAATTTCCGCTCACTGCAAGCCCCGCCTCCCGGGTTCACGCCATTCTCCTGCCTCAGCCTCCTGAGTAGCTGGGACTACAGGCGCCTGCCACCACGCCCAGCTAATTTTTTGTATTTTTAGCAGAGACAGGGTTTCACCGTGTTAGCCATGATGGTCTCGATCTCCTGACCTCGTGATCTGCCCGCCTCGGCCTCCCAAAGCACTGGGATTACAGGCGTGAGCCACCGTGCATGGCCTCAATTCTGGTTTTTAAGCCACCCAGTTTCTGAAACTTTGTTGTAACAGCCCTGGAAAACTGATACACCTGCTTTCTCGTAAGAGATCAGCTGATGCGGCAGCACCAGCCACTGGATCTGCAGGTCGGTCGTCTGCTTAGACAGGGCACCTGCCCGCCAGTCACAGGTCTTCTCACCCAGCCCCTTTCTCTCCAGCTCCAGCCGCCTCGCTCCCACAGGTCTCCTGGAGACTCGAGTTGCTGATGTCAGCGACTATTGCGAGTGCTCCTGTGGGACACTGTCCTCTCCCCAGCAATAGCCTTCAGTTCACACCCAGGGAGGGGATGGAGCCCCACACTGCACCAGCACACGACTCCAGCTCCAACGAGGTGGGTGTTGATGCTGAAGGCTGTGACATGCAAATACCCCCAGGATCTCCTTGTCACCCCGACCACCACCACCAAAGCCCAGGCACCAGGCCCGTCTCTTCTCCAGGACCCAGGCGTTCAAGCCCCACCCGACTCTCAATGGTCCTTTGTCCCGGACTGGGAAAGGCACGGGCAGAGTCTGACATCATGAAGCCTGGGGTGGGAGTGGGACTCCCCCTCCCCCTCCAACTCCCCCCCAGCCCCACAACGCTTCTCTCCCTGGTCTGAGGGATTTCCCCGCCCCTCACCCCCTGGGTTCTCCCTTGAGAGCGAGGACACCCCCCCCCCACCACTGCTCTGGCCTGAAGGAGGACAGGAGATGTCCCAGTGCGGCTGAACAGCTCATAGTGAAATCACTGCTGCACTTTGTCACACCACCTCCAGCTGCCCCAAGCCCCCGCCCACCTTGCACAAGTCGTGACCAAGGGGTGGAATCTGCACTCAGAGGGTCCTTGCCCAACTCGGTCAGCACAGTCCTCTGTGCATCAAGCACTGCTCCAGGGGACAGAAGGGTGCACATGACAGACAGAGAGATAGATAGGTTTCTGGTAAGCCCCTGCCTCTGAGAGCTCCTGGGTTAGTGGGAGGCAGAGGCGGGCAGACCTAGGGTGCACACGGGCCAGCCTGCCAAGGCTACAGAAGGAAAGGACAGCATTGCAATGGAGGGGCCTGGCTGATGGGGAAAGATGGGAAAGCTTCCCAGGGAAGCAGCACCCAGGCTGCTGAGCCTACAGGACGGGTGAATGGCAGCCAGTGCCAGAGTGGGGAGTGCTATGGAGTAGGGACTGCTTTCCAGGAAGAATGAGCAGCAGGTGCACAGGCCTTGAGTCTGAAGGTGCCCCGGGGCTCCGGGGAACACATTCAACCACCCACGCTGTTTATTAAGCTCAGCTGCCTGCCAGGAGCTTGTCTATGAGCAAGGATGGATTGAGAATATCCAAGATGAAGCTTCTGGCCTGGTGGAGGTCATGTTCCCATGAAAGAAGTTGGTGAACACGGAAGGTCATTTCAGATGGCAAGAGGAGGTGACATTGACGTTGAGGGTGGAAAGGACCTGTATCCTCCTGCTGCCCACCTAATGTTGACACCAAGATTCCCTGAGGACAATGCCTCTGTCCCTCAGCCTGAGACTTCCAAAGAGATTAAACTGCCCGCCCCCCACCCCCGGGACCCAGAATCAGGGTGTACAGGAATGGAGGATGGGGAGAGAGCAAGGCAGCCACTCCTGACCCCTCCAGGAAGGAGCTAGGAGAACCCAGGCATCAGGCTGCCCAGTCCGAGCCCCGTGGTGACAAGGGCCCCTTTGTGCCCCCCTCCCCCGGGGGTAGGGAGGAGCTGGGCCCTGGAGGCAGGCGGCCCCTGGCACCCAGGGGGAGGGGAGGGGCTGGCAAGTGGGGGCCTAGACCCTGGGAGGCAGGGGACTGCGAGCTGGGCTGGCGGAGCAGAGGTGCAGAAGCAACTGAGTCCAAGTGAGTACGGTGGCAGGGAGGCCAGGGCATGGGGAGCAGGGCACCGGGGCAGTGGCACCCAGACGTGAGCAGGGTCAGGTGCTCTGGGTGAGGGAGCGTCGCTGTGCACCCCCACTGATTTAGGATGCAGGAGAGTGTGGCTTGGGGCTGCTTTAGGGATGGGCTCGGACCATCACTGGGGCAGCGATGGGGCTCTGGGAAGGAACCACAGAGAGAACAAAGGGCCCCCCTCAGCACCCCTTGTGGGTGAAGGTTTTGCAGGAGAGGTTTCCTTGGGGTTCCTGAGTGCCGGACAGATGGGGTGGAGGAGGTCTGCGTCTGGCCGAAGAATAGAAGGATGTCCAGGTGATCAGACACCTGCAGGCTGCAATCTGGGAGATGGATGGGGGCAGTGGGCTGTGAGTGACCGCATTCCAGCACCTGGGCACATAACAGGTGTGTGTGTGTGTGTGTGTGTGTGCGTGCACACACATGGCTGCCCATGTACCTTCCTCTGGAAGCCTCAGTCGACTTTTCTTCATTAATCCCCACTAAGGAAACTTTTTATTTTTTGTTCCTTTTTTTTTTTTTTAAGAGATGGGACTCTCACTATATTGCCCAGGCTGGTCTCAAACTTCTGGGCACAAGAGATTCTCCCAACTTGGCCTTCCAAAGTGCTGGGTTTACAGGCGTGAGCCACTGCGCCCGGCCCCAACTAAGGAAATTTTTAGATGCATTTGTCCTCATCCCATCCTTCCCTTGGCATTTTAATCCAACAGATCTGCTGTACATATGTTTATGGACTATGGCCACACACATTGTAATAGCTGAGGTTGATTTGGCCCCCATCCCAAGAACTTGTTTTCCCCGCTGCTAAGAGTGCATTGTCTACCTGCTTGTTTCATGTTTCCCCGGGCATGTGCTCATCCTCATCCGCATCTCTCTCCTGTACCTTCCTGTCACAGGTGCAAGGGCAGCATCGGCCAGGTGTCCATCGGCGCGTGTCTGAGTGGACCCGTCTATAGCCATCCTCAGTGTGTGTGTGCGGTTCCTTGCATCTTTGTCAGCCTGGCATGCATGCCGGGCTCTGTGTGTGTGTGTGTGTGTGTGTGTTTGCTGAATGCCAGGGCTGTGTCTGTCCAGGTGTGTGTGGACAGCAGCAGAGGCATTGCATGCATGCCTTGGGAACTATGTGAGTGCCAGCCCATCCCTGTGGGCACAGGGGTCCCCGTGCCTGTCTGTGTGTTCAGGGTCCTGTCTGGGTGTCTGTACGAGTCTCTGCTGTGTGTGCCTGCCCCTTCTGGCTGGGGCTACATCTGTCACATTTCATCCCCGTGATTGGATGTGTCTGTGCATGTGTCTCTGTCCGTGGGAAGAGGGTGGTGAAGGCTGGGAAAAGCAATTGCTTGGAAACCCTGGCTCCAACCCCAAGGCAACCCACGGAGCAACAGGGTGCCAGGGGCTCGCTAGCTCCCACCCTGAGCCTTCCTGGCCCTGCTCAAAGCCCAGCCAGGAGTGCCTGACCCCTTTCTTACTCCCCACCTACCCTGAAAGCCCCCCTCAGGCTAAAGCACCCTCTCCCCGAGGGAACAGGACTCTTTTGTACCGGGGACCTGCTTCTGGTGAGGGTGCGGACACCAGGGGCCGTCTGTGGGGTGGGAGAGGGCGGCAGGAATTCACGCGGCATGTCGGGAATGCTGAGACTGTGAAACCCAGTCATTGATGGCTCTGGGTCCCTGCCCGCCACCCCCAGGCCCCGGCCGTGGGACATCTGCTCCCTCACTCCACTCGCCACACCCCTCAGTCTCACCCCCATACCCCAATGCGGTCGTTCCCCCCCCCCCACAGTTCTCCGACACCCCAGCTTGGAGGGAGTTGTTGCCAGACAGTGGCTTCGAGGCTGTGTGGGAGGGTCCCAGGCACAATGGGAGGCCACATGGGCAGCCTGACAACAGGTCACAACCCATGCAGGAGATACTGAGGCGGGGGTGGGTTGGGCGCCCCGATCCCGCCCCCTTGCACCTGAGGGACTCTTGTTGCAGGTTGTCTGGCAGCTTCAGGTGGACCCAGAAGACGTCCCCAACTCAGGGAGATTCAGGTGAGGGGCAGTACCAACTCTCTTCCCTTGCTTCAGCTTTGCAATGCTGGCCCTGCCTTGGCTCTCTGGTTCTTACTTTCTGGAGATCTCCAGGGGCATCATGGTGACAAAGATAATGATCAGCACATCATCACTGCATAGAGACAGGACATGCGGCTAAGACTGCAGACCAACTGTGTGGCCTTGGGCGAGTCACTTAACCTCTCTGGACCTCAGCTATAAAATGAGGATAATGCATCTTCCTCAAAGAGATCAAATGGGTTAAGACAGCAGAATAAGCAGTGAGGGCTGGCGCATGGCCAATGCCATAGAAGGGGTTATAATTATAATTAATAGCAGCAGGCCGGGTGAGGTGGCTCATGCCTGTAATCCTAACACTTTGGAGGCTGAGGCAGGAGGATCGCTTGAGCCAAGGAGTTCAAGACCAGCCTGGGCAACATAGAACATGACAAGACTCCCATCTCTAAAAAAAAAAGATAACAATAACCAAATAAATAAACTAAAATAAAATTAGCCAGGCATGGTGGTGTGTACCTGAGGTCCCAGCTACTCTGGAGGATCGCTTAAGCCTGGGAGATTGAAGCTGCAGTGAGTGAGCCATGATTGCACCATTGCATTCAAGCCTGGGCGACAGAGCTGAGACCCCATCTCAAAAAGTAAAGTTAAAAAATATCAGCAGACCAGGCATGGTGATTTACACCTGTAATCCTTTGGGAAGCCAAGGAAGGAATATTGCTGGAGGCCAGGAGTTCAAGGCCAGCCTGGGCAACATAGTGAGACCCCCACCTCCCCAACCATTTCACAAAAAAGAAGAAAAATTAACTGGGTGTGGTGGAGCATACCAGGAGCTGAGACAGGAGGACGACACGAGCTCAGGATTTTGAGGCTATAGCGAGCTGTTATTGTGCCACTGCATTCCAGCCCGGGCGATGAAACAAGACCCTGTCTCAGAAAAATAAGTAAATAAATGCATAAATAAATAATAATAGCAGCATCAGCTAACATGTGAATGGGCCCCTTCCTGAAGCCCAGATGGAACACCCCCTTTCACTTCCACCAGCCTTTAACCGTCTCCTCTCCCTTTCCAGCGATCACTCACTCGCTGTACACAATGATATTCCTCACGGCACTGCCTCTGTTCTGGATTATGATTTCAGGTAATGGCTGACAGGTGCTGGGGACCCAAGTGCCTTGGCCCCTGAGCAGGCTGGAGGTGGGTCCCTGCAGCTCCCGGCATGTGGTCGGGGATGGGAGCCGGAGGGGGTGATTGGGTAGGATGTGTCCCTGAGCCTCAGCTCTCCTGCTTGCCCGCAGCTTCCCGAGGGGGTCACTGGGGTGCCTGGATGCCCTCGTCCATCTCGGCCTTCGAAGGCACGTGCGTCTCCATCCCCTGCCGCTTTGACTTCCCGGATGAGCTGCGGCCCGCAGTGGTGCATGGTGTCTGGTACTTCAATAGCCCCTACCCCAAGAACTACCCGCCGGTGGTCTTCAAGTCGCGCACCCAAGTAGTCCACGAGAGCTTCCAGGGCCGCAGCCGCCTCCTGGGGGACCTGGGCCTGCGAAACTGCACCCTCCTGCTCAGCAACGTCAGCCCCGAGCTGGGCGGGAAGTACTACTTCCGTGGGGACCTGGGCGGCTACAACCAGTACACCTTCTCAGAGCACAGCGTCCTTGATATTATCAGTGAGTCCCCAGCGGTAGTGCAGGCACCGGGAGCTGGGGCAGCGGGGCGGGAAGGAGTGTGGCCGGAAGGCCTCCCCGCACCTTCCCTAGCAGGTCTGGATGGCAGATCTGGGAGGTGCTGATTTGGCTGGGGGTGCAAACCTCAAGGCCCACGCAGACCATGCAGATGACAGACATGAACAAAGCAGGGCCCCAAAATAGTCTTGCTGCCCTCAGGGGGAAACAGGTGCTGCTACTCTTTTGGAAACACCTGGAGAAAGGCAGCGGGGCCAGGGGGTAGGGGCAAGGCTGCTGGGTCCCCACTTTATCGTGGTGACCTTGGGCAAGTGTCTTCACTTCCTTGGGCCTTGGTTTTCTCTTCCGTAAAATGGGGATAAGAACAGCACTTAAGGTAATAGTGAAAAGCCATCACATGCCCAGAGCAGCACCTGGCACGTGGCCCCCAGCTCTGGCCAACAGAAAGCAGGGCCGTGGCTGTCAGGTGTTCTGAATTTTCAAGATAAACCAGAATTTTGGATTCTTTGGTGTAATCTCCTAATTCTTAAATTTTGGCTGCTGATTCAGATTTCTTTTTTTAAATCCTTTAAGCCAAATAGAATACAGCTATGGCCAGACATGGCAATCAGAATAGGGCACACTGCCTGATTTCAGGGATTCCCCTGCCTCATTTCTGAGCCGCGCTGCTGCTTGGAGCCCTCAGCGCTGAGTCCCTGTGAGAGAGCCGGGTTCACCCTGGTGCAGAAAGAGACTGCACAGGTGCAGTACACACACACACCACTCTACAGAAATCACACACTACACACTGCACACTCTACCTACACACTACCCACACACCACACACACACCACACACTACACACACATCACACACTACACAAACCACACACCACACACTGCTCATGCTACCTACACACTGCCCACACACCATACACATCAGGATATGCAAACCACATACCACACACGACCCAAACTACACAACACCCCAACATGTAATATGTATGTCCACACATCACACACACCCACCACATACACCACGCTCTACACTCACACCACACAAACCACACATCACACACACAACACACATGACACAGACCACACACCACATACACCACGCACTACACTCACACCACACAAACCACACATCACACACACAACACACACTGCACACATACCATACACACAAACCACATGCTACACACGTACATCACAAACACACCACACACTACACAAACCACACACATCACACTACACACATGCACCACACACCCACACCACACACACACACACACCTACACAGACACACACGCTCACATGCCCGGCGGAGGGTAAACCAAGCAGTCATGGGAGAGAAGAGCCGCTTGGGAAGTGATGAGGTGTGGGGAGCCCACGCTGACGCCAGAGCCACAGGGTTTGTAGCCAGTGTTACCTGGTGCCAGCTGCAGCCTCAGTTTCTTCATCTGCAAAATGAGCAAAATTACAGTACTCACCCTCTCGCTTTGCGGGAGTGACTGGCAAGTTAAACACTGTCAAGTGCTCTGGCCACAACACTGATTTTCATTACGATGGCGCTCTGGTGGCTCCGTGGAGGGCTCCAGGGTGACCAAGAGGAGGAAGGGCGAAGGGAATTCTGAATCCGGAGGCAGGGAGCAGAGGCGGTGCCGTTGAGGAGTACCATTGCCAGCAATGGAGGTGGACAAGGAGGAGGGTGGGTGGGGTGGGACCAGGACCATAGCCCAGTGCTGCTTCTTCAGCCCTCCTTTTCCCCGCCTTATATAGACACCCCCAACATCGTGGTGCCCCCAGAGGTGGTGGCAGGCACGGAAGTGGAGGTCAGCTGCATGGTGCCGGACAACTGCCCAGACCTGCGCCCTGAGCTGAGCTGGCTGGGCCACGAGGGGCTGGGGGAGCCCGCTGTGCTGGGCCGGCTGCGGGAGGACGAAGGCACCTGGGTGCAGGTGTCGCTGCTGCACTTCGTGCCCACGAGGGAGGCCAACGGCCACAGGCTGGGCTGCCAGGCCTCCTTCCCCAACACCACCCTGCAGTTCGAGGGCTACGCCAGCCTGGACGTCAAGTGTGAGCCTGGGTGCGGGCGGGGCGGGGTGGGGCGGGGTCCGGGGAGGGGGTGGACCTGGGGATGAGGCCGGAGGCGGGGCCGGGCAGTGATGGAGGCGGGGCCAGGGCCAGGCAGGGATTGGGGGGTTGGGTGGGACGCGGGCGGAACCAGGCAGTCCTGGGGCGGGGCCGGGCTGGGAGAGGGCACTGGGCCGGGTCCCCAGCACCTGCTCACTAACCTCGCTGTGTCGCGGGCCTCAGACCCCCCGGTGATTGTGGAGATGAACTCCTCGGTGGAGGCCATCGAGGGCTCCCACGTGAGCCTGCTCTGTGGGGCTGACAGCAACCCCCCGCCGCTGCTGACCTGGATGCGGGACGGGACAGTCCTCCGGGAGGCGGTGGCAGAGAGCCTGCTCCTGGAGCTGGAGGAGGTGACCCCCGCCGAGGACGGCGTCTATGCCTGCCTGGCCGAGAATGCCTATGGCCAGGACAACCGCACCGTGGGGCTCAGTGTCATGTGTGAGTGGCCCACCCTGTGCGTCCACACGCCCACCTGCAGCCGAGAGATAAAGGGAAAGGGGCCTCATCCAGGGCGAGAACCGGCTGGGTCCCGCAGGGGACCGGCCATAAACACGGTCGAGGCCAAGGTGGACAGGAGGGTTGCAGGTCAAGGTGTACCTTCATTCTTTCCACAAGAATCTGGGGAACACCTGCTCTGCCTCACCCTCCTTCCAGGACAAGACCCAGGCCTGCCTCCTAAGGAAGCCTGTTAACTGCAGCTTCCTGGGGGCAGCTCCTGGCTGTTCTGGGACTTGATGTGGGCCTGGCCCCAGGAATCTGCATTTGACTTTATAAAATTTTTTTGGAGACAAGGTCTTGCTCTGTTGCCCAGTCTGGAATGCAGTGGCACCATCATAGCACTGCTTGCCCTCAAACTCCTGGGCTCAAGCAAGCCTACCACCCCAGCCTCCTGAGCAGCTGGGCCTACCGGTGTGCACCACCACACACCAGGCTAATTTTTAGATTTTTTTTGTAAAGGTGGGATTTTGCTATGTTGCCCAGGCTGGTCTCAAACTCTTGGGCTCAAGAGAGCCTCCCACCTCAGCCTGCTGCGCTGCTGGGCCCACAGGCAGGTGCCACCACACCCAGCCAATTTTTCTATTTTTTTGTAGAGACAGAGAATTGATATGTTCCCTGGGCTGGTCTTAAACTTCTGGGCTCAAGTGATCCTCCTGCCTCAGCCTTCCAAAGTGCTGGGATTACAGGCATGAGCCACTGTGCCCGGCCAGGAATCTGCATTTTTAAATGAATTCTATTGTAGTTCTAATGAGAGGGTTGAGGGGACTTCAGGCCTCATCCAGCCCCTTGTATGCACATTTATATTATTGGGCCAGCAAGAAGGGTGCTGGTCAGAAAAGGATTCTTAGCTGAGAACCAAAGAGAGACCATTCATTCATTCATTCATTCATTCACAAATGTGTATTGAGGCAAAGTGCCCAGCACTGGGGATATTAATAATGACAGCCCCAGCCAACTCCACAGCGCCTGCGTGCTTTTTTTTTTTTTTTTTTTTTTGAGACAGAGTCTGGCTCTGTCACCAGGCTGGAGTGCAATGGAGCAATCTTGGCTCACTGCAACCTCCCACTTCCTGGTTCAAGCAATTCTCCTGCCTCAGCCTCCCGAGTAGCTAGAATTACAGGCGCACACCACCACACCTGGCTAATTTTTGTATTTTTAGTAGAGACAGGGTTTCACCATGTTGGCCAGGATAGTCTCAAACTCCTGACCTCGTGATCTGCCAACCATGGCCTCCCAAAGTGCTGGGATTACAGGCGTGAGCCACCACACTCAGCCTAATTTTTGTATTTTTAGTAGAGACGGGGTTTTGCCATGTTGGTCAGGCTGGTCTCGATCTCCTGACCTCAGGTGACCTGCCTGCCTCAGCTTCCCAAAGTGCTGGGATTACAGGTGTGAGCCACCACGCTCGGCCTCCTGTGTGCTTTTGACATGCAATCTCCCCCCTGGCATTCCCACGGCTGGCTCTGCCCACCTCCTAGGCTCGCTGAAGCCTTCCCCCATCATCCTATCCCAAACTGTAACTACCCTGATTTTCCATACCGTCAGCCCCTTTATTTTTCTCTACACACTTCTTCCCATCTTACAAAACATATATTTTATTTAATTACATCGGCTCTTTCCACATGGGCCTTGTTCCAGATAAGAAAAGTGAGGCCCAGAGAGGTTAAGGTGTGGGTCCACACACAACTGGACAGGGATAGAGTAGGGATCTGAAGACAAGCACTCTGGCTACGAAGCTGCTGTTCTTGGAAATGAGATAGCCAGGACTGGGGTCACCTGAGCCTTCCTGAACCAGTGTGCTAGGTTTCGGGTGGGATCTGGGGTCATATCTGGGGGTGGTAGTTGGCTGGCAGAAGAAGCACCTCCTGGGTGCTGACCATCAGTCCCATCCCACCCCGCAGATGCACCCTGGAAGCCGACGGTGAACGGGACAATGGTGGCCGTAGAGGGGGAGACGGTCTCTATCTTGTGCTCCACACAGAGCAACCCGGACCCTATTCTCACCATCTTCAAGGAGAAGCAGATCCTGGCCACAGTCATCTACGAGAGCGAGCTGCAGCTGGAGCTGCCAGCCGTGTCGCCCGAGGATGATGGAGAGTACTGGTGCGTGGCTGAGAACCAGTATGGCCAGAGGGCCACTGCCTTCAACCTGTCTGTGGAGTGTGAGTACCTTCTGCTCCCCTACGCTGGGGATAGATGGTTCCGTGGGGGACACCAGGGTTACTGTGGGTGCCCATGCATCCCAATCAGTATTGGCTTTGCCTGTCCTCTGCAGAGACGAGGAAGGGAGGGCAGGGAAGCTGAATTCACAGCAGGAAAATAAAATCCCATCTGAGAATACTGTGTTCCCACATCCGGGAGTGGGCTTTTTTTTTTTTTTTTTTTTTCAGAGTCTTGCTCTGTCACCTAGGCTGGAGTGCAGTGGCGTGATCTCGGCTCACTGCAATTGCTGCCTCCTGGGTTCAAGCAATTCTCCTGCCCCAGCCGCCTGAGTGGCCGGGATTATAGGTGCTCGCTACCACAGCTGGCAAATTTTTGTATTTTTAATAGAGATGGGGTTTCGCCATGTTGGCCTGGCTTGTCTCGAACCCCTGACCTCAGATGATCTGCCCACCTCAGTCTCCCAAAGTCCTAGGATTATAGGCGTGAGCCACCACGCCCAGCCTAGGGTGGGCTTTTGACCAATGAAATTTCTGGATCCTGTGGCTACTGCCCCTCTGCATTAACCAGAACAATGAGCATGATCTCTAAACTGTGTAGAGTGTCGCTATGTACCAGGCACTGTTGGAAGCGCTGTACAGCAACCCACTCATTTCATCCTCATGACATCTTCATGAGGGAGGTTCTATTACTGTTCCCCTGTTTACGGAGAAGGAAACTGAGACCCAGAGAGGTTACGCCACTTGCCTAAGTTCCCACAGCCAGGAAATGGCAGAATTTGAGGTTTGAATCCAGGCAGCCTGGTTCCATTCTTCTTCCTTGCCCAAGGCTGACCTCATCCTATGTTATGACAGCAGAATACATTGATGGGGTAATTGTTATACACAAAAGGCTGTGCGGCTCTGTGAGAGGTGGAGGGGCTGAGAAGACACCACACTTATGAACAGGTACGGAATAGCTGGAGAGATGACATAGATGCACATAAAAAGCTACTGTCTTGGAAATGAAACTCACCATTGCACCGCTGGCCAGTGCCTCTCATTTCCTCACTATGGACTGTGCCACCATCTCCCACCACCCCTACCCCCACAGCCATCACTCCAGGTTGTAGCAGCCAAGTCACAGTTTTGACTCCCCTTCCTTAAACAACTCCCTCTGGAATGTCGCCTTCCTGTTTCCATTTCCCCTGCTTCCTCCCAAGTTCCTGTTGGCTTCTAGCACTCCTCTCCAAACTTCACCTCTCTGGTCTTCACCATGCCCACAATGGCCCCCACCACACAAGTTTGCCAGAAGGTTTGATGACATTCAACATGCAAAGAATTCAATGCAGTGTCTGCTACACGGTACATGCTCTGTGCTGTGTACATGGCGACAATCAGTACATGGCAGATACTGGTTAGTCCTCGGGGGCAATCTCTCATGGCAAAGCCGTGCCTCTCCTGCTGACCTATAATCTTCAGGCACTTTCCCTCCTGGTTCTGTTCCCTAGCCGGGTTGATGTGATCCTGGCACGGGGCTGCGTGGTCCCCTGCTCCCTCCATCTATGTGTGCTATCCTGGGCCAGCTTCCCCATCTGGTTGTCCCCTGTTCCCCGTTACACCCCACACCAGTGCTTCTTAAGTTTAAGAGTCAGAGAGAGGAGCCGATGGGAGTACTTGAACAAGAATGCAGCACCACCTCACATACATTTTCCAGTGGGGAGCAGATCTCTCCTTTATAGTAAGAGCAGCGGGCAGCAAATGTGCGTTAGGGGCCTGCCCTGGGCCAGACCTTGAATCCTCTACAGCTGTTTTCTGGCTCAGTTCTTTTTTTTTTTTTTTTCGAGACTGAGTCTCGCTCTGTCGCCCAGGCCGGAGTGCAGTGGCACGATCTTGGCTCACTGCAACCTCTGCCTCCCAGGTTCAAGCGATTCTCCTGCCTCAGCCTCCCAACTAGCTGGGATTACAGGCATGTGTCACCACGCCCAGCTAATTTTTGTATTTTTAGTAGAGACGGGGTTTCTCCATGTTGCCCAGGCTGTTCTCCAACTCCTAGCCTCAAGTGATCCACCCGCCTCGGCCTCCCAAAGTGCTGGGATTACAGGTGTGAGCCACCATGCCCAGCCTATCTGGCTCATTTTCAATTCTAGGGTCACCCTGTGAAACAGGGGTGTGTTATCATTATCCCCTTTACCAAGGAGAAAACTCAAGGGCGGAAGTCCCTGAGGCCAGGCAGCTATAAAAGTTGGTCCGAGCCCGATACTTCCAGATTCCTGTCTGCCCCGGCTGTTAAACCTCTGGCTGCCTCACCTCCCTCACAGCTCTTAGCACTCCAGGACTCAATCTGGCTTCTCTTGAAAACGAACACACAGGCAGATGTGGAGTGTGCAGGCCTCACCCTGCTAGAGTTGAGGGGAGCAGTGGCTTTATCCCCTGCCCCACCTGCCAGCTCCCCACTCTTCACCCAGGCCTGTCAAAGTGCTTGCCCTTGGAGAGTGCGACCCTCAGGCCCCCTCCCTCTCCACACAGTCAATGTTCCCTGGCACCAGGTCTCCAATGTTCATTGACAATGGTGGTGACCCTTGAGCAGGGCCTTCTGTCCTGCCTGCCAACCCCAGAGCCCTGAACGGCACGGGGCATGCAGGAAGCGTGCAACCTTACCGAGTACCTGAGATGTCTAGGGAACTTGCTTGAGTACGTTGTACGTATTGACCTATTTTGTTCTTACAACCATGCGATTGTGGGGAGGGTACCATTATTCACCCCAGTTTAATACAAGGAAACAGAAGTTTGACTGGCATCCAGTCCCAATAGGGCTGAACAGACCTGGGCTAGAATCTCAGCTCTGTCCCCATCCTCCTGCCTGAGCTCAGGCAAGTGACTTCAGCTTTGCAACCCTTAGCAAGGGTTCATAACAGTATCTTACCACAAAGATGGCTGTGAGAACTAAGAGAATTAGGCTGGGCGTGGTGGCCCACACCTGTAATCCCAGCACTTTGGAAGGCTGAGACAGTTGGATCACTTGAGACCAGGAGTTCGAGACCAGCCTGACCAACCTGACAAAACCCCATCTCTACCAAAAATACAAAAATTAGCCAGGCGTGATGGCGCACACCTGTAGTCCCAGCTACGCAGGAGGCTGAGGCAGGAGAATCGCTTAAGCCCGGGGCGGTGGGGGTTGCAGTGAGCTGAGATGGAGCCAGTGCACTCCAGCCTGGACGACAGAGCAAGACTCTGTCCCACCCCCCCACTCCCCCCAAAAAAAGAAGAACTAAGAGAACAATACCGAGTGTTCATAGTGCTACGTACTCTGTGGATATTGGGTGTCATCATCGTTCTCACTGATTTTTCCTTTGGACCCCAGGTTAAATATTTGTTGTGTGTTTTGCTGCTGAGGTTTTGCTCATGTGACCTCTCTGCTGGAATGGTTCTGTCTATCTACCCATGAGTACTTGGGTGGGATGTTACGTATTTTTTTTTTTTTTTTTGAGACAGGATCTTGTTCTGTTGCCCAGGCTGGAATGCAGTGGTTTGATCATCGCTCACTACAGCCTCAACCTCCTGGGCTCAATTGATTCTCACACTTCAGCCTCCTGAGTAGCTGGGACTACAGGCACACATCACCATGCCCAGTTAATGTTTTAATTTTTTGTAGAGATGGGGTCTTGCTCTGTTGCCCAGGCTGGTCTCAAACTCCTGGGCTCAAGTGATCCTCCTGCCTTGGCCTCCCAAAGTGCTGGAATGACAGATGTGAGCCACCACGCCCGGCTGGGATGTTAAGTGTTTACAACACACTTGCGTGCCTATCTTCGGAGTCCTGTAGCCCCTTGAGAGTTACTGACTGTAACCCCCTGGTTTGCACAGATGAGAACTCCATCCTGGAGGCCCAGGAGGCTGAGTGGCCTCACCCAGCCAGTAGATGGCAGAGCTGGGATTCAAGCCAAATCCATCCCACCACAAACTCCTCATTCTTTGTACCTTTGTCTTAGAGGTTTGTCTAGAGTCCCGTAACGGTTTCCGCAGCTTCACAGGTTGTCTGAAAAGATACTAAGCACGTGCATCAGCAGGGTGTCGGCGTTCCGCCAACATCCAGGTCGGATACTGTGTCACCAGAGCACCAGCGGGGCTGTCTTGAGTGGAAGTGCTTTGAAAAAGTTTCATGTCTGTCGGTTCAGGTTTGCTGTTATTAATGTACTCTGTGGTGTGTCAGCTGGTTAACGCTATAGCAAGCATATTGCATCTCTGCCCGAACAGGACTTTTTATTCAGTAGACTTAGAGACGTATGCGCAGAGGTTCCCATTCCTGCCATGAATCCGTGTGCCCGTGTGACTCCCAGGTCCACCACCGTTACCGGCACATTCTTTTTGCTGGCAATTGAAAATACGTGTGGTAGGTGAGCCAAGGGTCTCTTGCCTGTGTGTAAGTGGGTTTTGGTGAGAACTCACTGAGAACCAGTGCTCAGTCTAGAAAAAGCCAAGGAGGGTGCTGGACTCTCCGGCCGACAAAGAGAACATAGTTTAGAAAGCAGCGTTCTGTGCTGTAATACAATTTCGTATTTTTGTACAAAAATTAGCCAGGCATGGTGGCACGCACATGTAGTCCTAGCTACTCAAGAGGCTGAGGCAGGACAATCACTTGAACCTGGGAGGCAGAGGTTGCAGTGAGCAGAGATCGTGCCACTGCACTCCAGCCTGGGTGACAGAGAGACTCTGTCTCAAAAATCATAGTAATAACAATAATAATAATAATAATTCCCTGTTTTGGAAAATGAAAGAAAAAAAACCTACCAGTACTATTTTTGTAATCCAGTGGCAGCAAAGCTCAACCAAGTGACTTTGGGTGGAGGGTGGTGTTTGGTGCTAGTGGCAGAAGGAAATCTCATGGGTGAGGGAGGGCCGGGGTTCAAGGGGGCTTTAGGGGAGGAAGTGGGGGGCATCTGCAGCGTGGACTGAAAGGAAGGAGCAGAGGCTGGAAGCCAGAAAGGAGGGGATAGTCTAAGCCTGTGTGAGCCCCAAGGGTCTGGGGAGGCCGGGGGCTGGGAGAGTTCCATGGTTCCTCCCTTCTATGTGTGGGGCCCAGAGTGGAGAATGAGCAAGCCCCTGTCTTGATGGAAACAGGAGGCCCCTTATATCAGTGTGTGATGCAGGGAGGGTGAGTGCTGGGGAGGAGAACTGAGGGAGGCAGGGAGTGAATGACACGTGGAGCGAGGTGCAGCTTCCCTGGGTGGTCAGAGAAGGAGATGCCGCGTGGGTAGAGGCCAACTTGGAGCGAGGGAGGGCGTTCCACAGGCAACTGCTGGAAGTGTTCCAAGTTGAGGGAGAAACGCACAGACCCTGGAGTGGGAGAAAGCTCCACGATTTTGAGACACAGCAAGGAACTGGTGTGGCTGGAAAGGACTAAGCCGGGGGAGAGAAGGAGAGAGCGTGTGGTCAGGCAGGGCCTGAGGGGCCTTGCAGATGAAAGACTTTGTATTTTGGCTGGGCACAGTGGCTTGCGCCTTAAAATCCCAGCACTTTGGGAGGCCAAGGCAGGAGGATTGCTTGAGCTCAGGAGTTCAAGACCAGCATGGGGAACATAGCAAGACCCTGTCTCTACAAAAACAAATAAAAAACCCTCCAGTAACTATCATGAGTATGACAGATTTACCGTCCTCTGCAATTCTGAACATAAAGCTTTAAAATCAAAAGGCGTCTTGCAAATTTGGCACCACCCTGATTTGACAGCAAAATCTGGCCTAAAGAACACAAGGCTGTTTGTAATCTATACTGATTTCATTTAGGGTGAATATTCATACTTTTTGCTGTATATATTACATTGAACTATGTGAAATTTTTTCTGCATGTCAAAAATGGTCAAATGTGGCTGGGTGCAGTGGCTTATGCCTGCAATCGCACTTTGGGAGGCTAAGGCAGGAGGATCACTAGAGGCCAGGAGTGCAAATGAGCTACAGTACTGCCACTGCACTTCAGCCTGGGCGACAGGGCCAGACCCTGTCTCTAAACCACAAAAAATAAAGGATTTGTATTTTAGGTGAACCATGGAGCAACAGAAGGAGGGTTTTGAGCAGAGAGTGCCATGATCTGATTTATGTATTACAAGGTGAATGAGGTTAGAGAGAGTGTAAGAGCCAGGGCCCAGGAGAAACAGCCCGTCCCTGTGACATAGTGCTTCGTCCAGGCTGAACCTGAGGCTAGAGTCGCCTCAAAAGTGGCACCAGAAGAATCGCCCCAAGAGAGCACCCCAAACCATCCCGAAATGAGGCCACTTGGGATTCCAAAGAGAGAGGCACTAAACACCAGGTGATCATCAGTCCAAAGCATTTGGGAGGGGAACTTGCACAGTGCTATGGCGAGAGAGACGGAGATTCTACCCAGACATGTCCCTGAGGGTCAGGGTATGGGTTTACATGTGGGTTTAAGGCATTTGGCCCAGGGCTGGGGCTGGTTTCTTTCATTCTTTCATTTTTGTTGTTGTTGTTTGGGGTTTTTTTGAGACAGCGTCTCATTCTGTCACCCAGGCTGGAGTGCAGTGGTGAGATCTCAGCTCACTACAACTTCTGCCCCCCAGGCTCAAACGATTCTCCTGCCTCAGCCTCCCGAGTAGCTGGGACTACAGGTGTGCACCACCACACCTGGCTAATTTTGTATTTTTAGTAGAAACAGGGTTTCACTATGTTGGCCAGGCTGTTCTCAAACTCCTGACCTCAAGTGATCCAACCACTCTTTGGCCTCGCAAAGTGCTAGGATTACAGCAGTGAGCCACCGTGCCCAGCCTCTTTTAGTGTTTTGAGCAACAACCTAAACACCTTTATCAGTGCCTGGGAATGTTCAAGGCCCCAGGCGTGGGTTAGTGAAGCTTGCAGTGAAAACAGGCAGCCGGCGGGGTCGTAGTGAGGTGAAGGCACTCTCAGGACACAGAAAAAAGGAGGGGAAATTGGAGGGCCCTACATGAAGCTACCGCCCCCATCCTTGGCCACGCTGGCCTTGCCTTGAGCCAAGGAGTCTCCCGGGCCGGGCCTCGCATTGGCTCCGGGCCACCCTCAGTCTTGATTTTGCCCCTGCAGTCGCCCCTGTGCTTCTCCTGGAGTCCCACTGCGCGGCAGCCCGAGACACGGTGCAGTGCCTGTGCGTGGTGAAGTCCAACCCGGAGCCGTCCGTGGCCTTTGAGCTGCCGTCGCGCAATGTGACCGTGAACGAGAGCGAGCGGGAGTTCGTGTACTCGGAGCGCAGCGGCCTCGTGCTCACCAGCATCCTCACGCTGCGGGGGCAGGCCCAGGCCCCGCCCCGCGTCATCTGCACCGCGAGGAACCTCTATGGCGCCAAGAGCCTGGAGCTGCCCTTCCAGGGAGCCCGTGAGTGGCGTGGACTTGGGGTGGGAGCCACAGGAGGGAGCAGGCTCGTCTTGGATCCAAGCTCCCAAGGCTGACCAACAGCCACAGAGCTTGGGCTACACAGATTGAGAAAAAGGTCAAATTCTCCCTTTCCGGTTGGAGAGGAGAAGCCGCCCTGAGTTTGCCCCGAGTTTGCTCCGACCTTTGAGGTATGAGCCCCTCCCCAGGGCCCTCTAGCACGAAAGGGATTGCCCTGGCACGAGGAGGCTCCGTGCCGATCAGTCAGTGCAAGGATGCCCCCGCTGTGTGAATACCTTGACTGTCACCCCAGCACGTCTCCAAAGTTCTCAGGTGTCGTCACCACCACCCATAGTCCTAAGGGTGCCTGGGTCTTCTCTGTCCTCAGATCGACTGATGTGGGCCAAGATTGGGCCTGTGGGCGCCGTGGTCGCCTTTGCCATCCTGATTGCCATCGTCTGCTACATTACCCAGACACGCAGGAAGTGAGTGCCAGCCGGGGCTGATCTGGGGATGGGAGTCTCCAAAAAGGGGACCTGGCGGGAGATGGAGGCCCAGAGTGGGTGGGGAAGGTAGTACCATAAGTGTAGAGGAGGCAGATTCTGTTCTGGGAATGTTCAGCTGGACAGAGGAGAGAGGGTTCCTGTTAATTCCAGCCCCTGCTGGTCAAGGGCATGCCAGGGCCTGGGCTGAGCCCTTTACACACATCATTTGAGACCTGTTTCCCCACATTCTATTTTGACAGCCTCCCTACCTCTAGGAACTCTCCCCTACACACTCCAGTGTGGTAGGGAAAGCCCAGGTACCCCCTGCAGCCACAGCAGCAGGTCTACTTGATGCCAGAAGCCCTAAAGATTACACACATCTGTGGCAAAAAAAAAAAAAGTATGCCTTGGCCGGGTGCGTTGACTCACACCTGTTATCCCGCACTTTAGGAGGCCAAGGCAGAAGGATTGCTTGAGGCCAGGAATCTGACACCAGCCTGGGCAACATAGCAAGACCACATCTCTAAAAAAAAATTTTTGTAATTAGTCGGCATGGTGGCACACACTGTAGTCCCAGCTACTTGGGAGGCCGAGGTGGAAGGATTCTTGAGCTCAGGAATTAGAGGCCAGCCTGGGCAACATAGGGAGACCCCATCTACAAAAAAATGAAAAAATTAGCTAGGCATAGTGGCATGTGCCTGTGATCCCAGCTACTCTGGAGGCTGAGGAGGGAAGATCGCTTGAGCCTGAGAGGTTGAGGCTGTAGTGAGCTGTGATGTCACCACCGTACTCCAGCCTAGGTGACAAAGAGAGACCCTGTCTCTAAAAACAAACAGACAGACAGACAGAAAGCCTTTCCAGCCCCAAACCACACCCACCTGGCCCAACTCAGCTGCAGCCGTGTTTCTTCCTTGTGGCACACACACATCAGCTGTCCTGAGAAATAAATTAACCCCTCTGCCTACATCCTGGCGGCAAGAGGGGCAGACAGACCCAGAGCCTGTGAGGGAAACCTGGAGAATCCAGGCGGGGATCCTGAAAAACGGCAGAGCTCAGGGGCCAGGTGGCTCGTCCCCAGCCGGGCAGGGGCCACAGAGATGGGAAGGATGGGCCGTGTGGGTAGCAGAGGCTGGTGGTTCTGAAAGGGCTGCTTGCCACATCTTAGAGATGAGTGGGAGAACTCTGAGATCCCCTGAGCCAAACTCCTAAAACATGTGCGGGTGCAGAAAGGGAGGGCAGAGGGAGGTCTGACGAGTCCTGCCCTGCAGAAAGAACGTGACAGAGAGCCCCAGCTTCTCGGCAGGGGACAACCCTCCCGTCCTGTTCAGCAGCGACTTCCGCATCTCTGGGGCACCAGAGAAGTACGAGGTAAGGACCAGGCTCCAGGCTGGCCTGGGAACCTGGATGCCAGGGACACTGAGGGCATGGGAAGGGCCTGTGAGGCCAAGGGGCAGGGGAGTGGGAGCGGCCTCTCACAGGAGGAGAGGAAGGACATTCCGGGGCTGGGTTGGACCTGGAGGCTGGGGAGGAGGTGCCCAGGCTGAAGCTGTGTAGGGGGTGATGGGATGTGGGGCCTAAGGGCCCCCTCCCCTCCTTGCCTGTGTCTGTGACTGCATTTCCTTCTCCAATAGTCCAAAGAGGTTTCTATCCTGGAATCTCACTGAGCGCCCCAGGAGGTAGGTTCCGGGGGCCTCAGTGTGCCCTCCTCTGGGCCCTCCTTGGGCCCTGGGGTTGGCATGCATGTCCGTGTGTCCCTGTCAGGCATCAAGGTGGTCTCTGGTGACGTCTGGGCCTGCCCGGCGGTGCTGGCATTGTCTAGTCTGTCCTGTTGCAGCTCCCTTCTGTCTGTGGCCACCATCCTGTGTGTCCAAATTCCTGTGGCTAGGGGGCGGAGGGAGGGGTGGGAAGCATGGGGGGAACCCACATGTCACCTGTAGGACCTCCCAGATTGAGGGCGGACCCATGCAGGACCCATGGGGGGGCACGTACCAAACCAGGTATTTCCAGGAATTTGGAAAGATGGGGTCCCGACTAGGTGGCTTTCACCCAAAAAGGTGTTCGGGGTTAAATTGTGTGCCCTCAAAACTCCTATGTTGAAAGCTTCCTGGCCGGGGGCAGTGGCTCACACCTGAAATCCCACCACTTTGGGAATCTGAGGCGGATGGATCACTTGAGGTCAGGAGTTTGAGACCAGCCTGGCCAACATGGTGAAACCCCATCTCTACTAAAAATACAAAAAATTAGCCAGGTGTGTTGGCCGGCGCCTGTAATCCCAGCTACTCGGGAGGCTGAGGCAGGAGAATTGCTTGAACCCAGGAATTGGAGGTTGCAGTGAGCAAAGATCGAGCCATTGCAATCCAGCCTGGGTCTCAAAGAAAAAGAAGAAGAAGAAGAAGAAAGCTTCCTGGAGAAACTGAATTTGTAGGCAAATTTCAAGCTCAGCAATGATTAACACTGGCAGAAGCTCCAGAGTGGGACCCGGTGACCGTGGGGCTCGCTGGGCCTGCGGTCCTTGAGAAAGGAGGTTCTCGCAGGGATTTATTTGGGACTGAACTCAGGAGCTCTGAGGGTGCAAACACTCTGGCCTCTGCATCGGGAAAAGGCAGGGAGCAGGACCCTGCTAATGGGTGGTTTCCCCTCCTAGAGCGAGAGGCGCCTGGGATCTGAGAGGAGGCTGCTGGGCCTTCGGGGTGAACCCCCAGAGCTGGACCTGAGCTATTCTCACTCGGACCTGGGGAAACGGCCCACCAAGGACAGCTACACGCTGACGGAAGAGCTAGCTGAGTATGCTGAAATCCGGGTCAAGTGAAGGAGCTGGGGGCAGCCTGCGTGGCTGACCCCCCTCAGGACCCTCGCTGGCCCCCACTGGCTGCGGGCTCCCTTCCTCCCAAAAGTAGCGGGGGCTGGGGCAGGAGGGGAATGAGGCAGGTGACAGTGAGGTCCTGGGGGCCTGACCTCCCCCTCCTTCCCAGCTGCCCCTCCCTGCCAGCACCCCCACACCCTCATTAAGGCTCCTCTCTAACCTCCTTTACCCTCATCTGTCTGGAGGGGAGCTCTGTCTGTCCGTGTTATTTATTGCTACTTCCTGCCTGGTCTCCTGCCCCCACACCTGGCCCTGGGGCCTGTACAAAAGGGACATGAAATAAATGCCCCGAAGCCAAATGCCAGTCTAGATCCTGATGCTTTCTGACCCGTCTTTGGGCAGCCTGCCATCCCACCGTCTACAGAACGATGACAGAATTTCTCCTTGCCCGGTATGCAGGCAAGGGCCCAGGGATTTTAGCCTTGAACCCAGGGCCAGTGGCCATTAAGTTGCTCCCACTCTGAGCTGGTAGCTGTGAGCTGGGTCTGGTTTGACTTATGGGTGATTTCACATAAAAATCCTCATGCTGGTTTCTGCCACAGTCAGATCAGCTGACAGCACCAGGTTTGCACTTGTACGTGGCCATGACTTGCTGAAAGGGAGGGTCCTGTGAACTGGCCGCAGTCCCCACCACTCCCTATTGTCCCACACCTGTCCGGCTTCCTGCACTGAGATTACCTCCTGGTCCCTGCAGCTTGGAGTGCGAGCCACAGATCTAGGTCTCACCAGCCCGTGTTGGTTTCACCCCCATCTCTCACATTCATGCTGCAATTTGCAGCGTCAGCCTTTACCCATCACTATATTCAGTTCGAGAAACATTAATTAAGCACCAGCTGTATACTGAGCACTTTCCAGAGGCTCAGGCTATCCTGAGAAGGGTCTCCTAGGACAGCTCTGTGACGATGAGAATGTTGAGACTTAGAGAAGTTAGGTGATTTTCCCAGGGTCACAGAGCTCAGAAATGGTGTGTCCAGGCCCTGGGGTTGATTCTTCTGACTCAAATGCACTCTTTCTTTTCTTTTCCCTCCCTCCCTCTCTCTCTCTCTCTTTTTTTTTTTTTTTTTTTGCTGGAGTCTCTCTCTGTCACCCAGGCTGGAGTGCAGTGGTGCGATCTCGGCCCACTGCAACCTCCGCCTCCTGGGTTCAAGCGATTCTCCTGCCTCAGCCTCCCGAGTAGCTGAGATCACAGGCACTCACCACCACGCCCAGCTAATTTTTGTATCAAATGCACTTTTTCTATAATACCTGTCAGGAAGTTAAAAAGGGCCAGAGTGTCTGGTGTAAATGGGATTAGTAACTAACAGTTGTTGAACGCTTTCTATGATTCTACCCAGTTTGCATTAATTAATCTCCATTAACCTCATTTAACTTCCCTAATAACATGACGATGGTTCTCAAAGTGTGGTCCCTAGGCAGCAGCATCAGCAGCACCCAGGAACTTGCTAAAAAGGCAAATTTTCAGCCCCCACCCCAGACTTCAGGAATCAAAAACCCTGGGGTGGGGCCCAGGAATCTGTGTTTTGAGAAGTCCTTGGTGGATTCTGATGCACATGCACATTTGAGAACAAGCAGCTGAAGCACAGAGAAGTTACATCAGTTCTGTGGTCCCCAACTGTTAGCAGTGAAGCCCAGATTTGAGCCCTGACCACTGGCTCCAGAGGCCATGCTCTGATGCTGTGCTACACGGCCATCTTGGTGAGAACCAACAGCTGCTCACAGAGCCCGGGTGCTGGAGGAGCAGTAAGGTTAAGCTATGGGCTTCGGGCAGTGAGGGCAGGGTTTCCTAGATGGCGGCTCTCCCTGTTTTTGTTTGTTTGTTTGTTTGTTTGTTTGTTTTGAGATGGAGTCTCACTCTGTCATCCAGTCTGGAGTGCAGTGGCACGATCTTGGCTCACTGCAACCTCTGCCTCCCAGGTTCAAGCGATTCTTATGCCTCAGCCTCCCAAGTAGCTGGGACTACAGGCGTGCACCACCACACCTGGCTAATTTTTGTATTTTTAGTAGAGACAGGGTTTCACCATGTTGGCCAGGCTGGTCTCAAACTCCTGACCTCAAGTGATACATCCAACTCACCTTCCCAAAGTGCTGGGATTACAGGCATGAGCCACCATGCCTGGCCTCTCCCTGCATTTTGAAGAAGGCAGAGGACACAGCACAGAGACCAAAATAAAGGCCTAGAGGCAGGAATAAACAAACCAGGTCAGGAGGGGAGGTGACATGGGGCTGCTTGACTGGGATGGGAAGTCCACATGCAGGAGGAAAAGAGATCTGTGGGGGGCCAGGCTGTGGGCAGTGGGAAGGGAGACCTTCTGTGGGGCCTGTCCAAGCTGGCAGGGTGCAGTGCATGCCCTTTCCTCACAGGGCTCACAGTCTTGCAGGGAGAAGGACATGAAAGAATCTCATGCACAATATCAAACTGCAACTGTGACACCGGCTCCCAAGGAGAAGCTCAGAGTTTTTACAGCAGGGGTCCCCAATGCTATACTGCACACACTGATACTGGTCTGTGGCCTGTTAGGGACTGGGCTGCACAGCAGGAGGTGTGCAGCCAGCGAGCAAGCATGACCACCTGAGCTCCGCCTCATGTCAGATCAGCAGCAGCTTTAGATTCTCACAGGAGCACGATCCTTATCGTGAACTGTGCATGCAAGGGATCTAGGTTGCGCACTCACACATCATACCTAATGAACTATCACTGTCTCCCATCACCCCCGGATGGGACCGTCTAGTTGCAGGGAAACAAGCTCAGGGCTCCCACTGATGCTACATGATGGTGAGTTGTATACTTACTTCATTATATATCACAATGTAATAATAATAGAAATAAAGTGCACAATAAATATAATGTGCTTGAATCATCCCCAGCTCCCTCCCCACTCTCAGGCCCATGGAAAAATTGTCTTCCATGAAACCGATCCCTGGTGCCAAAAGGTTGGGGACCACTGCTTTACAGCATAGAATCTAAGTGTGACTTAAGGTCACAGGGGGCAGGGGAGGCTTCCCTCTGGAAGGAAACTCACACACGTGTGAAGTCCCCAAGTGTGAACATGTGTGAAGGCCCCAAGTGGGAACATGTTTAGCAAAATTCCAGGAGCTGAAGCAAGGCCAGAGAGGCATCAGACGGGGCTGGGGATACACAGGGGCCTCTCCGCAGTCGATGGGGAAGCCTCTTCCAGATCCCCTGCATACATGCTCACCAGTCCTGCCTGACACACCTGTCCCCTGATGACAGACTCTGGCTCCAGCAGGTCTGGTCTGGGAGGACTTCGCCCAGAGGAGCAGAACATTGTCAATAACCAGGGATCGGGGAGTAACCTTACACTGCCCAAAGTGCAGCTTGAGGGCCCCGGGAGCCACTGTGACGCTACTGTGTATGCTTCATTTAGTGTGTGCCAGAACAACAGGAAACCAGAATGCCACACCAGCTTCAGATGAGGCTAAGTCAAAATAAATAAATAAATAAGAAAAAAATCAATCAACTGAATTGATTTTAAAAATGTATTAAATAAACATGTTGCAGGTGGCTCCTGAAGGTTGTAGGCAAACCTCTAAAGTTTGGGGAACAATGAGGGAATTTGACACAAAGACCATCCTTAGGAGGGACTAGCACTCAACCATGGCGAATGTGTAGGACCGAGCCGGGTGCGGTGGCTCATGCCTATAATCCCAGCACTTTGGGAGGCTGATGCTGGTGGATGGCTTCAGCCCAGGAGTTTGAGACCAGCCTCAGCAACATAGCGAGACCCTGTCTCTACAAAAAATACAGAAATTGGGCAGGTATGGTGGCATGCGCCTGTAGTCTTACCTACTCGGGAGGCTGAAGGAGGAGGATCGTTTGAGCCCAGGAAATGGAGTTTGCAGTGAGCCGAGATTGAACCATTGCACTCCAGCCTCAGCAACAGAGTGAGACCCTGTCTCAACAAACAAACAAACAAGTAGGACCTGAACTCGAGTTCACTCTCTCAGACTTTCCGCACCCAGCTCCTGGACCCCACCAGAATTCAACACATGCTCACTGAGCACCTCTGTGTGCCAGGCCTATGCTGGGCCCCAGGGTCACAGCAGTGCCCAAAAAGAATCACTCTGTGACCTCCCAGAGCGGACATTCTGCGGAAGAGACAGACAGCGATCAGAAAGACAAGCAAACACATGACCGCACATCTGACAGTGAAGGAACTGCAGAGGGGTGCAAGGTCAGGCTGTGCTGGATCAGGCTGCCATTTCAGAAAGAGAAGTCACTTGACTTGAGACCAGAAGGAAGTAAGGGAGGGAGCTCTGTGGGTTCCTGGGGAATGTGGATCCAGGGAAGGCCAAAATCAAGTGCAAAGGCCCCTGGCGAGAATGTGCTTGTTACATTCATGGAACAAGAAGGAAAGAAGCATGCTTGAGTGGAGTGATGGAGCCGGAGTGGTTGCCCAAGGAAGCTCGATTATACAGGGCCTTGTAGGCCACAGGCAGGACTGGGGCTTGTTTGTTTGTTTCTTTGTTTGTTTGTTTGTGGCAGGGTCTCGCTCTGTTGCCCAGGCTGGAGTGCAGTGGCACAATCTCAGCTCACTGCAGCCTCTGCCTCCCAGGTTCAAGCAATTCTCCTGCCTCAGCCTCCTGAGTAGCTGGGATTACAAGCATGTACCACCACGCCTGTCTAATTTTTATATTTTTAGTAGAGACAGGGTTTCACCATGTTGATCAGGTTGGTCTTAAACTTCTGACCTCAGGTGATCCACCCGCCTCAGCCTCCCAAAGTGCTGGGAGTACAGGCGTGAGCCACCCTGCCCAGCAATGGAATTTAATCCTAGGTTTTTTTTTTTGTTTTTTTTTTTCGAGTTGGAGTCTCGCTCTGTCACCAAGGCTAGAGTGCAGTGGCATGATCTCTGCTCATTGCAACCTCTGCCTCCCGGGTTCAAGTGATTCTCCTGCCTCAGCCTCCCAAGTAGCTGGGATTACAGGCATGCACCACCACGCCCAGCTAATTTTTAATAGACACAGGGTTTCACCGTGTTGGCCAGGCTGGTCTCGAACTCCTGACCTCAAGTTATCCGCCTGCCTCCGCCTGCCAAAGTGCTGGGATTACAAGTGTGAACCACTGCGCCCAGCCGGGACTTGGGCTTTCAAAGAGCGCGTTGAGAAGCCGCTGGAGAAGTGAGCTCGGAGGGGTGTGATGGAGGGCTTGAGGCTTCAGAGGCCCACTGGCAGCTGCGTGGACAGTGAGCACAGGCTATCAGTGGAGGCAGGGACAGGGCTTGGGAGGCCCTGGCCATTGTCCAAGAGAGAGAGAGTGGAGATGGGGAGAGGGGTGGGGTCAGGACCCATTTTGGAGGAGGAAATGGTGGGACTCACTTGAAGAGTCAAAGGTGACTCCAGCAGCTTCCTTAAGAGGTCGAAGAAAGCGGGAGGGGCAGGTTCAGTGGAGAACGCGAGAGTGATCTACTCTGGCGGAGTTCAGGCGCAGGGAGGCCCTCAGGGACAGGAAAGGCAGATGGCACCTCCTCCCTGGGAAATGCCAAGCCGAGGAAGAGTCAGAACACAAGACACAGTGACTCAGAGAGATGGGGGCAGATGCTGAGATGAGGGTTGGCCAGGCAGGAAGGGAGGTGAGAAGGTCTCATGGCCTCACGTGCCAGGAGGGCTGGGCCACCATGTGTGGGAGGGAGGACACCCAGGCACTGGGCCATGGTCATGACACGGGTCTCTTTGTCCCTCCTGGTCTGCCAACCTCCTAAGTCACTCCTGACGGAGATGACCGATCCATCCCTGGCCTGCCTCCCACCCTGTCCCTGGGGCAGTGCCTGGGGCAGGCGGCTCCATTATCCTCCTTGATGAAAGAGCTCCCGGCCGGCACTGGCCACTCCAGAGCCTTCTCCCCGGGTGGGTGATCATGCAGGGCTGGGGTCTTGCGACTGGCCAGTGGTGGAGATGCACTGCACTGCTGAGAAGTGCTTTCTAGGAGTTCAAGACCAGCCAGGGCAACATAGCAGACATTGTATGTAGGAAAAAAAAAATGCTTAAAAATAAGCTGGGCACAGTGGCACATGCCTGTAGTCCCAGCTACTCAGGAGACTGAAGCAGGAGGACCACTTGAGCCCAGTAGTTTGAATCTGCAGTGAGCTATGATTGCACCACTGCATGCCAGCCTGGGCAACAGAGTAAGACTCAGTAGCTAAAAAAGAAAAAAAAAGATCGAATGTGGTGCTCATGCCTGTAATCCCAGCACTTTGGGAGGCCGAGGTGGGCAGATCATCTAAGGTCAGGAGTTCAAGACCAGCCTGGCCAACATGGCGAAACCCCATCTCTACTAAAGATATAAAAATTAGCCAGGCATGGTTGTATGTGCCTGTAGTTCCAGCTACTCAGAAGGCTAAGGCAGGAGAATTGCTTGAACCTAGGAGGCGGAGGTTTCAGTGAGCCGAGATCGCACCATTGCACTCCAGCCTGGGAAACAGAACGAGATTTGGTCTCAAAAAAAAAGAAAGAAAGAAAAAGGGAAAAAAAAAGGAAGTAGGCAAGCCGCTTTCTTTCCCCACTCTTCTCGCTGTCAACTCCAGGCTGCTCCTTAAACAGGAGGTGACAACCTCAACCTCGCAAATTAAAAAAAAAAAAAGTCTTTTAATTTTGAAATAATTATCACAGGAAGTTGCAAAGATAGAACAGAGAAGTCTGGCAGCAGCTGAGCCAAAGGCCGCTTCCCACCCTAGAGCTCGATCTGCCTGGGGAGCGGGAAGGAAATAGCAGTTTAGTCCCAAAGGGCCTCTCTGTGAAGCTCAGGCTAGGGCTGAGTAGCCAGAGGTGCATGCATTAATGTCTACAGGGAGTGCTGGGTCAGCAGGGTATGTGACAATGTCTGGAATAATGACAGCTCACTTTTACAGAGAGCCCATTCCATAGCAGCCACCGTGCAAAGTGCTGTAGTGGCTGGGGACCTGTCACAGCACAGCCCTGAAGTCGTAACAGCAATCTTATTATCACCTGGGGAGGGGAAACTGAGGTGATGTCACAACAAACATATGGCAGACCTGGGACTGGAACCCAGGTCTGTTTACCACATGCTTGTCATGGGATGTGCGGGTTGCTGAGTGTGTCCTGTGTGTGCTGTCACCAGCCCTGTGAGGAAGGCACTATCATTGTTCCCGTCTTACCGTCCTGGGCAGAGGTTGGGGGGTGACGGGGACATAGCCAGGCAAGGAGTAGCCACCCAGGGCTCACAGGGACTCTGTTAGTTGCCTGCTTTCACTGCTTTCCTGGTAAAGGGGTGACAGTCAAGTCATCAAAAAAGGAAACCAACGACCTGTTTGGAGGAACACGGGGAGGAAGAGTGAAAGCGCCGAGGCTGCGTTCTCAAGAGTCCTGCTCCTCCTCCCTTGCCTTCTCCACACAGCCCTTGGACTCCAGAAATCAAGACACATCCACAAGCCCAACCTCCTCCTGTTACAAGACTATGAGCCACACCTGGCGCCGTGGCCTGCAGAAACCTCAGCTACTCCTTCTAGGTGAGGAGCAGGAATTCAAGCCCCAAAGGGTCCCCTGCCTGAGACCTTTGGGACCTGGCCACCTGGCCTGGAGTCCCCCATTGAGATTGCTGGGATTAAAAAAATAAAAATTTACTGCCAGGTGCGGTGACTGGCACCTGTAATCCCAGCATCTTGGAAGGCTGAAGAAGTAGATTGCTTGAGGACAGGAGTTGGAGACCAGAATGGGCAATGTGAGACCCCGACTCAACAAAATATAAAAAATAAATTAACGGGGTATGGTGGCTGGTGCCTGTAGTTCTAGTTACTCAGGTGGCTAAGGATTACTTGAGCCCACCTCAAGTTCAAGGCTGCAATGAGCTATGATCACACCACTGCACTCCTTCCTGGGTGACAGAGCGAGACTCTGTCTTAAATTTTTTTTTTTAAATAAGTATAGATTCACAGAAGTTGCAAAGATAGAATAGAGAAGTCTGGTGTGCTCTTCATCCGTATCCCCTGATGGTTACTTCTTAATCATTCAGGACAATATCAAAACCAGGAATTTGACATTGGTATAATGTGTGTGTACAGTTCTATGTCATTTTATCACATCTGGATGTATATAACAACAACTGCAGTCCAGATACAGAATTATTCTGTTACTACAAAGACCTCCCTTGTGCTACTCCCTTCATAGTCAAACACTTTCCCCCACCATCCCTAACCCCTGGCAACTTTTCATCTCCTCCACCTCTATCATTTTGTCATTTCAAGAATGTTATGCCTGGGCATGGTGGCTCACATCTGTCATCCCAGCACTTTGGGAGGCTAAGGCAGGTGGATCACTTGAGGTCAGGAATTTGAGACCAGCCTGGCCAACATGGTGAAACCCCATCTCTACTAAAATACAAAAATTAGCCAGGCGTGGTGTTAAGCACCTTAATCCCTGCTACTCGGGAGGCTGAGGCAGAAGAATCACTTAAATCCAAGAGGCAGAGGTTGCAGTGCGCTGAGATCGAGCCACTGCACTCCAACCTGGGGGACAAGGGCGAAATTCCATCTCAGAAAACAAACAAACAAAAAGAATGTTGTAACACATGTGATCCTTGGAAACTGGCTTTTTTCACTCTCTGTACCACTCTTCAGAATCGTCCAAGTTGTTGCCTGTATCCTCTTCATATCTCACTCCTTTTTATTGCTGCATAGTACTCCATAATCTGTTAAGCCACTCACCTAGTGAAGGATGTATTGGTTGTTTCCAGTTTTTTTTTTTTTTTTTCTTGAGATGGAGTCTCGCTCTTGTTGCCCAGGCTGGAGTGCAATGGCGTGATCTCGGCTTACTGCAACCTCTGCCTCCCAGGTTCAAGCAATTCTACTGCCTCAGCCTCCCGAGTAGCTTGTGTTAGAAATGCTTGTTTTTTGGTGCTGTAAAGAAATAGCACTTGAATGTAAATTTAATTTCTTTAGCAAGGCTATTTTTACTTTCTGCAGAAAGGGTATACTCACTAGCAGTTTTGCTACAAAAGTACACTGAACAAAGGAGACAGGGTCATTTATAACTTGACGCATCTACTTTATTGCTGTGTCTGGTTTCTATTGGCTGGAACGGGACCTCACATTCTGTATTTGTCGCAACTTAGAACTTTTTAAAAGAGGCAAAGGCAGAGGAGAACAAAGGAAGGAGAAAGTAACGTGGAATACTGAGAAAAGTAAAAGCATTTCTAAATAAGGAAGAGGAACAGGCTTTGATTTAATGCTTTCTTGGACTAGTATAAGCATGCTAGGGCAAATCTTTAGGCTAAATTGTAGGATCTAAGAACATAAAGTACATTGATTTTTTTATGACGGCTAGTAGATATTTAAGAATGTTAGCACAGGTCTCTGAATAAATTTTGCTTCTAAGAGAAGTTACTATTTATTCTTAATTAGATGGGGAAGACAGTCTCTTTGAAAAGGAACTTCTGCTTTACTTTTTACACTGGGATTACCAGCATGTACCGCCACGCCCAGCTCATTTTGTATTTTTAGTAGAGACAGGATTTCACCATGTTGGCCTGGCTGGTCTCGAACTCCTGACCTCAGGTGATCGCCCTCCTTGGCCTCGCAAAATGCTGAGATTACTCCTGACCTCAGGTGATCGCCCACCTCGGACTCCCAAAGTGCTGAGATTACAGGCATGAGCCACCGTGCCTGGCCTGTTTCCAGTTTTTGGCTATTACAAATGAAGCTGCTGGCCACGCGCGGTGGCTCACGCCTGTAATCCCAGCACTTTGGGAGGCCGAGGCGGGCGGATCACGAGGTCAGGAGGTCGAGACCATCCTGGCTAACACGGTGAAACCCCATCTCTACTAAAAATACAAAAAATTAGCCGGGCGAGGTGGCAGGCGCCTGTAGTCCCAGCTACTCGGGAGGCTGAGGCAGGAGAATGGCGTGAACCCCGGGGGGCAGAGCCTGCAGTGAGCCGAGAACGCGCCACTGCACTCCAGCCTGGGTGAAAGAGCGAGACTCCGTCTCAAAAAAAAAATAATAATTAAAAAAAAAAAATAAAGCTGCTGTGAATAATTGTGTGCAGGTTTTTGTGTGGATGTATATTTTCATTTCTTGGGGATAAAATGCCCAGGAGTGCAATTGCTGGGTCATCTGGTAGGTATATTTTGTTTAGTTTTTCAGGAAACTGACAAATTGTTTTCCAGAGTAGCTGGACCGCTTTGCACCCCCACTAGTCATGTGTGAATGATTCAAGTTCAAGGCATCCTCACCAGTGTTTGGTGTTGTCATTATTGGTTTTTTAATTTTAGCTGTTCTAAAGCGGTATCTTGTCATGGGTTTCAATTTGCATTTCACTAATGGCTGGTGATGTGGGACATCTTTTCATGTGCTTATTTGCCTTCTGTATACCTTCTTCAGGGACATGTGTCATCATGTCTTTTGCCTATTTTCTAATTGGACTGGTTTTTATTTATTTATTTATTTAGAGACAGAGTCTCACTCTGTCGGCCAGGCTGGAGTGCAGTGGCGGGATCTCGGCTCACTGCAACCTCCGCCTCCTGGGCTCAGGTGACTCTCCTGCCTCAGCTTCCTGAGTAGCTGGGATTATAGGCGCATACCACCATGCCTGCTAATTTTTGTATTTTTAGTAGAGATGGGGTTTTGCCATGTTGGCCAGGCCGGTCTCGAACTCCTGATCTCAGGTGATCCACCTACCTCAGCCTCCCAAAGTGCTGGGATTACAGGTGTGAGCCATCGCACCCAGCCTGATTTTTATTATATATATATATACACAATATACATACACACACATATATGCACACATATGTGTGTTAAAGCTGTATATAAAGCTGTTATATATTACATATATACTACATATATAACAGCTTTGCTGAGATATAATTCACATACCATAAAACACACCCATGTAAAATGTCCAATTGAATGGTTTTGGGTCTATTCACTGAGTTATGCAACCATCACCACAACCAGTTTTAGAACATTTCATCACCCCCAAAATAATCTCACATCCATTAGCAGTCACTCTTCATTTCCTCTCACCTTCCTCACCCCACCCCAGCCCTATGCAACCACATCTACTTCAGTCTCTACAGATTTGCCTTTTCTGAATATTTCACATGAATGGAATCATACAATATATGACATTTTGTGATTGGCTTCTTTCACTTAATGTTTTCAAAGTTCATCCATATCCAGGCACCGTGGCTCACGCCTGTAATCCCAGCACTTTGGGAGGCCAAGGCGGGTGGATCACCTGAGGTCAGGAGTTCAGGACCAGTCTGGCCAACGTGGTAAAACCCCGTCTCTACTAACAATACGAAAAATTAGCTGGGTGTGGTGGCGGATGCCTGTAATCCCAGTTACTCAGAAGCTTGAGGCAGGAGAATCACTTGAACCCAGGAGGCAGAGGTTGCAGTGAGCCCAGATGGCGCCCCTGCACTCCAGCCTGGGCAACAAGAGCGAAACTCGGTCTCGAAAAAAAAAGTTCCTCCATGTTGTAGTATCTATCAGTACTTCATTCCTTTCTATTATCAAATAATATTTTATTGTTTAGGTCTCCCATATTTTCTTTATTCATTCATCTCTTCATGGACATGTGGGTTGTTTCTACTTTTTGGCTTTCATGAATAATGCTGCTGTAAACATTTGTGTTCAAGTTTCTGGGTGAACACGTTCTTATTTCTCTTGGTTGTATATGTAGGAGTGGAGATGCAGGAGTGTATGGTAATTCTATGCTTAATCTTTGGAGGAACTGTTTTGAGACTTTTTTCCAGAGTGGCTGGACAATTTTATATTCACACTAGCAATATATAAATGATTTAGTTTCTGTACATCCTCTCCAGTATTTGATATTATCTTTTATTTTAGCTGTTCTTATAGATGTGTAGTAGTGATATCTCATCGTGGTCTTAACCTGTCTAAAGGCTAGTGATGTTGAATATCTTTTTAGATAATTATTTTCTATCCATATATCCCCTTGGGTGAAATTTCTCTTTATGTCTTTTGCCAATCTTCTAATTGGATTATTTGATTTTTTTATGTAGTGTTTCTGTGTTGAATTTGAGAGTTCTTTATATATTTGTTCTAGATAGGAGTCCTTTGTCAGATATGTGGTTTGCAAATATTTTCTCTTAGTCTGTAATTTGTCTTTTCATTCTCTTAACTAGGTCTTTTACAGAGCAAAAAAAAAAAATTAATTTTGATGAAGTTGGATTAATTTTTTTAGGGCTCACGCCTTTGGTGTCATGTCTAAGAACACTTCATCAAGCTCTAGGTCTCAGAGATTTTCTCCTATGTTATCTTCCAGAGGTTTTTTTTTAAATTTATTTTATTTTACTTTTTAATTGAGACAGAGTTTCGCTTTGTTGCCCAGGCTGGAGTGCAGTGGCACGATCTCAGCTCACTGCAACCTCTGCCTCCCAGGTTCAAGTGATCCTCCTGCCTTGGCCTCCTGAGTAACTGGGACTACAGGCACGTACCACCCAACTGGCTAATTTTTTGCATTTTTATGTGGCTGCTTTCGAGAATTTTCTCTGCCTCTTGTTTTTAGGAGTTTGACTATGATGTGTCTTGGCATGAATTTCTTTGGGTTTACCCGGTTTGTGATGCGCTCAGCTTCTTGAATCTGTAGACATATGTTGTGTGTGTCTGTTGTCAAATGAAGACAATTTGCAGCCGTTACTTCTTGGAATAATTTTTTAAGGCCCACCCTCCTTTTCCTCCTCTTCTGGGACTTCAGTGACAAAATGTTAGATCTTCTTTTATTATAGTTACGCATGTCCTTGAGGCTTTGTTCCATTTTCTTTCATCTATTTTCTTTCCATTGTTCAGAATGGGTAATTTCTATTGTTATATGTTTTGTTTCACGGCTTCTTTCTTTTGTACTCTCCATTCTGCTATTGAGCCCATCCATTATGGTTTTTATTTCAGCTCTTGTATTTTTTAGTTCTAAAGTTTCCATTTGGTTTTTCTTTATATTTTCTATTTCTTTGCTGATACTTTTTATTATTTTATTTGTTTCAAGCACATTTATAATTTCTCAGTGAAACATTTTTATGATGGCTGCTCCAAAATCTTTGTCAGATAATTCTAACATCTGTGTCATCTTGATGTTTGTGTCTGTTAATTATCTTTTGTTATTCAGTTTGAGAATGCCTGATTCCTAGTATGACAAGTGATTTGCCATTGAAGTCAAGATATTCTGAGCACTGTGTTATAAGATTCTGGATCTTCTTTAAATCTTTTGTTTTAGTGGGCTTCCCTTTATACTGCTCCAGCGAAATAAAGTGGGGCACTCCTCATTGCTTCCAGACAAGGATAAAAGTCCAGGTTCTCCATTCAGCCTTTCCTGAACCTGGGGGTTGGGAGAGATGAGGCCTCCATGTTATTGTTAGGTAAGGGTAGAAGTTCGGGTTCCCCACTAGGAATCCAAGACAACTCCCTGGCTGGGAGTGGGAGGGTTACTTCGTCACTGCTCCCTATGTGGCTTTCCTTGACACTGTGTGTGGCAGAGAGAGGGGGGCGCTTGTTACCATTGAGTGGTGGTGAAAGTCCCAACTCTCCACTAGGCCCCCTTTGACACTACTCCAATGGGGGCGGGGGGATGCCTCATTTCTGCATTGGAGTGGCAGTGGATGCCCAGGCTGCCCACTGGTTTTTACCAACACCACATCGGGGGAGGGATCCCAGTGGGGATGAAGTTCCCAGCTCCAAGTCTGGCATCACTCCGGCTGAGTATGGGAGTGGCCTAGGGTTCTTTGTTACAGCCCGGTGAGGGTGAAAGCCTGGGTTTCCCACCCAGCCTTTGCTGACAGGGGTGAGGGTGGAACTTGGCTAGAGCAGAGCAGGTATGGACTAAAAGAGCTCTGTCTTTCTAGGATGCCCCTTTCCTTGTTCTTTGGCTAGAAAAGCATAGTTTTGCTAGAATTTGTTTTGTTGGGACTTTTTCTTGTTTGTGCCCCTTGGCATTTTCAGTTGTTGGCTTCTCCAGTATTCAGCCTGAGATATATGAGGCAAAGAGAAATCCCAGGGAATTCACCACCATTCCTTAAGTCCTGAGGTCCCTAACCAGTCTGCTTCTCTCCATCTTTCAGTCTTCTTATGCTTGTCTTGTCATGATCAAGGTTTTCAGTTATACTTGGCAGAATAAATAAATACATCTACTCCATCTTTCCAGAACATTGCTGTTTTTTGTTCATTTTATTTATTTATTATTTATTGAGACAAGGTCTTACTTTGTTGCCTGGGCTGGAGTGCAGTGGTGCTATCATGGCTTACTGTAGCCTTGAACTCCCAGGCTCAAGCAATCCTCCTGCCTCAGCCTCCCAAGTAGCTTGGACCACAGGCACGTGCCACCATGCCCAGCTACTTTTCATTTTTTGCTTTTGTTGAGTAGCCGCACAGAGTCTTGCTATGTTGTTCAGGTTGGTCTCAAACTTCTGGCTTTAAGCGATCCTCTTGCCTCGCTCTCCCAAAGCGTATTACAGGAGTAAGCCACCACACCCAGCCCCATTGGTGCTTTTGGAAGAAGGTGTTCTTCCCTCTCTCCATTTCCCTCCCTATGGCCAGCTGCCCATAGAGGGCAGTGGTGCTGGAGTGAAGACCTCTCAGCGCATCCCTCTTCATCTGTAGGATGTGCATGGCTTCCACTACTGTCTGTTCTGCTCCTAAGACACTCGCTGGCTACAAGATTATAAAAGTGATGAAGTTTCAGCCTCAAGACTCTCCATTCAATAACACTTCCTACAAGATATCTTTTTTGTTTTTTTGTTTTTTTTGAGACAGGATCCGGCTCTGTTACCTGGGCTGGAGTGCAATGGCGCGATCTGCTCACTGCAACCTCAGCCTCTCGGGCTTAAGTGATTCTCCTGCCTTAGCCTCCCGAGTAGCTGGGACCACAGGCACTTGCCACCACACCCGGCTAATTTTTGGATTTTTTTTTTAGTAGAGATGGGGTTTCACCATGTTGCCCAAGCTGGTCTTGAACTCCTGAGCTCAGGCAATCCACCCGCCTTGGCCACCCAAAGTGCTGGGATTACAGGCGTGAGCCACCACGCCCAGTCCTACGAGATATCTTTCCTTTTTCTTTCTTTCTTCCTTTCTTTCTTTCTTTTTTTTTTTTTTTTTTTTTTGAGACAGAGTCTCACTCTGTCGCCCAGGCTAGAGTGCAGTGGTGCGATCTCTTCTCACTGCAGCCTCCGCCTCCTGGGCTCAAGTGATTCTCCTGCCTCAGCCTCCTGGGTAGCTGGGACTACAGGCGCCTGCCAACACACTCAGCTAATTTTTTGTATTTTTAGTAGAGACGGAATTTCACCATGTTGGCCAGGCTGGTCTCGAACTCCTGACCTCAAGTGATCCATCCACCTCAGCCTCCCAAAGTGTTGGGATTTCAGGCATGAGCCACCGTGCCCAGCCGAGATATCTTTTTCCTCCTCAATGTCTATGTGCTCCTCCCTCAACCCTTGGGGGCTTCAGTGTAGGTGGTCAGATTCCCCACCGTTTATGCCTATGATGAAAAGAGTGGAAATGGTAATAACTGGATGGTGTCACTAAACTACAAATACTTTCAGGTGGGCCTGTGCCTTTTTCAGCGGGCTCCAGTTCTCCTGCTTGGCTTGAGTCATTCGCATTTCCTGAGAGCTGGGTAGAGGGGGAGTTGTGGAGGAGCCAGTTCTGAAACTGATCTGATATTGCAAACCCATACACTGAAAGGAAGAACTGCCCATACATATTTGAGTCTTCCAATCTGACTCCGAGCCCGCATCCCCCTCAGTCGTCTCTTTTCCCCGTTCCCCAGATCACGGTGCCGCTTGGTCCCCCTCAGAGCCATAGAGAAGCAGGGGGTGTGGCCATGGAGGGGAAACCTCTGTCACCAGAGACTTTACTGTACTTCTCCTTTTGCTCTCAGATGCTGCCAGCGTCCCTGAAGAGGGAAGACACGCGGAAACAGGTAAAAACCATTTTGTTTTTATTTTGCATTCAACAAGCAAGTTATTATGGAACAGCAGTTATGGGCCAGGCATACCTCCCAGAGCTGGGAACACAGCGGGGACCTCCCTGGCTCTCTCTTACCGGTGTTACAATAGGTTGTAGACAGACTCCTGTCTTGAGCATCCTCCTTGCCAGGCCTGTTGAGTCTTCTGAGAGTACGGTAGGTTATTGGATGCCCAGGAGGGAAGAAGGAGCCAGGGAGGTCGGCCCCAAGGTTCTGCAAGGCCCTCAACAGGCCTGGACTGAGGAGGTCAGGACAGCATGGCCCTGTCCTGAGCCTCTGTGCATAATAACTGCTGTCCCTAACCTCCACCCCACCCTCAGCCTTCCAATTCCCGGGCCTGGGGCCCTACTCCTGTGCTCCAGAGACTCCTGGAGCTCCTTGAGGCAGCACACAGCCCTGCTCTGGAGGCACCCATCTCCCACTCATGCTGGGATGCTCCAGCCCGTCCCAGAGCAGGGTGTGGCTGGAGGGTGCTGGCAGAGAAGGGACAATGGCCCGGCTCCTGGAGGCAAGTGTTGGCTGCAGGGAACAGAGTCTAGTCCTTGCCACAGCCCTTGTTACCCCTTAGGTAACCTTAGGGGGATTTCAAAGAACACTGGCTCTGCAACCCTGCTAAGTTTTTTATGGAACATGTAAAATAGATCCCATGGCCAAAGAAGTATGGACAATGTATTATACTATACTCTAATCCCCATGTCTGGAGATTAATGGTGTAGATAGAGTTTACTAAAAGGTTTTTAAAGTCCTGCAGTAAAGAATCTTACTTAAGCCAGGTGCAGTGGCTCATGCCTGTCATCTCAGCACTTTGGGAGGCCAAGTTGGGGGGATCACCTGAGGTCAAGAGTTTGAAACCAGTCTGGCCAACATGGTGAAACCCCATCTCTACTAAAACAAACAAACAAACAAACAAACAAACAAATTAGACGGGTGCGGTGGCACATGCCTATAGTCCCAGCTACTCAGGAGGCTGAGGCAGGAGAATCACTTGAACCCTGGAGGCGGAGGATGCAGTGAACTGAGATGACACCACTGCACTCGAGCCTGGGTGACAGAAGAATGAGACTCTGTCTCAAAAGAAAAAAAAGAATCTTACTTAACTCTTTAACCCTGCCTTTCTCAAGTGTATGTGACCTTGAAGACGTGTTTTGCATGTGACATGATGAGTACCTGCAGGGCTGATGTCGGCTCTGCCTGGGGAATCTGCCTCAGCTTCAGACCCTGCACCCCAAATTCTTGCTTAGGCCAGGCCAGACCCCCTTCCTGCTGCCAGCAAGCAGCTTAGCTTTCCCCACACCCATGAACAGCCACCCAGCAGCCCTTGGCATGAGCCATGTGGCCCGAGGAGATAAACAGACAGAGAGAGGAACATTGATGCGTGGGAAATGTTGGCAGGTGAGTGGGAGGGGCTTGGGTTGGTGCTGAGACCGGAGACACACTCTGCTGTCACATCCTTCGGGGTCCCCGGGGGCCAGCACGGAGGGCCATGATCATGTAAATTGGGACTTAAATTTAACTCTATGTAAATATAACCCTATGCAGAGGTCAGGGATGGTGGAGGACAAGCTCATTGCAGAGAAAGAGAGAAAGATGGGCAACAGTTGCAGAACCTAACCCACAGATAGGTTTTGTTTGACCAGCTCTGTATATTTTTAGTTTACTTATTTTTAATTTTTTTGAGACAGAGTCTTGCCCTGTTGCCCAGGCTGGAGTGCAGTGGCGTGATCTCGGCTCACTCCAACCTCTACTTCCTGGGTTCAAGCAATTCTCCTGCCTCAGCCTCCTGAGTATCTGGGATTACAGGTGTGCGCCACCACGCCTGGCTAATTTTTTGCATTTTTAGTAAAGATGGGGTTTTGCCATGTTGGCCAGGCTGGTCTTGAACTCCTGACCTCAAGTGATCTGCCTGCCTTGGCATCCCAAAGTATTGGGATTACAGGTGTGAGCCACTGCGCCTGGCTTACCCATACTTTGTTACTGGTTTTAGAATTCCTTTTTACCTGGTCTTTCAAACCAAGTTTTGACCACATCTGTCCCTGAGTATAATCCTTGATGAGTAGCACCAGAGAGAGCTCCACGTTACCCGGGGCCTGGCATTCAAAGCACTCAGTGGTCTGGTGCCACTCAAAGCCTGCGAGTCAGGCAGGAAGTTTATAAAATTAGAGATGGATGAATGGATGGATGGGGAAAAGGAAGCAAGGGAGGAAGGAAGGAAGAAAGGAAGGAGTTCTGGGAAGAGAGAGAGGCTGCCCCCACAGGCCTGTCAGTTTGAAGGAGAGGCGCAGCATACTCAGAAAAAACTCCTGGCCAGGAGTGGTGGCTCACGCCTGTAGTCCCAGCACTTTGGGAGGCTGAGGCTGGCAGACCACCTGATATCAGGAGTTCAAGACCAGCCTGGCCAACATGGTGAAAACCCATCTCTACTGAAAATACAAAAATCAGCCAGGCGTGGTGGCACCTGCCTTTACCCAGCTACTTGGAGGGCTGAGGCCAGAGAAAAGCTTGAGCTTGGGAAGCAGAGGTTGCAGTGAGCGGAGATCGCACCACTGCACTCTAGCCTGGGAGACAGAGCAAGACTCTGTCTCAAAAAAAAGAAAGAACTCCATGAGCATCCCAAATGCCACATCCCTGTAACGCAACCAGACCCGGTCCTCCTGGATCCAGGGGAAGGGTCGGAGCTCAGTGGGTGAACAAGAAAAGCCATGTGGAAGAAGTAAGTGGCCAGATGGCTCAAAGACAAACTCTCCCCTGCTCAGGCTTCCACCCAGACACGACACCATGCATCTCCTCGGCCCCTGGCTCCTGCTCCTGGGTAAGGACTGTGGCCTGGACTAGTACTGGGGTTCTGGGATGTCAGTGGGCACTGGAGGAGGAGGAAAGACCCGGGCAAAGAGGCATCAACATAGGGGAGGGTGGGGGTGGCAGTGTGTATAGATAAATGTACATACAAATATATATGTTTCCCATATATACATATGCTTCTCTTGTTGCATCCTGCTGTCTTTGTGTATCTCTGTATTTCTCCCACTATCTTCAGAGGGAATTCTTTAGTCTTTGGAAAGCTCTCAGCTGGGTGCAGTGGCTCATGCCTGAAATCTCAGCACTTTGTGAGGCTGAGGTGGCAGGATCACTTGAGGTCAGGAGTTTGAGGCCAGTTTGGGCAACATAGCAATACCCCTATCTCTAAAAAGAATAAAAAATTAAACAAATTTTAAAATAAAGGATAATTTTTAAAAGAAGGCTCTCATGCCCCCTCAGTAATGCTTTCTGATCACTGTGGTGAGTTCTAGAATACTTGGCTTTCTCTGACTCAAGTAAATGGAAGTTTGACCACCCTGAAACTCTCTACGCCTGGGAGGGGGCCTGCGTCTGGGTCCCCTGCACCTACACAGCCCTAGATGGTGCCCTGGAAAGCTTCATCCTGCTCCACAATCCTGAGTATAACAAGAACATCTCGAAGTTTGATGGGACCAGACTCTATGAAAGCACAAAGGATGGGAAGTTTCCTTCTGAGCAGAAAAGGGTGCAATTCCTGGGAGACAAGATTAAGAACTGCACACTAAGTATCCATCCGGTGCACGTCAATGACAGTGGTCAGCTGGGGCTGAGGATGGAGTCCAAGAATGAGAAATGGATGGAACGAATACACCTCAATGTCTCTGGTAAGGCCTTCCGGGAGCAGGTCCTCTGCTCTGGGCAGGGGTGAGTGGGAGGCAGGAAATACCTGACGCCTGGCACAGAGCTCACAAACCAAGCTTCCTGCAGAGCTCAGGCAGGGGACGCCAGCGGGTGACGATGCGATGCAGCAGCACTAGACAGAGCTGCGGGACCTCAGATGTCCCATCTGACCCCTCAGTTCCTGCCCCTCTGGGACCTGGATTCCAAGGTTGTCGGATCTCCTGATCTTTCTCTCTTTCTTTCTCACCATGTATTTTTCAGCTTTTGTGACAAACTCGTGTTTGGCCTTAGTACTGGAACCATCCGAGCACCACATTCCTTTAGTGGGGTGGGTCTGCATGTAACCAGCCTCAGCTCTCCCCCAGGCTGGACCGCCCCCTTCAGACAGCGGGGTCTGAAGCTGCATTGCTCACCCCAAACTTAGGGCTGCTCAGAGCTCTCTATAGAGGAAACTGGGTGTGGAACGGAGTAACCGCACTGCCTAGGGCAGAGGCCCCAGACCTGTGTTTAATGGGTCAAATCCACCCCTACATGTGCAGTGCCATAACTGAGCCTGTGTTAAAAAAATCATAAAATGTTTGTTTTACTTTTTTTCGTCTTCTTTTCCCCTTCCCCTTCCTCTCCCTTTTTATGAGACCGGGTCTCGCACTGTCGTCACCCAGGCTGGAGTGCAGTGGCGCGATCTCAGCTCACTGCAGCCTTGATCTCCCGGGTTCAAGCAATCCTCCCACCCCCAGAGTGGCTAGGATCACAGGTGCATGCCACCATGCCTGGATAACTTTTTAATTTGTTGTAGAAATGGGTCTTGCTATGTTGCCCAGGCTGGTCTTGAACTCCTGGCCTCAAGTAATCCTCCTGCGTCAGCCTCTCAAAGCATTGGGATTACAGGCATGAGTCACCGCACCCGGCCTGATCTTCTGATTTTTCAAGAGACGATGGAAATCTAGATTTTCCAGTGAAATCTCTCAGTGTGTTAATGTTCATGGCAAGTTCTGATG
This sequence comes from Hylobates moloch, assembly GCF_009828535.3. NCBI lineage: Eukaryota > Metazoa > Chordata > Mammalia > Primates > Hylobatidae > Hylobates > Hylobates moloch. The sequence goes on from NW_026652287.1 coordinate 63,653,823, forward strand.
AGCTCTTCAAGGTTAGACGACACTGTTGTCAAACCCCAAAGGCCAGGTTTGAGCTCCCGATGCGTAGTCAGCCAAACGCTGACACATCAGTGCTTAGAAGCTGAGAAAGGATTATTTAATTTAGCCAAAGCGAGGGGACAGAAGAAACTCTCAAATCTGACCTGACTTTGAGCGTTACTGGGGGCTTTTATGAGTAAAGTAGGTGGGCAGGATGTGATCGGGAGATCATCAAAGCTGTTGTGCCCTTCGGCTCATCAAATTTCTGGATGTCATCAAGGAGGTCTGTGTGACCTAAGGATCATTGTTCTTTGAAAGAGAGACAAGTTCATTTATCTTGCAGGCAGCTGCCAGGGGGTCAGGATATAAGTTAAACAATTGTTAGTGAATTAATGGTTACCTGCTACTGAAATGACCAAAATGTAACTAATCGTGCATGGAGGAAGGAAAGAACAAAGAGAAAAGAAAAGAAGTAAAATGAACATCTGATAATTTTTATAACATAAGCTCAGTTATAGCACTGCACATGTAGGGGTGGCTTTGACCCCTCAAACACAGGTGTGGGGGCCCCTGCCGTAGGGAGTGTGGGCGCCCCTGCCGTAGGGAGTGTGGGCACTCCATTCCACACCATTTCCCGGATGGGCAGTTCTGAGCAGCCTTAAGTTTGGGGTGAGCAATGCAACTTCAGACTCCGCTGTCTGAAGGAGGTGGTCCAGCCTTGGGGAGAGCTGAGGCTGGGTGCACACAGACCCACCCCACTAAAGGAATGTGGTGCTTGGATGGCTGCAATACTGAAGGAAGCCATCAAAGTAACACAAGTTTGTCAAAGCTGAAAAGTCCGTGAACTAAACTGATAAAATTCACTTAGAGGTGGTGGGAATAGGCCGGGCACAATGGCTCACGCCTGTAATCCCAGAACTTTGGGAGGCTGAGGAGGGTGGATCACGAGGTCAGGAGATCGAGACCATGTCTCTACTAAAAATGCAAAAAGTTAGCCAGGCGTGGTGGCAGGTGCCTATAGTCCCAGCTACTCGGGAGGCTGAGGCAGGAGAACGGCGTGAACCCGGAAGGTGGAGCTTGCAGTGAGCCGAGATCACGCCACTGCACTCCAGTCTGGGCAACAGAGCGAGACTCTGTCTCAAAAAAAAAAAAAAAAAAAAAAAAAAAAAAAAGAGGTGGTGGGAATAGAACTTTGCAATCATTCAGAAAGCAGATATCCGGCAATGAGCATGAAAGAAGAGTAGATTACAGTTCCCAAGGAGGTTTTGTGTGGTCAAGGCTTTTCAGAGGGGATTTCAGGTGAGCAAAAGTGATTCAAAGTGGAGAAAAGCAGGACTGAGCTGGATGCAGTGGTTCCCGCCTGTAACCCCAGCACTTTGGGAGGCTGAGGTTGGAGGATCGTTTGAGCCCAGGAGTTTGAGACCAGCCTGGGTAACATGGCAAGACCCTGTCTCTACAAAATGTTTAAAAAACTAGCTAGGTGTGGTGGCACATGCCTGTAGTCCCAGTTACTCAGGGGGCTAAAGTGAAAGGATTGCTTGAGCCTAGGAGGTCGAGGCTACAGTGAGCTAGGATTGCGCCACTGCACTCCAGCATGGGCGACAAAGCAAGACCCTGTCTCTAAAGAAAAAAAAGAGGCCAGGTGTGGTGGCTTACACCTGTAATCCCAGCACTTTGGGAGGCCAAGGCGGGAGGATCACTTGAGGTCAGGAGTTCAAGACCAGCCTGGCCAACATGGCGAAACCCTGTCTCTACTAGAAATACAAAAAATTAGCTGGGCATGGTGGTGGGCATCTGTAATCCCAGCTACTTGGGAGGGTCACTTGAACTGGAGTGGTAGAGGTTACAGCCAGCCAAGATCACGCCACTGCACTCCAGCCTGGGTGACAGAGGGAAACTCCATCTCAAAAAAAAAAAAAAAAAGCAGGACTGCAGAGAGGTGGAATGAAGTGGCAAGGGGTTCCTGAGGGGTGATTTGGGACAGGACATCTAAAGCCAGGTGTACGCTCACATCCTCAGTCCCCCAGGCTCCAGCACGGGCTCTGTTCTTTTGCAGAAAGGCCTTTTCCACCTCATATCCAGCTCCCTCCAGAAATCCAAGAGTCCCAGGAAGTCACTCTGACCTGCTTGCTGAATTTCTCCTGCTATGGGTATCCCATCCAGTTGCAGTGGTTCCTAGAGGGGGTTCCGATGAGGGAGGCTGCTGTCACCTTGACCTCCTTGACCACCAAGTCTGTCTTCACCCGGAGCGAGCTCAAGTTCTCCCCACAGTGGAGTCACCATGGGAAGATTGTGACCTGCCGGCTTCACGATGCAGATGGGAAGTCCCTCTCCGAAGACACGGTGCAGCTGAACGTGAAGCGTGAGTCTCCCCGACATGCCTGTGAGAAGGGCAAGGTCTGTGTCACCTTCTCCCCAGGGCAAGTTCTGTGTCACCTTCTCCCCAGCCCCGCAGGGGGCACGCACCCAGGGCACGGGGAAGCCTGCACAGACGGCGGCGTCCTCCAGCCCAGGTCACGCCACCTTGTCAGCCCTGGTGTTTCGGGAAAAAGATTTGCTCTAGCCTAACAGAATAAAATGGTCCATCCTCAAGCCATGACATGAATTGGGGATTATCTGGTTAGGTCTTTTTGTTCCCCTCTTGGTGGGGATTTTTTTCACATCATTATCTTGTGCCTCATTCATTCAATAAATACGTTATCACAAACCTGCTAGGTACCAGGCCTTATTACAGCTGCCAATGGGGGGCATGGGGCGGTGGGCAGGGTGCAGCAGTGAGCAAAGCTCTTGCCCCACACGGAGCCGGCACTGCAGTGAAAGAGACAGACAACAAACGGATTAACAAAGAAATACAGAGCATGAGCCAAGACATTAGAATCTGGAACAAAGCAATGTTAACAAAGAAATATACAACACTATTGTAGGTAGTTATATGTGTGTTAGGAAAAAAATAAGGCCAGGAGAGGGGAGTGATGGAGAGAGACCTCTAAGAAGGTGAGCACTTAAGCTGACTGGAACGGAAGTAGTGGCTGAGGCTGGCAAATATTTTCGAGAGGAGGATTTCAGGGAAAGAGAAGAGCAGGTTCAAAGCTTTGAGGCAGGAGCTGGGTGGAAGGACCTCAGAGGCTGAAGTTCACCGCCTCTGAGGGCCACATGGTAGGACAGGAGGCAGGCGATGGAGCAGGACTCTGGATCCCGAAGACTGAGGTGAGGGTTTGGGATTCTATGCAAAGCACGGAACCCGCTCGTGGTTTCCAGCAGGATTGGCGAGGTCTGGTGGATGGTGTTAGGAACCCTGCGTGCTGCTGGTGGAGACCAACAGGTAGAGGAAGTGGGAGGGGGAAGCTGAGAGCCGAGTTAGGAGGCTGTGACCATCACCCGGGTGAAGGGACCGGCAGGCCACCGCTTTGTCAGAATAAAAGCACTTTCCACACCCTCCGCCCTCTGAGAATTCCCCGCCCCCTCCCTGACTGCCCCTCTGCTCCTCCAGACACCCCGAAGTTGGAGATCGAGGTCACTCCCAGTGATGCCATAGTGAGGGAGGGGGATTCTGTGACCATGACCTGCGAGGTCAGCAGCAGCAACCCGGAGTACACGATGGTATCCTGGCTCAAGGATGGGACCCCGCTGAAGAAGCAGAATACACTCACCCTAACCCTGCACGAAGTGACCAAGGACCAGTGTGGGAAGTACTGCTGTCAGGTCTCCAATGACGTGGGCCCGGGAAGGTCGGAAGAAGTGCTCCTCCAAGTGCAGTGTGAGCCCCTCGGAGGCAGGGAGGTAGCAGGGGTGGACCTGGAGAGGAGAGCCACGGGGGCTCTCGGGGCCGTGCGCACAGGTTGGGGGTGCTCTCCTCACCCCTCCGCTCGCCTCTGCCCCCTCTTCCAGATGCCCCAGAACCTTCCACGGTTCAGATTTTCCAGTCACCAGCTGTGGAGGGAAGTGAAGTCGAGTTTCTTTGCACATCACCGGCCAATCCTCTTCCAACAAATTACACGTGGTACCACGATGGAAAAGAAATGCAGGGAAGGACAGAGGAGAAATTCCACATCCCAAAGATCCTCCCCTGGCACTCTGGGACTTATTCCTGTGTGGCAGAAAACATTCTTGGTACTGGACAGAGGGGCCTGGGAGCTGAGCTGGATGTCCAGTGTGAGTTGCCACAGAGCCTCTGGTTCTAGGGAGAGAAGATGGACACAGGGAACGGGGAAGGCAGATGGGGTGCAGGGCATTCCAGAGTCCCGGAGTCAAGAGCAAGGAGCAGTCAGGGTCTCCTGACATGTAAGCTTCTCAGGGCAGGGACTTTGTTGCTGTTCACAGCTGCTGTCTCAGCTCCTGGCATAGGGCCTGGCTCACGGAGGGTGCTCGGTAGATGCTTGTTTTGTCTTTTTTTTTGAGACGGAGTCTCCCTCTGTCTCCCAGACTGGAGTGCAGTGGCACAATCTCGGCTCACTGCAAGCTCCACCTTCCCGGGTTCACGCCATTCTCCTGTCTCAGCCTCCTGAGTAGCTGGGACTACAGGCGCCCGCCACCACACCCAGCTAATTATTTGTACTTTTAGTAGAGACGGGATTTCACCGTGTTAGCCAGGGTGGTCTCAATCTCCTGACCTCGTGATCCACCCACCTCAGCCTCCCAAAGTGCTGGGATTAGAGGCGTGAGCCACCGCGCCCGGCCTGTAGATGCTTGTTGAATGAATGAGGTCAGGTGCAGTGGCTCACGCCTGCAATCCCAGCTCTTTAGGAGGCTGAGGCAGGAGGGTCTCTTGAACCCAGAAGTTTGAAACCAGCCTGGGCCACATAGCGAAATACCATTTCTACAAAAAAAATACAAAAATTAGCTGAGCATGGTGGTGCGTGCCTGTGGTCCCAGCTACTGGGGAGGCTGAGGAGGGAGAATCGCTTGAACCCAGGAGGTGAAGGCTGCAGACTGAGCTATGTTCCTGCTACTGCACTCCAGCCTGGGTAACAGAGCAAGACCTGGGTCTCAAAAAGAAAAAGAAAATGCTGGGACTGGGATTATAGGTGTGAGCTGGGCACAGCGGCTCACACTTATAATCCCAGCACTTTGGGAGGCCAAGGCGTGCAGCTCGCTTGAGGCCAGGAGTTCAAGCCCAGCCTGGGCAACGTGGTAAAACCCCATTTCTACAAAAAAATTAGCCTGGCATGGTCATGCACGCCTGTAGTCTCAGCTACCCAGGAGGCTGAGGTGGGAGGATCACCTGAGCCCAGAAGTCGAGGCTGCAGTGAGCCCATGATCGCGCCGCTGCACTCCAGCCTGGGTGACTGAGTGAGACCTTGTCTCAGAAGAAAGAATGGATTGGCCAGGCACAGTGGCTTATGCCTGTAATCCTAGCACTTTGGGAGGCCAAGGTGGGCGGATCACCTGAGGTCAGGAGTTTGAGACCAGCCTGGCCAACATGGCGAAACCCTGTCTCTACTAAAAATACAACAAATTAGCCAGGCATGGTGGCGGGCACCTGAAATTCCAGCTACCCAGGAGGCTGAGGCAGGAGAACCACTTGAACCCAGGAGGCAGAGGTTGCAGTGAGCTGAGATCATGTCACTGCACTCTAGCCTGGGGGATAGAGTGAGACTCTGTCTCCAGAAAAAAAAAGAATAATTAACTGCAAGATACCAGGGCTCCATGAGGGACACAGAGACTTAGTGTCCCTAGGCAGTGGCTGAGTCTTGAAAGAGGTCTTGAAATTTTTAACGAGAACTGGGGCAACCTGTCTCATTACCTCACCATTGTGAGACCCTCTTTAACACAGTGAATCTTGTTACCATGTAGAGCACAGACAAAAAGAACACATAAGCTCAATCCTTGGACGCTGAGATGTCACATGTGCTAACGGGACAGGGGTGTCCAAATCCTGAGCATCTCAGACAGCTGGATGCGCGATCACGGCAGCCGCAGCGATGTTTGTGGAGTGTTTGCCACACGCCACACTCTGCTCTAAGGGCATCATCTCATTTCCTTCTTGAAACAATTCACAGGAGGTTAAGAACTCTCAGGACTCACCCCCCACCCACCCCCCACTGCCTCTTGTTTTTGAGATGGAGTCTTCCTCTGTTGCCCAGGCTGGAGTGCAGTGTCTTGATCTCAGCTCACTGCAACCTCCACCTCCCGGGTTCAAGCGATTCTCTTGCCTCAACCTCCTGAGTAGCTGGGACTACAGACATGCACCACCATGCATAGCTAATTTTTAAAGTTTTTAGTAGAGACAGGGTTTTGCTGTGTTGGCCAGGCTGGTCTTGAACTCCTGACCTCAGGTGATCCGCCCACCTCGGACTCCCAAAGTGCTGAGATTATCAGCGTGAGCCACCACGCCCGGCCTCAGGACCCCATTTGACAGACGCGTAAACTGAGACCCACAGCCCATGCCCGTGCACCTCTCGGCAGCCATCTGGCTTCAGTGCTGTGCCCTGAACCCCTGCACCAAACCACAGCCAGGCCAGAGAGCCAGGGCAGAGTTTCTGTTCTCACACAGATGCAGAAAGGATGCACGAGCCCCCCTTTGATTAATTTAGGACCTGTGCAGATGCCCGGGACAGGTAGCGGGAGAAGAGGAAGCAGGAGGGAAGGGGTACTATAGACAGCTGGCTTTTCTTTGCTCACCTCTCTGGTTTTCTTCCAGATCCTCCCAAGAAGGTGACCACGGTGATTCAAAACCCCACGCCGATTCGAGAAGGAGACACGGTGACCCTTTCCTGTAACTACAATTCCAGTAACCCCAGTGTTACCCGGTATGAATGGAAACCCCGCGGCACCTGGGAGGAGCCATCGCCTGGGGTGCTGAAGATCCAAAACGTTGGCTGGGACAACACAACCATTGCCTGCGCAGCTTGTAACAATTGGTGCTCATGGGCCTCCCCTGTCGCCCTGAATGTCCAGTGTGAGTCCCTGGGCTAAGCAGGGGGATCTGGGAGGTGGCCCGGCTGGGATGAGGGGATGAAGACGGCGAGGCCGGAGCCTGGGCCAGTGTCTTCCACAGAATTGAGGGACGGGAGCCCAACCTCAGGGCCGAGGGGAGGCCTGGGGACAGCAAAAGGGACCGGGAGCGGAGAGGTCAGCTTGGGACCCTTGCCCTCCAGATGCCCCCCGAGGCGTGAGGGTCCGGAAAATCAAGCCCCTTTCCGAGATTCACTCTGGGAACTCGGTCAGCCTCCAATGTGACTTCTCAAGCAGCCACCCCAAAGAAGTCCAGTTCTTCTGGGAGAAAAATGGCAGCCTTCTGGGGAAAGAAAGCCAGCTGAATTTTGACTCCATCTCCCCAGAAGATGCTGGGAGTTACAGCTGCTGGGTGAACAACTCCATAGGACAGACGGCGTCCAAGGCCTGGACACTCAAAGTGCTGTGTGAGTGAGGGCTGGAGGCTGGGAGTGGAGCAGAGCGGGGACCAGTGGCCTGCCTGGTAGTGACTTTGCACCCCCTCCCTCTGCCCACCATGCAGATGCACCCAGGAGGCTGCGTGTGTCCATGAGCCCGGGGGACCAAGTGATGGAGGGGAAGAGTGCAACCCTGACCTGTGAGAGCGACGCCAACCCTCCCGTCTCCCACTACACCTGGTTTGACTGGAATAACCGAAGCCTCCCCTACCACAGCCAGAAGCTGAGATTGGAGCCGGTGAAGGTCCAGCACTCGGGTGCTTACTGGTGCCAGGGGACCAACAGTGTGGGCAAGGGCCACTCACCTCTCAGCACCCTCACCATCTACTGTAAGGCCTCTTCCTGCTCTTGTTCTTGTTGGTGGTGGTCGGTCCTTCCTTCCTTCCTTCCTTCTTTCCTTCTTTCCTTCCTTCCTTCCTTTTTTCCTTCCTTCCTTCCTTCTTTCCTTCCTTCCTTCCTTTTTTCCTTCCTTCCTTCCTTTCTTTCTTTTCCTCTTCCTCTTCTTCCCCTCCTCCTCCTCTTTCTCCTCCTTCTTCTTCTTCCTCTTCTTCTGCTTTCTCCTCCTCCTCCTCTTTCTTCTCATTCTCCTTCCTTCTTCTTCTTATAGAGACAAGGTCTTACTCTGTCACCCAGGCTGGAGTGCAGTGGCATAATGACACCTCACTGCAGCCTCCAATTCCTGGGCTCAAGCAATCCTTTCGCCTCAGCCTCCTGAGTAGCTGGGACTATAGACATGCACCACCGCACCCGGCTAATTTTTACATTTTTGTAGAGATGGGGTCTTACTATGTTGACCAGGCTGGTTTCAAACTCCTGAGCTCAAGTGACCCTTCTGCCTCAGCTTCCCAAAGCCCTGGGATTAGAGGCATGAGCCACTGCGGCCTAAGTCTCTCCCTGTCTCCTCTCAGGCTCCTCTCTGGCCCTGTCTGCTCCTGTGACTTCCCGAAAAGCCTTCCAGACCAGCTGGCCCCTTCTTCCCCACCTCACTGTCCCCTTTCCCATTCACACCCCTTGCTCCAGGCCATCTGCCACTGTGCTGAAGGAGTCATCTTGTCCTGTGTCACCAGTCTCTCTTTTTCTACCTCCCCTGCAGTCTCTCCTGCCTCCCTCTAGGGTCCCCTCTCAGGCTGCTCCACCTTCCAGAAGTCCTGAGCTCCTACTGGGTCCCTGTCTCTCTCTCTCTGACTACTCTGTCTCTCTCAGCCCTGACAGGCTCCTTGTTTTTATCTTTTAAAATGTAAATGGTTTTTTTTTTTTTTGAGATGGAGTCTCGATCTGTCACCCAGGCTGGAGTGCAGTGGCATGATCTCGGCTCACTGCAAGCTCCACCTCCCGGGTTCACCCCATTCTCCTGCCTCAGCCCCCCGAGTAGCTGGGACGACAGGCGCCCGCCACCACGCCCGGCTAATTTTTTTGTATTTTTAGTAGAGACGGGGTCTCACTGTGGTCTCAATCTCCTGACCTTGTGATCCGCTCGCCTCGGCCTCCCATAGTGCTGGGATTACAGACGTGAGCCACCGCACCCGGCCGATTTTTTTTTTTTTTTTTTTTTTTTTGAGGCAGGGTCTCACCCTGTTGCACAGGCTGGAGTGCAGTGGCACAATCTCAGCTCCTGCAGCCTCGACCCCCTAGGCTCAAGTGATACTCCTGCCTCAGCCTCCAGAGTAGTCGACTTGAGTGGTTTTTAAACAGATCATACAAGCACCTGGTAAAAAAATAAAATGTAAGCATGAAAGAGTAAATAGTGGAAAGACAGACGCGGCTCACCCTTGATCCCCGAGAACTCTCATCCCCACCAAAGGTCCTCACTGCACACAGTCTTCCCATCTCCCCCAGGGGTATTTTTCACACGCACAATTCACACACAGAGGTCTGTGCCTATACACCCTTCCTCATGACGCAGATGAGGCAGAGCTCACACTTTGCCCGGGAATTTGCTTTTTTCCATGTAATAATACTGTTTGGACATTGTTCTGTATCTATGCATACACAGAGTGTCTAAAGTCTAGAGGCTGAGCGTGGTGGTTCATGCCTGTAATCCCAACACTTTGAGAGGCTGAGGTGGGAGGATCACTTGAGCCCAGGAGTTCGAGACCAGCCTGGGCAACATAGCCCATACCTTATAGCAAGATCTCATCTCTACAAAAAATACCAAAAATAATTTTAAAAACAAACAAAACAATAATAACAACAAAAAAGAGTCTGGAAGCATAGGGAACATAATTAATTTATTGTACTTTTTCAGATTAATAATTGGAAACATGGTCTTAAATTGAGGGAATCTGACCAGGCACAGTGGCTCACGCCTGTAATCCCAGCACTTTGGGAGGCCAAAGTGGGTGGCCACAAGCACTCTGGGAGGCCACAACGTGGGTGGATCACTTGAGGCCAGGAGTTCCAGACCAGCCTGGCCAATGGTGAAACCCCATCCCTACTAAAAATACAAAAATTAGCTGGGTGTGGTGGTGCGCACCTGTAATCCCAACTACTCGGGAGGCTAAGGCAGGAGAATCACTTGAACCCGGGAGGCAGAGGTTGCAGTGAGCCAAGATCTCACCACCACACTCCAGCCTGGGTGAAAGAGCGAGACTCTGTCTCAATCAATCAATCGGTCAATCTAGGGAACCATCACCAGCACGGCCAAAGGCCAAAGGAAAACATCTGAAACATGTTATCTGGAAATGTAACAGACACATCCCATTGTATAAAATCATTGTTCCCTGGGTGTCCCCTTTGCAGACAGCCTGAGAGCCTCCTCTTTTTCCTGGGGCCATGGAGTCCTCGCGTATGAAGGTTGCATACATCCTCCTCCCAGTGCCCTCTTCAGGGCCTAGGTCTGCAGCCTCTTGTTTTGGGCATGCCTGCAAGGACAGTTGCAAGATGTGGAATTGCTGGGTGGAAGACAGGTGCACTTTCAGAGCTGATCACACAGCCATACTGCCGTGAACAGCTGCACCCATTTATGCGGGTGCGGGCCACAGGCTCTGGGCGTGCCACGTCTGTGGGAAAAGCAGCTCCTCGGGAGAATTAGTGCCTTATTCCTAAAGGGAGGCCCAGAGCAAGCAGGGGCCATTGTCACCCTCTTTCTCTGCACCCCTGCATGCATGCAGGGGAGAAGGACGAGTCTGGCTGCAGAGAGAAGTCCAGGATGCCTTCCAGGCAAAGGCTGCCAGGGAAAGCTGACCCCTCAGTTGATTAAGGTCTCTCCTTTCTCCACCCAGATAGCCCGGAGACCATCGGCAGGCGAGTGGCTGTGGGACTCGGGTCCTGCCTGGCCATCTTCATCCTGGCAATCTGTGGGTTCAAGCTCCAGCGACGGTGAGCTCCTGCCGCCCCCCACCACCTCCTCTCTCCCTTGGTAGAGGCCCGTGTCCAGTTGCTCCATCTCGAAGCCTCCAGCCTCTGGAGTCCCTGACTCTCATACATGTGCGTTTATTTCTCAGTTGGAAGAGGACACAGAGCCAGCAGGGCCTTCAGGAGAATTCCAGTGGCCAGAGCTTCTTTGTGAGGAATAAAAAGGTAGGATGGGACTGGGCGCGGTGGCTCATGCCTGTAATCCCACCACTTTGGGAGGCTGAGGCAGGTGGATCACCTGAGGTCAGGAGTTCGAGACCAGCATAGCCAACATGGTGAAACCCTGTCTCTACCAAAAATATTTTAAAAATTAGCCGGGCGTGGTGGTGCATGCCTGTAATTCCAGCTACTCGGGAGGCTGAGGCAGGAGAATAGCTTGAACCTGGGAGGCGGAGGTTGCAGTGAGCCAAGATCACGCCATTGCACTCCAGCCTGGGTGACAGACTGAGACTCTGCCTCAAAAAAAAAGGGGGGTAGGCATGAGGCAGACTGTGAAGCTGAGTGGGGAAACAAGGTGAATGAAGGGGATAAAATGTCCTCTGGGGAGACCTGGGCTGTCAGAGGCCAGGGAAGGGGGCGAGGGTTGGGGAACAGGTGGTTAGCACTTCACCCTCGTCTCCCTCCCAGGTTAGAAGGGCCCCCCTCTCTGAAGGCCCCCACTCCCTGGGATGCTACAATCCAATGATGGAAGATGGCATTAGCTACGCCACCCTGCGCTTTCCCGAGACGAACATACCACGAACTGGGTACTGAGGGTACCAGGAGGGTGACCCTGCACCCTGGGAGGGAGGCGGGAGGAAAAGCTCTTGTTCCGCCTGCCCTCTTTGTGCCAGGCCCATGCCAGGCACCCTGATACACGCACTGCCTCATTCCCGCTTGGCAACAAGCCTCTGAGTAAGGGCCAGTCTCCGGAAGTGGACCTGCTCCTTCAAGTCAGCAGCACACACGCCCAGTCCGTTCTTATCACAAAGGTCAAGACCTCGTGATACACACCCACGCCTACTCCCTCCACACACATTTGCACGAGCTCCTACTGTGAGCTTTGGGCACTGGGGAGGCTGCAGGTTTTACATAAGGGGCTGAGGTTGGGGTGCTGTTGGAGGCTGTGGGTGCTGAGAGGGAGAAGAGTTCATGGGAGATGCTTCATGCGTGGTCGTCTATCTGCCCTGTCTCTCAGAGATGCAGAGACCTCAGAGATGCAGAGACCTCGCCCAGACTGCGATGACACGGTCACTTATTCAGTGTTGCACAAGTGCCAAGTGGTAAGGAGGGTCTCTCCAGGTCTCCCGAGAGGGGCTGGGGAAGGCTGGGGACCGGGCCTGGCCTCAGCGGTGGGTCCCACATAGGAAGGACTTGGGTAGGCATCCGTGGTGGCAGAGGTTGGGTGTTGGAGACGGTTGCTCTGGCAGAGCTGGTCAGAGCCAGGCAGGTACCTCCGGGTCCTGGATGCCGGCCACAGCCAGTTTCCTGACACAAGGACACCCTCCTGGGCTTTTGGACCCCCGGGTAGAATGAAGGAGAGAATGCGGAGAAAAGCGGCGGTGGAGGCTGGCGACAGTGGGGCCAGGCTGACCACCATGCGGTTTTCTCAGGGCGACTATGAGAACGTCGTTCCAGATTTTCCAGAAGATGAGGGGATTCATTACTCAGAGCTGATTCAGTTTGGGGTCGGGGAGCGGCCTCAGGCTCAAGAAAACGTGGACTATGTGATCCTCAAGCACTGACACCGGACGGGCTGCGGCGGAGGCGCTGGGGGCAGCAGGGGCCAGGGAAGTCCCAGAGTTTCCCCAGACACCACCACACGGCTTCCTCCTCCACGCATGTGCACACACACACACACTGCGGAGAACCTTGTGCCTGGCTCAGAGCCAGTCTTTTCGGTGAGGGTAACCCCAAACCTCCAAAACTCCTGCCCCTGTTCTCTTCCACTCTCCTTGCTACCCAGAAATCCATCTAAATACCTGCCCTGACATGCACGCCTCCCCCTGCCCCCACCACAGCCACTGGCCACTGGCCATCCCCACCCCCAGGTGCTTGTGTCTAGGATCTGCTGGTCATCATTTTTCCTTCCCTTCTCCATCTCTCTGGCCCCCTACCCCTGATCTGACATCCCCACTCACGAATATTATGCCCAGTTTCTGCCTCTGGGGGAAAGCCCAGAAAAGGACAGAAATGAAGTAGGAAGGGGCCCAGTCCTGGCCTGGCTTCTCTGGAAGTGAGGCATTGCACGGGGAGGCATACATAACAGCGGCCCCTTGACTCCGGGGACTCCGGGTTTGAGATGTACACACTGGTGTGGATTAACATGCCATGAAGACAGAGCTCACAATAAAAATGGCTCAGATGCCACTTCAAAGAACCAGTGAACTCTTTTCAGTCTGTGGAGTCAGAGTGGGGATGAGGAGAGGGGAAAGTCTTCATGGGGCCTGGGGGGAAGGAAATGGAGTCACAGTGGTTTAGTGATCAAATCAGCAGATTAGAGAGTCTGGTGTCTTGTTAGGAAAAGCATACTGGCTTTGCAGGCAGACAAGCGTGAGAGCTTGAATCTTGATTCTTTGGCTTAACTAGCCCGGTGATATTGGCAGGGCTCGCCAGCTTGCCTGAGTCTCGGCTTCTCCATCCGTAAAGTGGAGAGGGAAAGGCCACTGCCTACCACGCAGGTGGCCCACGATAGGAAGTGAGGCATCGTCTTATATATGCTGGAGCCACATTGAGACCCAGCACAGAAGCTGAAAGTCCCCCAGAAAACAAACCTCCATCCTTTATTTGCATTTTTCAAAGAATGTGAAAAGGGGAAGCCGATTCAAAACAGCTCTTCCCAAAAGTGACACTACCCAGTTCTTGCACAACCCATAGCTGCCAGAGAAAGTCTTGAAGACCAGCCACCCTGAGAAACCTCACAGCTTTTCTGTCATTCGAGGTCCTCTGCACCCATTCTCTAATTCTGTTCACTGATTCAGACTTTCCAGTTAGGTGCCCCAGCTCCCCTCTCCGCTTCTCGGGTTTGATCTTTCTCCACCCATTCACCTGCTTCTGCAAAGGGGCTAAAGCCCATTCTCCTTAGAGGGCAGGGGTGTGATTATCTGATCATCAAGGACATCGGTTCCTAGCGCGTGGCAGGTGTCCCCAGACTGCTACCTTCCTTTCCCACCCTCCTTCCCCTCCCGTCTCTGCTCAGTACCTGAATGGTAACGCTAGGAATTATGGTTCAGGGAGGCCTTGATCTCCCCATCAATCCACTTTGTCCCTGGTTTGATTCTCGTGAGCACCATTAACTTTTCTGGAGGAAGGTGAGGCTTTAAGAACTGTTTAAAGGCCAGGCGTGGTGGATCACACCTGTAATCACAGCATTCTGGGAGGCCAAGGTGGGCAGATCCCCTCAGGTCAGGAGTTCAAGACCAGCCTGGCCAACATGGCAAAATCCTGTCTCTACTAAAAATACAAAAATTAGCTGGGCGTGGTGGTTCACACCTGTAATTTCAGCTACTTGGGAGGCTGAGGCAGGAGAATCACTTGAACCTGGGAGGCGGAGGTAGCGGTGAGCCGAGATCACGCCACTGCACTCTAGTCTGGGCAACAGAGCGAGACTCCGTCTCAAAACAACAACAACAAAAACTGTTTAAATGAGACAGGGAGGGTGTTAGGGTGTCTGTGCCCAAAATGAGGTCTGGTGTCATTCAACCCTTTCTTCACTCATTCGGCACACAGATACTGAGCACCTGGAAATGCACCAGTACAGAGCCAGTTGTTAGGACACCAAAAAGATAAGGTATAGGACCAACCTTGGGGATCTCTAGTCTAGGGCCACCAAGGATTTTAAAGGCAAGATCCCCTGGAGGGAGCTGAGGCAGTCCTAAGCCTGAAGGGCCTGGCTCAAGCTCCCTGGCAACCATCAAGCGTCTTCCCCTTCCCACCCTGTCCCTCAGCACAGCTGCTGACATAAACCTACTACATGGCTGATTGACCGTGAGATGTGGCCATCAATAGACATTGCTGAGGCGTGAAGAGCAGGTGAAGAGCAGGTGGCCAGGAAGCTGGGGGACCAGGACTCCAGATGCAGGCTGCCCTCCACAACCCCAGCTCTCACAGTCTTCCCAGGGTCCAGACAATGGATCGTGCATTTAGGTTCCCAAACACCTGCTGTGCAACGTGTAGTAGGCAAAGCAGGCCAAAGCATTTGCCCTCAGGAGGCCGGCATTCTAGCTCGGGAGCCAGCCAAGACGATGTCGCACTGAAGAAAGACAACAAAAGTGAGATTCACAGGAGGGATCAGTGTGGCTGAGGCACGCCGGAAGGCCCTGGAGAAGGTGCCCTTGGGCAAAGATCCAGACGCCAGGTGGGTGGGGCCAAAGCAGAGAAGATCTGGAAAACCCAACGGCTCCCTGGGGCTTCACTCTTGCTGTAGGAGGGGAAACCGCACTGCTGTGGATTCTTCCTCTGTTCTGTCCATTTCTCGGTTCCCAACAACACACTGAACAGTAGGAGGCCAGTTCTCCGCTCACAGCGGGCGCTGCACCCCAGATGCGGCTCTCGAGAGAAAAGTGAGCATGGACAAATTTAGTGGCTCTGAGGTATGAAAAGCAGTGAGACGGTGTCTTTGAGGGAGTTAGTGATAGGCTGAGACCCCCTTGCTGTCCCCCCGAAGCCTGGTGACCAGAGCTGCCAGGAGGCCACACAGAGAGAGGTTTATGATGGGGGACCTGGAATTCGGAAGGGGCAGAGTGGTCAGGTGACCCACACACGCCTGAGAAAACTGATGTGGAGAGGCTGTGTTGTCATTCTGAGGCAGGAAACAGAGACAGACCGACAGACCGACAGACACGGGCACAGTGAGAGACAGAGACAGAATCACAGAGCACAGCTGGCTTCTCACCAGCAGGCGTGGGCACACCTGAGAGAGCGTCTAGAGAGGTTAGAAATCTTCCTTAGGTCCTCCTGGGAGGCTCAGGTGACCCCAGTGGGAAACACGAAAGGCTGGGAGGATTCCCAGGGCTGAGAGAAGGAAGCTACGCAGCCGGCCGGTGCCACATTCCCTGTGCCTCGGGGAGTGCCCCCCAGTGTCCCCAGCCATGCACCCAGGGGGGAGTCGGCTTGGACATCTGTGCCACCCCTTGACAGGCAGAGTGGGGGCCACAAGCTGGGTCCTCCAGTGCCAGTCAGCAGAGGCTGCCCCCGTCCCTTGCCTTCCTCCTCCTGCTCCTTCCTCCAGCCCTGGGAAGGTCGGAAGCCACCACCATGGAGCTAGAGGGGAAGCAGAGGCAGAACAGGGGGGCCCCGTCCTCGCAAAAACTAAAACAAGCCCACAGCCTATGCAGAACCGCACCTGGGTGTGATCATTCCTTACCCCACACACCCACTGCCACTTGGAGATGGTTTGGTGGCTGCGGTCACGGGGCACCCTGTGTTGTCAGGGGTGAGCCAGAGAGGCCCGGGGCCTGCCCAGGGGTGAGGGTGGAGAAGACCTGGCCCCAGCACAGGTGTGAACAGGCAGGAGGGTTGGGGAGGGAATAGCGCTAGGTTGTGGCCAAGTCCCTGAGCCCTGCTCTTGAGAGGCACTGGCTACACACCCGGCCCCTATCCAGATAGGACCCCGATTCCTCCCTGGCCCCTCTGTGTTCCTGCATCTTCCCAGCCCCTCACCTCCTCTGGTGTGGCCTCACCTCCAGCCGGGATGCCCCATTAGCTGCTCACCCAAGCTGCTAGAACCTCAGGCTAATGGCCCTGTCACCTGCCCTCCTCCCCTTCCGGCTCACTGCCCATCCCAGGCATCCTCCGTCAGCCCGCTGAGGGGACTGCTGAGCCTCAGAGACATCTGGCAGCACCGGAGGTGGGTCCCTCTCTCTGTGGCTCCTCTCTTCACCTGACTGTTCCCCAGACCCCCAGACCCCCTGTCCAGGTGGCCCCTGAGAACTGCTAAGCTCAACCGTGACACGGATGGGGCCCAGCTGACCCTTGGGCTCTCCCTGGGGGACCCCCTTTTCCTGCCCCTGGCCACACCCTCACCTCATCCACACCCTTCTCCTCCCTGCTTCTCCTCTGGCTTTCCACTGTGGGGGAGCAGCTCCTGCCTTGCCAGGGAACCGGGGAGGGCAGTGGGCTCAGGAGTCAAACTCCCATTCCCAGGGAAGGCTCAGGCTGTGGGCCCAGCCCTGTTTTGAATTCTCTCCACCCCTCCTCCCCACAGAGTCTCAGAAATCGAGAAGCCTTCTTCCTCTGGGACCTGCGCGCCACATCCTATCTCCTGTGACACTGCAGGAGCTTCCCTGGTTTTAAGTGGTGATATGGTGGAGAGAAAGCACAGGACTGGGGGCCACAGGTCCTGGCTTCTCATCCAGGCTCCGCTGCTCCCTGACTGCTGCCTTTCTCTGTGGACCTCCGTTTCCTCCGTGATCCCACCAGGCGAATTGTAATCCTCCACACAGGGCTGGAACCCGCGAGTGATCCCAGGAGCCCCTCCTCTCCGGGGCCCCAAGATTTGAAGACAGGGAGCCAGTTGCACACAGGAGCCGTGCAGGCCAGGACGGCGGCTCCATGGACCTGCCCCTGCAGCTCTCCTTCGGCCTCTATGTGGCCGCCTTTGCGCTGGGCTTCCCGCTCAACGTCTTGGCCATCCGAGGCGCGACGGCCCACGCCCGGCTCCGTCTCACCCCTAGCCTGGTCTACGCCCTGAACCTGGGCTGCTCCGACCTGCTGCTGACAGTCTCCCTGCCCCTGAAGGCGGTGGAGGCGCTGGCCTCGGGGGCCTGGCCTCTGCCGGCCTCGCTGTGCCCCGTCTTCGCAGTGGCCCACTTCTCTCCACTCTATGCCGGCGGGGGCTTCCTGGCCGCCCTGAGTGCAGGCCGCTACCTGGGAGCAGCCTTCCCCTTGGGCTACCAAGCCTTCCGGAGGCCGTGCTATTCCTGGGGGGTGTGCGCGGCCATCTGGGCCCTCGTCCTGTGTCACCTGGGTCTGGTCTTTGGCTTGGAGGCTCCGGGAGGCTGGCTGGACCCCAGCAACACCTCCCTGGGCATCAACACACCGGTCAACGGCTCTCCGGTCTGCCTGGAGGCCTGGGACCCGGCCTCTGCCGGCCCGGCCCGCTTCAGCCTCTCTCTCCTGCTCTTTTTTCTGCCCTTGGCCATCACAGCCTTCTGCTACGTGGGCTGCCTCCGGGCACTGGCCCACTCTGGCCTGACGCATAGGCGGAAGCTGAGGGCCGCCTGGGTGGCCGGCGGGGCCCTCCTTACGCTACTGCTCTGCGTAGGACCCTACAACGCCTCCAACGTGGCCAGCTTCCTGTACCCCAATCTGGGAGGCTCCTGGCGGAAGCTGGGGCTCATCACGGGTGCCTGGAGTGTGGTGCTTAATCCGCTGGTGACCGGTTACTTGGGAAGGGGTCCTGGCCTGAAGACAGCGTGTGCGGCAAGAACGCAAGGGGGCAAGTCCCAGAAGTAACGCCACCGCTCGGGGGAAGGAGCATGGGGCAGGAGGGCCCGGCTGCTTCTCCAGGCCCCTGCGGGGGGCTGCTTCGGAGGAACTGCAGGGCAGCCTGGCCCGGAGGCCTCCCTGGAGCCACTCAAGAGGAGAGTGGTGCCTGCCGAGGGCAGCACCCCAGTCAAGAGAGGAGCACGGAGCCACAGCAAGGTGGCAGGGGGAGGTAAGTTTGCCACTGCAAGGTCGGCCCCCTTCCTCGCCTGTCTTTCTCTCCCCTCTGCACGTCCTCACCTGCCTGTCTTCAGTGGGCCGCGAGCAGAGGCCTTGTACTTAGGGGAAGGAGGAGGCAGTCTGTTTCTGACCCACAGGAACTGCCACTCCGGTGATGCACTTGAGGACACGCTACTCTGAAATCAGTTCCCAGGAGAGAACATTTGATTTCCGAGTAGGAGAGGAGGCAGGAGGCAGGATAATGACGCTGTTATACCATGTGAAACTCGCAAGGGGGCAGCCTTGGAGCTTGGAACGGAGGCTGGCAGGAAAAGACGCTTCAGCCGGGGAGGGAAAATGCAAGGTCCCGCAGTGATGGGCAAAGGCCACGCAGTTAGTTGACTCTTGAACAACGTGGGGATGGGGTGCCGAACCCCCACGCAGTGGAAAATCTGTGCATGACTTTGACTCCCCCAAAGTTCAACTACTAATAGCCTACTGTTGACCAAAAGCTTTACCCAGTATATAAACAATTGAGTAAGACATATTTGAAGCCAGGCACAGTGGTTTATGCCTGTAATCCCAGCACTTTAGGAGGCCGAGGCGGGAAGACTGCTTGAAGCCAGGAGTTCAAGACCAGCCTGGGCAACATAGTGAGACCCCCACCTCTACAAATAATAAAAATAAAAATAATTAGCTGGGCGTGGTGGTGTGTGCCTGTAGTCCCAACTACTGAGGAGTCTGAGGTGGGAGGATCGCTTGAGCCCAGGATCGAGACTGCAATGCCATGATTGCACCACTGCACTCCAGCCTGGGTGACAGAGCAAGATCTTGTCTCTGGAAAAAAAAGAAAAAAGACATATTTTGTATGTTATATGTATTATATGCTGGATTCTTACAATAAAGTCAGCTAGAGAAAAGTACATGTTACTGAAAACATTAATAGAAAGAGAAAATACCTTCACAGCACTGTGCTGTATTTATCAATACCGTAAGTTTATGTTGTCTGTTTATATGAGAAATTGTCTGTCTGAAGCGGCAGTAACCACAGCTGCAGATCTCAATCTGTGGTAGAGATCAAGCGGTTCAACCCTTTTTTGTAATGTCATGACTTTTCTTTGCTTCTTGGAAGCAGCTCTGGCACCACTAGTGGCCCCGCATATGGGGCCCAGGGGGTTATTCAAAGTTTACGGTATTGCAGTAAACATGGTGAAACATATGCAATGACTACGAAAGATCACTTTTTACTTCTACACACAATGTACTGGCGAGAACTGCTCACCAGGAGATGATTAGCTTCACGTGGTGTTTGAAGCAGATACTCAACAGGTGAGCTCACGGAGAAAGCACAGGAGGTGGCTACGAAATTATTATAGGAGTACAGTATATCTACAGTAAACATGCACTTATGACTTTAATACTGCACATCTTTATGTTTGCTTGCGTTTCTCGACTTCAAATGGCATCAGAGTTTGTGTTTGCGTGTGTATATTTTTGATAAATTTTAACTTTTTTGTTTTGTTTTGTTTTTAGACAGAGTCTTGCTCTGTCTCCCAGGCTGGAGTGCAATGGTGTGATCTTGGCTCACTGCAACCTCCGCCTCCCGGGTTCAAGCAATTCTCCTGCCTCAGCCTCCCAAGTAGCTGGGATTACAGGCACCCACCACCACACCTGGCTAATTTTTTGTATTTTAAGTAGAGATGGGGTTTCTCCATGTTGGCCAGGCTTGTCTCGAACCCCTGACCTCAGTTGACCCACCCGCTTTGGCCTCCCAAAGTGCTGGGATTACAGGCGTGAACCACAGTACCCTGCTAGTTTTAACTTTCTATAAGAGATTTGCCCAGCCTCGGCAACATGGCAAAACCCTGTCTTTACCAAAAATACAAAAAAATTAGCTGGGCATGGTGGCGTGTGCCTGTAGTCCCAGCTACTGAGGAGGCTGAGGTGGAAAGATGGTTTGAGCCTGGGAGGCAGAGGTTGCAGTGAGCCAAGATCATGTCATTGCACTCCAGCCTGGGCAATAGAGCCAGATCCTGTCTCAAAAAAAAAAAAAAGCTTTGTGTCCATTTTGTGGCAGTAAATAGACCAGTACCTACATATATTTTTTTGTATTTGTGGCATACTTAACTTTTGCTTAATTTTTAAAATATATTTCTAGGCTTGTGGTTCCTCTGTAAATTTTTTCAAATTGTTACAAATCTCTGAAAATGTTTCCAATATATTTATTGAAAAAAATCCACAAGTAAGTGGACCTGCACAGTTCAAACCTGTGCTATTCAAAGGTCAACTGTATAGTCTGTAATACGTGATGGGTGTCATGCTGAGTGTCTACAGTGAGTGTTGTCTCACTTCAGCTTCACACAACCCTGTGGTTTAGCCCTGCCACTGCTGTACAGATGAGTGGGTGTTCACTACATGAAGGTACTGGGCAGAGGAGCAAACACTGACTAAATTCTAGCCTGTGCTTTGCTCAGCAAGCCACGTGGCTGCCTTGCTTGCATCAAGGGAAGGAGTATTGTGTTCTAATTTGAAGAAATACACCAGCCACTCCTTAGGCAGCACTTGGTGCGGGGTGGGCTCCTCTGGAAAGGGAGCACCTAATTTGCACAAAGGTGCTGCACCAGGTAGCTAACGGGATGAAGAAACTTGCCTGAGGCCCTACAGCAAGGAAGGGGTAAAAGCAGGATGTGATCCTTCCAAGCAGGACCCCCAAGAGCCAGGGGACATTTGGGAAACCTGGGGGTGTGGGGGTTAACCCTGTATTTGTGGTCCATTTTGCAAAGGATAGCATCCCCAATCCATGAGAGGGAGGGCAGAGGGGAGTGGCTGTGGCTGTGAAGGAGACAGACACCTGGGCACCTGCTCTAAATGACAGCAATGCCATGCAATGATGATGTATTGGAGCACAACAAATGGCAGCCACCAGCTGGGGTGCACACACCAATTTCTACAAATGAGCTCTGTTCAGGCTGAAATGTCTATGCAAGCAAGGATTTTTCTTGTAATTGATGATATATCCCCAGTGCCCAGAAGAGAGAGTGGCACACAGTAGGTGCTCAGTAAATATTTGCTCAATGAATGAATGAATGTCTCTACTAGCCTTCCAAAGAAAGTTCTATATCTGTTTTATCAATATGGAAACAGGCCAGAGAAATTAAGTAACTTCTTTTGGAAGCCAGAAACAAGCCTGGCCCTTGTGCAGTGACAACACGAGGGAATTTCAGTAAAAACCCAAACTCCACCCCAGGGAGCCCCAGTGCCTCCTCCCGCACCGCGGGGTGCCAGGGCCCACTCTCTTTGGCTCCTGCTCCACAGCCCCTGCTGGATACTGGGCTGCTTCTCCCAGTTCCTCCTGCTTCCCCCTACTTAGGGCAAATCCAGTGCCTCCCTGGGGCCCAGGAGACTCAGTGTGATCCACCCCAGGTGCCTTTCACTCTTGTGAGACCCAAACCTCCTATTAGCTTCCCCAGCAGGCCAAGCCTGTGCACCCATGACTCCCCTGCCCCAGTGTTCCCTCCAGTGGCTGTTTGCCTCTTCAGTATCCATGTCTTCATGATCCTTCCCCTACTCCATCCCCCAAGCCCTCACCACCAAATGTAATGTAAACAGCATGACAGCAAAAACTTTTCGTTCACAACTGCGTTTTTTTTTTTATTTTTAGACACGGTCTCACTCTGTTGCTCAGGCTGGAGTGCAGTGACACAGTCATGGCTCACTGCAGCCTTGAATTCCTGGGCTCAAGTGATTCTTCCATTTCAGCTTCCCAAGTGGCTGGGACCAGAGGCACATGCCACTAAACCCAGCTAATTTCTTTTTTCTTTCTTTCTTGTTTTTTTTTTTTTTTTTGCCCCTGTGGACATAGGGTCTCCTTATGTTGCCCAGGCTAGTCTCAAACAACCTGTGCTCAAGCAATCCTCCCACCTCAGCCTGCCAAAGTGCTAAAATTATGGACCTGAGCTGCCGTACCCAGCCTACTGCTGCACTTTTAACAGCTTAATTGAGATATTATGTACATATCATCAAATTCACCAATGTTAAGTGTACAATTCAATGATTTTTAGTAAATTTACTGAGATGTGAGTCCACTACCATCAGCTAGTTTTAGAACATTTTCATGACCCTTGTAAAATCCTTCATGTTCATTTAAACTTAATATTGGGCCAGGCGGGGTGGCTTATGCCTATAATCTCAGCACTTTGGGAGGCTGGGGTGGGCGGATCACCTGAGGTCAGTGGTTTGAGACCAGCCTGGCCAACATGGCGAAAGCTCATCTCTACTAAAAATACAAAAATTAGCCGGGCATGGTAGTGGGCACCTGTAATCCTACCTACTTGGGAGGCTGAGGCATGAGAATCTCTTGAACCCGGCAGGCAGAGTTTGCAGTGAGCCAAGATCGCACCATTGCACTCCAGCCTGGGTGACAACAAGACCCTGTCTCAAAAAAAAAAAAAAAAACCAACTTAATCTTCATTTCTACCTCCATCCCCCAGACAACCACAAGTCTACTTTGTGACTCTATAACTTTGCCTATTCTGGACATATCATATAAATGAAATCTGACAATATATGGTCTTTTATGTCTGGCTTGTTTCACTCAGCATAAGGCTGTAGTGTGTATGGGTAGCTCATTCCTTTTCTTTGCCAAATAGAATTCCAGTATATGGATGTTCCACTTTTTTATTCACTCACCAGCTGATGGGCTGCCAGGTGACATTTCCACTGCTGGTGACTATGACCAACACTGCTGTGAACATTTAGGACTGAGTCTTTAAGTAGACCTGAATTTCCACTTCTCTTAAGTAAATACCTACGGTGGAATTGTTGGATCGCACGGTGAATTTATGTTTAACTTTTTAAGCAACTGCCACCTGCTTTCCAAAGCGGGGACACCACCTCCCATTATTCTCACCAGCAGTGAATGAGGCCCCTATTTCTCTACATTCTCGCCGACCATAGGCATTGCCTGACTTTTTGCTTGTGGCCATTCCAGTGGATGTGAAATCATATCTTATTGTGCCCCGTGACTGTCTGAATGAACTAATAGATCACCAGTGAAACTGGAGAGCACTTGGGTTTGAACCCCGGTGGTGACATTTCACAAGCTGTATCACCTGGAGCAAGTCACTTCCCTACGGTGAGGGACAAGGATTTTATGACATAAAAGCGTCGCCCTAGAAGCAGTGTCTGCTACGGATTATGTGCCCACGAGAAGGCAGCTGCTGTCGTCATCGCCACCACCACTATTATTATTATTATTATATTGTCACCCCAGAGATAATCCTGCACCAGTGACAGGGAAAATAGCAGCTGGCATCCACTGCCCACTCACAACCACACGCCAGGCTTCCATCAAACCACTCAACATGTATTAGTAATCTTTTAATCTACCTACATATTGTTTTAATTTGCATGTGTTAATGCGGTGATCTATGAGATGGGTACTATGACGAGCTCTGTTCTGTAGGGGAGAAAGCAGAGACATGGAGAATTTAAATCATTTCCCCCCAAATCACAAAGTCAGGAAGAAACAGACCTCATGGAGCTCGCTCTGTCATTGCATCACACTTCCTGCCCTTACAAGGCAAATTGGATAAGTGCCATTCTAGAGAAGCAGACAAAATTCAAGTGAAGAAGAGGGGAGGGGAAGACGTCGGTTGGGGCCTGTTTAGAGCATCCCAGCTGAGACTGCATGAGGAGGGAGGCACACAGTTGTGGAATTTGTTCACCTTTTAGCATACTGACCAGCCCTGGCAACGGAGCTCAAGGCATCTTTGTGCCACTGTTCAACAGTGAGTGACGTCATGGGCACAGCCAGGTCTTTATCAGTTCTGCCGGATAAATAGCCAACCGCACTAGGTCTGGAGAGACAGCAAGGTGCTGTGCGGCAGAGCGTTTGGGGTCTCAAAGAAGCAGGTGAGCTTGGGCCCGAGGGGCTGGGTGGAGGAGCACCTTGGTGCTTCTCTGCTGGGGAAGGGACAGGGGACAGGGCATGCTCAGGAAGACAGGCAGGCTGACCCCCCCGCAAGGCACCCGGAGACAAGAGGGGTGGGCGTAGTGACCTCGTACTCTTTTGGGGGAGATGCTCCTGGCCAGAGGCCGTTAGGCCCCCCACTACCAACTCCATGTTACTCTCTCTCACCAGTGGCCACCACCATGAGTGCAGGCCCCGACCACTCCTACTTCTCCGGCAATCACTGGTTTGTCTTCTCGGTGTACCTTCTTACTTTCCTGGTGGGGCTCCCCCTCAACCTGCTGGCCCTGGTGGTCTTTGTGGGCAAGCTGCGGCGCCGCCCAGTGGCCGTGGACGTGCTCCTGCTCAACCTGACCGCCTCAGACCTGCTCCTGCTGCTGTTCCTGCCTTTCCGCATGGTGGAGGCAGCCAATGGCTTGCACTGGCCCCTGCCCTTCATCCTCTGCCCGCTCTCCGGATTCATCTTCTTCACCACCTTCTATCTCACCGCCCTCTTCCTGGCAGCTGTGAGCATTGAGCGCTTCCTGAGTGTGGCCCACCCACTATGGTACAAGACCCGGCCGAGGCTGGGACAGGCAGGTCTGGTGAGTGTGGCCTGCTGGCTGTTGGCCTCTGCTCACTGCAGTGTGGTCTATGTCATGGAATTCTCAGGGGACATCTCCCACAGCCAGGGCACCAATGGGACCTGCTACCTGGAGTTCCGGAAGGACCAGCTAGCCATCCTCCTGCCCGTGCGGCTGGAGATAGCTGTGGTCCTCTTTGCGGTCCCCCTGATCATCACCAGCTACTGCTACAGCCGCCTGGTGTGGATCCTCGGCAGAGGGGGCAGCCACCGCCGGCAGAGGAGGGTGGCGGGGTTGGTGGCGGCCACGCTGCTCAACTTCCTTGTCTGCTTTGGGCCCTATAACGTGTCCCATGTCGTGGGCTATATCTGCAGTGAAAGTCCGGCGTGGAGGATCTACGTGACGCTTCTCAGCACCCTGAACTCCTGCGTCGACCCCTTTGTCTACTACTTCTCCTCCTCTGGGTTCCAAGCCGACTTTCATGAGCTGCTGAGGAGACTGTGTGGGCTCTGGGGCCAGTGGCAGCAGGAGGGCAGCGTGGAGCTGAAGGAGCAGAAGGGAGGGGAGGAGCAGAGAGAGGACCGACCAGCTGAAAGAAAGACCAGTGAACACTCACAGGGCTGTGGAACTGGTGGCCAGGTGGCCTGTGCTGAAAGCTAGGTCCTCCGGGGGAGGAGGGTATAGCTGGCATGTCATCCTCAGGGCACTTCCTCGCTCATGCCAGGAGGGACTTGGAGTGGCGAGTTGGGACCCGATGGGGCTTGGGGGAAGAATAAACATCTAGCCTCCCTAAGGGTGTGCACACTAAAGCCCAGCTCTCGATCTCACCTCCATCCCCATCCACTCACACACTATGGATTGGGCTCTGGGAAGGGGTCAGGGTGAGAGGGTGCTCTGGACAACAATGAGGTCCTCATAGCATCAGGCAGCTCTTGTGTTTTCTTGAGAGTGACAGAGGAGCTAAGAGCAGTGCCCAGGGTCTGAGGGGGCTGCCCAGTGAATGGCAGGGGCAGGAGAGAGGAGAACCCCATCCTCAGAGCTGCTCCCAGCCAGCGAGTCAGGAGCGGGGGAGACAGGGCTCCAGGGATGAGGCCTCATTCTGCTCCCACAGTGCCTTTTCCAGAAAGTTCCCATTGCTCAATAAATGTGGATCATCAGAGACATTTATGAACAATGACAGAAGAAAAATTACCCAAATAAATGTGGAAGCAAGCAAAAGAGAACAGTGTTTCCTTCTTCTCCTGTTTTGTTCTGGTGGTGTGCTTGAGCCGGTTGGGACTGGAGGCTGGAAGGAGAAAACACCAGACTCTGGAGGAAAAGGGCCAAACACCAGGATGCCTGGATGCTGGGAGAGGATCTGGCTTGCAGGGATGAAAATAACAGCTGCCCTGTCTAAAGGACTTGGCCTGACACATCATCTCCTTCTATCTCTCAATAGCCCTGTGAGAGGTACCAGCATTATCCCCAGTTTCAGATGAGGGAGTGGCCCAGAGAGGTGACATCTCCTACCTGAGATCCCATAGCTGGTGGGCGATTGAAATGGGACCAGAAGCTGGCGTCAGTGGACTCTGACACCCATGCCCCTAAGCCACTCTGCTGTTCTCCAGCTGTGTGTCACCTGTGGTCACCTGGCCCATTCAAATGTCCCAAGTCAGATAAGGCTGTCTGAGCAGGACAAATGTAAACCGGCCATGATAAGAAACAAAACTCAATGCAAAGCATATTGACTATTTGTGTGGGTTCAACCTTTTCCCAGTAAAAAAGCCCTCTTGGGGAAAAAAAAAGATAATTAGTCAGCACAATGGACTTCAGGTTTCTGCAAAGTCAGACAGATGTTCCTCAGAGCTCTATTCATCAAAATGTGGCCATTCAGGAAGTTTTCATGTTCCCTGAGTGGTGGCCCATGAGAAATAGCTGATCAGGACCTCCTCCCCAAGCAAGGCCACCTGAGACTCGCCAGCCCCTGTTTGCATGCCGTCAGCAGTATTTCAGAAGCATTTGTTGAACATCTATTGCATGCAGATGGCTGGGCTCAGAACTTCGGGGAGTTCGACACCAGGGTCTTTAAATATCTGCTTCCTCCCTGGGGTTAAGTGTGCTGGGAGAATGAAGACTGGCTGTGTGTGGGGAAGTGGATTTCAGGTGGAAGGAGAGGGACTCTGTGGAGAGTTGAAACCATGAGCTGTCTCTCTTTCCCATGGCTCACCTGTCCATCCCCAGGGCACTCAGCCCTGGTGGCTGCAAAGAAGTTGATGCAAGTAGGGGTGTTCATGGCTCAGAAAGGGGACAAGGGTGCCATGGAATCCTGCAACTTCAGAATGGGCACCGCCACCCCAAGGCAGAGAACAGAAAAACTGAAAACCCCACAGTCGAAAGAGAGCCATGAAGAGCTGGAGTCTCCCTCCTCCCCCAGGTTTATAAGAGGGAATAAGAGGCAGCTTCATGGGCTTTGCTGTCCCCAGCCATCTCCCAGCCAAGCCCAGTCTGTATAAGCAAATCCCAGGGGTGGGGAAGATGAAAAGCCATCAGGGTGTGGGTGATCGTGGGAGTGGGGGTGAGGAGGATGTTGGAGCATTTTCCATACTTCTCAGAAGCCAAGGGAACGGGGCTGTCAGAGAACGGGAGATGCATCTGGGGCTGCCGCCTGGTGCCATCTAGGTGGGGCGGGAGAAAGGCAGAAAGAGGAGGTGGGGGAAAACTGTGGGGGGTGCAGCAGCTGGCACCCTCTCCATCGGGCAGAGCAGGTAGGTGTGAATCTCCCATGGGTGAAGCAATCACACGCAAAAAGAAGGGAGATGGCGTCTTTGGAGGGAGGTGATGATAGGCTGAGCCCCCTTGCTGTCCCCCCTGAAGCCTGGTGACCAGAGCTGCCAGGAGGCCACACAAGAGGCTGATGATGGGGGACCTGGAACTCGGAAGGGGCAGAGTGGTCAGGTGACCCACACATGCCTGAGAAAACAGATGTGGAGAGGCTGTGTTGTCATTCTGAGGCAGGAAACAGAGACAGACAGACAGACAGACAGACAGACACGGGCACAGTGAGAGACAGAGACAGATTCACAGAGCAGAGCTGGCTTCTCACCGGCAGGCGTGGGCACACCTGAGAGAGCGTCCAGAGAGGTTAGGAATCTTCCTTAGGTCCTCCTGGGAGGCCCAAGTGACCCCACCGGGGAGCTGAACAGCTGGCTGGATTCCCAGGGTTGAGAGAAGGAAGCTGCACAGCCGGCCAGGGCCACATCCCATGTGCCTCGGGGAGGGACCCCCAATATCCCTAGCCACACACCCTGGGAGGAGTCCTTGGAGTTGAGGCCACTGCCTGGGTCCTCCAGTGCCAGCCAGCGGAGGTTCTGTCCCTTGCCTTCCTCCTCTCCATCCTTCTGCCAGCCCTGGAAAGGTTGGAAACCACCGTTGTGGAGCTAGAGGGGAAGGAGAGGCAGAACAGAGGGGCCCCTCCTTGCAAAAACTAAAACAAGCCCACAGCCTATGCAGAACTGCACCTGGGTGTGATCACTCCTTATTCCACACACCCACTGCCACTTGGAGATGGCTTCATGGCTGTGGTCACGGGGCACCCTGTGTTGTCAGGAGTGAGCCAGCGAGGCCCGGGGCCTGCGCAGGGGTGCATCAAGGGTGGAGAAGACCTGGCCCCAGCGCAGGTGTGAACAGGCAGGAGGACTGGGGAGTGAATGGCGCTGGGTTGTGGCTGAGCCCCGGAGCCCTGCCCTTGAGAGGCACTGGCTACACACCCAGCCCCTACCCAGACAGGACCCTGATTCCTCCCTGGCCCTTCTGTGTTCCTGCATCTTCCCAGCCCCTCACCTCCTCCAGTGCCGCCTCAGCTCCAGCCAGGATGCCCCATCAGCTTCTCACCCAAGCTGCTAGAACCTCAGGCTAGTAGCCCTGCCATTCCAGCTCACTCTGCCACTCTCCTTCCGGCTCACTGCCCATCCCGGGCATCTTCCATCAGCCCGCTGAGGGGACTGCTGAGCCTCAGGGACATCTGGCAGTACCAGATGGGCAGGAGGTGGGTCCCTGTCTCTGTGGCTCCTCTCTTCACCTGACTGTTCCCCAGACCCCCCAGACCACCCCTGCCCAGGTGGCCCCTGAGAACTGCTAAGCTCAACCGTGACATGGATGGGGCCCAGCTGACCCTTGGGCTCTCCCTGGGGGACCCCCTTTTCCTGTCCCTGGCCACACCCTCACCTTATCCACACCCTTCTCCTCCCTGCTGCCCTGCCAGCTTTCCACTGTGGGTTGGGGGGGGAAGCTCCTGCCTTGCCAGGGAACTGGGGAGGGCAGTGGGCTCAGGAGTCAAACTCTCATTCCCAGAGAAGACTCAGGCTGTGGGCCCAGCCCTGTTCTGAATTCTCTCCACCCCTCCTCCCCACAGAGTCTCAGAAATCGAGAAGCTTTCTTCCTTTGGGACCCACGTGTGAAGTCCTATCTCCTGTGACCCTGCGGGTGCTCCCCTCAGTTTAAGAGGTGATATGGTGGAGAGAAAGCACAGGACTGGGGGCCACAGGTCCCGGCTTCTCATCCAGGCTCCGCTGCTCCCTGACTGCTGCATTCCTCTGTGGGCCTCCATTTCCTGGGTGATCCCACCAGGCGAACGGTAATCCTCCAGGCAGGGCTGGAACCCACGAGTGATCCCAGGAGCCCCTTCTCTCTGGGGCCTCAAGATCTGAGGACAGTGAGCCAGTTGTACACAGGAGCCATGCAGGCCAGGACGGTGGCCCCATGGACCTGCCCCTGCAGCTCTCCTTAGCCCTCTATGGGACCACCTGGCTTGTTTCACTTAGCGTAATATTTTAAACATTCACCCATGATATAGTACAGCAGTCCCCAACCTTTTTGGCACTAGGGACTGGTTTCGTGGAAAACTATTTTTCCATAGACCTCAGGGGAGTGGGGGGATGGTTTTGGGATGAAACTGTTCCACCTCAGATCATCAGGCATTATTTAGATTGCCATAAAGAGCACGCAACCTAGATCCCTCGCATGTGCAGTTCACAATAGGGTTCGCGCTCCTATGGGAATCTAATGCTGCCGCTGATCTGACAGGAGCTCAGGCAGTCATGCTGGTTTGTCTGCCCACTGCTCACCTCCTGCTGTGTGGCTGGGTTCCTAACAGACCACTGACCTGCACGGGTCTGCAGCCCGGGATTGGGGAGCTCTGATGCACTAGGTATAGGCAGCTCATTCCTTTTTATTGCCAAATAGAATTCCAGTGTATAGACGTGCCACTTTTTTATCCATTAACTAGCAGAAGGGCCTCAAGGTGAGGTTTCCACTTTTAGTTCTTTTTCTTTTTCTTTCTTTTCTTCTTTTTTTTTTTTTTATACTTTAAGTTCTGGGATACATGTGCAGAACATGCAGGTTTGTTACATAGGTATACATGTACCATGGTGGTTTGCTGCACCCATCAACCCGTCATCTAGGTTTTAAGCCCCACATGCATTAGGTATTTGTCCTAATGCTATCCCTCCCCTTGCTGCCCATGCCCTGACGGGCCGCGGTGTGTGATGTTCTCCTCCCTGTGTCCATGTGTTCTCATTGTTCAGCTCCTGCTTATGAGTGAGAACACGCAGTGTTTGGTTTTCTGTTCCTGTGTTAGTTTGCTGAGAATTACTTTTGGTTCTTATGATGAATGCTGCTACGAACATTGAGGACCAAGTCTTTGCGTAGACGAATGTTTTCACTTATTTTAAATAAATACGTATGGTGGAATTATTGAATCACATGTTAAATTGATGTTTAACTTTTTAAGAAACTGCCACCTGCTTTGCAAAGCAGCCGCACCATCTGACATTCTCAGCAGCAATGAGAGGCCCCTGTTTCTCCACATCCTCGCCATCACTTGTTATTGTCTGCCTTTTGCTTATAGCCATTCTAGTGGATGTGAAATGGCATCATTGTGCTCCCTAAGTATTTGAATGAAGAAATAAATTACCTCTGCACTGGAGAGCACTTGGGTTTGAACCCTGGTGGTGATACTTAATAAGCTGTATCACCTGGAGCAAGTCACGTCCCCTCTGTGAGGCACAAAGGATTTCATGACAATAGGGGATGCCTTGAGAAGTGGAGTATCTCTGGATCTGTGGATTATGTGCCTACCGAAAAGCGGTTGTTATCATTACCACCACCACCACCATTATTATTATTACTGTCACCCCAGAGACATGCCCACATCTGTGACCTGGATGCTGGCAGCTGACAGGTGCTGAATACTCACCATCACATGCCAGGCCTCCTTCAAAGTAGTTGACACAGCTCTTATTTGGGATTTCACAAAGGGCGGCACCCAACTCTCCCTCCCTACAGGAGCAGCAGGGTCCCAGCAATGTAGGACAGTTCGCGGAGTTGCACGCTCTGGACTTGGGGTAGAGGCTCTGCCATGACGCCTGTCTTAATTGTAGCTGGCAGAGAGGTGGATCTACAGTCCACAACAGCACTGTGGCTGGGAACCAAAGGACAAAGACTTTATAACCAGAAGGTCATGTGCCATGTAACAGGGGTGTAGGGAAGTGGATCATGCTTCTGTTGGCTTAGGACAAGGAGCTGGTGCACCCCTTACCCCTTTCTGTGTCACTTCAGAGCACCCCATCACGATCTCTTCCTGCCACTCCTGTCAAGGAGGGTGTGACCACTGGGCCCTGGCCTACCTGCCAGCTCTTCTTAAGTGCCATCTACTAGACTTCAGCCTAAATTGCACCACTAAATAAAAATATATTGCTACAACAAGCGGCATCTAAGAAAGCCACCACATGAACCTATCTGCAACCAAGAACTTATACAGAGCCTTGGCCCTTCGAAAGCATCCAGAAATGAAGCCAGTTGATCATATACAACACACACCACAGTCATACCTTCAATAGAAAAAAAGAATAAAAAAATTAAAAAGCCCCACCCAAATGATAGCAAATTTTGAAAAAGAAGCATCAGCCCTCTCAGATGAGAAGGAATCAGCACAGGACTCTGGCAGTACAAAAAGCCAGAATGTTTTGTCACCTCCAAAGTATCTCACTAGCTCCCTAGAAATGTATCCTGACCAAATTGAAATGCTGAAAATGACAGATCTAGAATTCAGAATGTGAGTGGCAAGGAAACTCAGCAAGACCCAAGAGAAAGTTGAAATCCAATACTAAGAAGCCATAAAAATGAGCCAGGATGTGAAAGATAGATATATAGGGGGAAAAAAAACTATATAGAGAGAGAAAGAACCAAAACACAAAAAGAATCAAACAGAACTTCTGGAATTGAAAAATTTACTACAGGAATTTCAAAATACTGTTGGAAACCTCAACAATAGACTAGACCAAGCAGAAGAAAGAATTTCAGAGGCAGAATGAGTTTTTTGAATTAACCTAGTCACACAAAAATAAAGAAAAATAATTTTAAGAAATGAACAAAGGCTTTGAGAAGTATAGTATTATGGGAAATGACCAAACTATGACCCATTGGCATTCTTGACAGAGAAGAAGAAAAAATAAGCAACTTGGAAAATGCATTTTAAGGTACAATTCAGGAAAATGTCCCTAATCTTGCTAAAGAGGTCAACATGCGGATATAAGAAATTCAGGGAATGCCTGAGAGGTACTATACAAAATGACCATCCCCAAGGCATATAGTCATGAGACTACACGAAAGAAAAATATCTTTAAGGAAGCTAGAGAAAAGAGCCAAATTACCTATAAAGGGAATCCACTCAGAATAACAGTGGACTTCTCAGCAGAAGTCTTACAATTTAGAAGAGATTGGGTGCCTATTTTTAGTCTTCTTTTTTTTGATGGAGTCTTGCTCTGTTGCCCAGGCTGGAGTGCAGTGGTGCGATCTCAGCTCACTGTAACCTCTGCCTCCCGGGTTCAAGCAATTCTCTTGCCTCAGCCTCCCAAGTAGCTGGGATTATAGGCATGCACCACCACGCCTGGCTAATTTTTTTTGTATTTCTAGTAGAGACGGGGTTTCACCATATTGGCCAGGCTGGTCTCAAACTCCTGACCTTGTGATCCACCCACCTCGGTCTCCCAAAGTGCTGGGATTACAGGGGTGAGCCACCACACCAAGCCTTCTAGGCTTCTTAAAGAAAAAATGCCAGCCAAAAGTGTCATATCCTACCAAACTAAGCGTCACAAAGGAGAAATAAAATATTTCCTAGACAATCAAATGTTAAGAGAATTCATCACCACCAGACTGGTCCAACAAGAAATGCTCAAAGAAGCTCTAAACGTGAAAACAAGAGAACGATACTTGCTACCACAAAAGCACACGTAAGTACAAAGCCCACAGACCCTAAAAAGCAACTACACAACCAAGACTACAAAGTAACTAACTAACAACACTATGATAAATCACAATAGGGACAAAACCTCACATATTAACCTTGAATGTAAATGGCCTAAACACTCCATTTAAAAGACATAGTGTGGAAAATTGGATAAAAATATGAGACCCAAACTTCTGCTATCTTAAAGAGACCCATCTCACATATAATGACACCCAAACCCTCAAAGGGATGGAGAAAGATCTCTAATACAAATGGAAAACAAAGGGTTGCTATTGTTGTATGAGATGAAACAGACTTTAAA
This sequence comes from Hylobates moloch, assembly GCF_009828535.3. Classification (NCBI taxonomy): domain Eukaryota; kingdom Metazoa; phylum Chordata; class Mammalia; order Primates; family Hylobatidae; genus Hylobates; species Hylobates moloch. The sequence continues at coordinate 63,687,307 of NW_026652287.1, forward strand.
CCAACAACAGTAAAAAACCACAAATAAGGGCACTTCCTAATGATAAAGGGTTCAATTAAACAAGAAGATTTAACATCCTATATATATAAGCACCCAACGCTGGAGTACCTAGATTTATAAAACCACTACTACGATACCTAAGAAAAGAGATGGACAGCCACACAATAATAGTGGGGTTCTTCAACAGCCCATTGACAGCATTAGATAGATCATTGAGGCAGAAAACTAACAAAGAGATTCTGGACTTAAATTGGACACACGATCAAATGGACCTAATAGACATCTACGGAATACTCCACCCAACAACCACAAAATATACGTTCTTCTCATCTGCACAAAGAACATACTCTAAGATTGACCCAATGCTTAGTCATAAAGCAAATCTCCATAAATTTAAAGAAATGAAAATTATACCAACCTTCTTCTCAGACCACAGTGGAATAAAAATAGAAATCAATACCAAAAGGAATTCTCAAAATCACACAAATACATGGAAACTAAACAACTATTTCCTGAATGACTTTGGGGTAAGTCATTAAGGAAGAAGTCAAAAAATTAAGGCAGAAGTCAAAAACTTCTTTGAAACAACTGAAAATAGAGGCACAACATACCAAAACCTCTGGGATACAGCAAAAGCAGTTTTAAGAGAAAACTTTGTATCACTAAATGCCTACATCAAGAAGTTAGAAAGATCTCAAATTAATAACCTAACATTACACCTAAAGGAACTAGAAAAATAAGAGCAAACTAAATCCAAAGCTAGCAGAAGAAAAGAAATAACTAAAATCAGAGTAGAGCTAAATGAAATTGTGACCAATAAGCCATTTAAAGGATCAATGAAATGAAAAATTGGTTTTTTGAAAGAATAAACAAGATTTATAGGCTGCAAGCTAGATTAACAAAGGAAAAAAAAAACCCTCCAAAAAAGCACAATCAGAAATAACACAGGCAACATTACAACGAATTCCACAGAAATACAAAAGATCCTTAGAGGCTGCGATGAACATCTATATTCACATGAACCAGAAAATCTAGAGGAAACAAATAAATTCCTGGAAGCATACAACCAAGATTGAACCAGAAAGAAATTGAAACCCTGAGCAGACCAATAATGAGTTACAAAATTGAATCAGTAATAAAATATCTACCTCCTTTAAAAAGCCCTTGACCAGACGGATTCACAGCCAAATTCTACCAGACCTGCAAAGAAGAGATGGTACCAATCCTACTGAAACTTTACCAAAAAATTGAGGAGGAGAGATTCCTCCCTACTCATTCTACAAGAACAGTCTGATTCTGATATCGGAATCTGGCAGGACACAGTGAAAAAAGAAAACAGTAGGCCAATAGCCCGATGAACATAGATCCAAAAATCCTCAATAAAATACTAGCAAACCAAATCCAGCAGCATGACAAAATCATAATTCAGCATGACCAAGTGGGCTTTATTCCTGGGATGCAAAGATGGTTCAATATATGCAAATCAATAAATGTGACTCACCACATAAAATTAAAAACAAAAATTATACGATCATCTCAATAGATGCAGAAAAATCATATAATAAAATCCAACATCGCTTCATGATAAAAACCGTCAAAAAACTAGGCATCGAAGGAACATACCTCAAAATAATAAGAGCCATCCAGGACAAACTCACAGCCAACATCATACTGAATGGGCAAACGTTGGAAGCATTCCCCCTAAGAAATAGAACAAGACACAGATGTCTACTCCCACTACTCCTATTCAACATAGTAGTGGAAGTCCTAGCCAGAGCAATCAGGCAAGAGAAAGGAATAAAAGGCATCCAAATAGGAAGGGGAAGTCAAATTATCTCTGTTAACTGATGATATGATTCTATACCTAGAAAACCCTACAGATTCCTCCAAAATACTCCTAGACCTGATAAATGACTGGCAGTTTCAGGATACAAAATCAGTGCATAAAAATCAGTAGCATTACTATATGCCAACAATTGTCAAGCTGAGAGCCAAAAAAAGAACACAATCCCAATTACAATAGCCACACACAAAAATAAAATACCTAGGAATACATCTAATCAAGGAAGTGAAAGTGAAAGATCTCTACAAGGAGAACTAAAAAACACAAATAAATGAAAAACATTCCATGTTCATGGATTAGAAGATTCAATATCATTAAAATGTCCATACTGCTCAAAGCAATCTACAGATTCCACCCAATTCCTACCAAATTATCAATGTCATTTTTCACAAAATGAAATCATTCTACCAAAAAGACACCTCCTTGCATATGTTTGTCACAGCACTATTCACAATGGCAAAGCGATGGAATCAACCTAGGTGCCCATCAATGGTGGACTAGATAAAGAAAAAGTGGTACATCTACATCATAAAATACTATGCAGCTATAAAAAAGAATGAAATCATGTCCTTTGCTGCAACATAAATGCAGCTGGAGGCCTAAGTGAATGATCCTAAGTGAATTAACACAGAAACAGAAAATCAAATGCCGTATGTTCTCACTTTTAAGTGGGAGGTAAACAATGGGTACACACAAACATTAAAGATGGAAAACCAAAGACAATGGGGACTACAAAGCGGGGGAGGGAGGGCGGAGGACAAGGGTGGGAAAACTACCTGTTGGGTACTATGTTCACAATTTTGGTAAGGGGTTCAATAGAAGCCCAAACCTCAGTATTATGCAATATACCCATGTAATAAACATGCACACGTGCTCCCGAATCTAAAATAAATATTTTCAAAAAGCAATTGACCTATATTATTAACATTTTAATCTACCTGTATATATGTTTTAATCTGCGTGTGTTCATGCTTTGAAATATGGTACAGGTACTATGACAATCCCTGTTCTGTAGGGGAGGAAGCAGAGACTTCCCCCAAATCACAAAGTCAGGAAGGAACAGACCTCATGGAGTCCAGTCTCTGTCACTGCCTCACGCTTTGTGCCCTTACAAGGCAAACTGGATAAGTGCCATTCTAGAGAAGCAGACAAAATTCAAGTGGAGGAGAGGGGAGGGGAAGAAGATGTCTGCTGGGGCCTGTTTGGAGCATCCCAGCTGAGCCTGCACAAGGAGGGAGGCATGCAGTCGTGGAATTTGTTCCCCTTTTTGCATGCTGACCAGCCCTGGCAACGGGGCTCAAGGCATCTTTGTGCCACTGCTCAACAGTGAGTGACGTCATGGGCACGGCCAGGTCTTTATCAGTTCTGTCGGATAAATAGCCAACCGCACTAGGTCTGGAGAGACAGCAAGGTGCTGTGCGGCAGAGCGTTTGGGGTCTCAAAGAAGCAGGTGAGCCTGGGCCCGAGGGGCTGGGTGGAGGAGCACCTTGGTGCTTCTCTGCTGGGGAAGGGACAGGGGACAGGGCATGCTCAGGAAGACAGGCAGGCTGACCCCCCCGCAAGGCACCCGGAGACAAGAGGGGTGGGCGTAGTGACCTCGTGCCCTTTTGGGGGAGATGCTCCTGGCCAGAGGCCGTTAGGCCCCCCACTACCAACTCCATGTTACTCTCTCTCACCAGTGGCCACCACCATGAGTGCAGGCCCCGACCACTCCTACTTCTCCGGCAATCACTGGTTTGTCTTCTCGGTGTACCTTCTTACTTTCCTGGTGGGGCTCCCCCTCAACCTGCTGGCCCTGGTGGTCTTTGCGGGCAAGCTGCGGCGCCGCCCAGTGGCCGTGGACGTGCTCCTGCTCAACCTGACCGCCTCAGACCTGCTCCTGCTGCTGTTCCTGCCTTTCCGCATGGTGGAGGCAGCCAATGGCTTGCACTGGCCCCTGCCCTTCATCCTCTGCCCGCTCTCCCAATTCATCTTCTTCACCACCTTCCATCTCACCGCCCTCTTCCTGGCAGCTGTGAGCATTGAGCGCTTCCTGAGTGTGGCCCACCCACTATGGTACAAGACCCGGCCGAGGCTGGGACAGGCAGGTCTGGTGAGTGTGGCCTGCTGGCTGTTGGCCTCTGCTCACTGCAGCGTGATCTATGTCACGGAATTCTCAGGGGACATCTCCCACAGCCAGGGCACCAATGGGACCTGTTATCTGGAGTTCCGGAAGGACCAGCTAGCCATCCTCCTGCCCGTGCGGCTGGAGATAGCTGTGGTCCTCTTTGCGGTCCCCCTGATCATCACCAGCTACTGCTACAGCCGCCTGGTGTGGATCCTCGGCAGAGGGGGCAGCCACCGCCGGCAGAGGAGGGTGGCGGGGTTGGTGGCGGCCACGCTGCTCAACTTCCTTGTCTGCTTTGGGCCCTATAACGTGTCCCATGTCGTGGGCTATATCTGCGGTGAAAGCCCGGTGTGGAGGATCTACGTGACGCTTCTCAGCACCCTGAACTCCTGCGTCGACCCCTTTGTCTACTACTTCTCCTCCTCTGGGTTCCAAGCCGACTTTCATGAGCTGCTGAGGAGACTGTGTGGGCTCTGGGGCCAGTGGCAGCAGGAGGGCAGCGTGGAGCTGAAGGAGCAGAAGGGAGGGGAGGAGCAGAGAGAGGACCGACCAGCTGAAAGAAAGACCAGTGAACACTCACAGGGCTGTGGAACTGGTGGCCAGGTGGCCCGTGCTGAAAGTTAGGTCCTCCAGGGGAGGAGGGTATAGCTAGCATGTCATCCTCAGGGCACTTCCTCGCTCATGCCAGGAGGGACTTGGAGTGGCGAGCTGGGGCCCGATGGGGCTTGGGGGCAGAATAGACATCTAGCCTCCCTAAGGGTGTGCACACTAAAGCCCAGCTCTCGATCTCACCTCCATCCCCACCCACTCACACACTATGGATTGGGCTCTGGGAAGGGGTCAGGGTGAGAGGGTGCTCTGGACAACAATGAGGTCCTCATAGCAGCAGGCAGCTCCTGTGTTTTCTTGAGAGTGACAGAGGAGCTAAGAGCAGTGCCCAGGGTCTGAGGGGGCTGCCCAGTGAATGGCAGGGGCAGGAGAGAGGAGAACCCCATCCTCAGAGCTGCTCCCAGCCAGCGAGTCAGGAGCGGGGGAGACAGGGCTCCAGGGATGAGGCCCTATTCTGTTCCCACAGTGCCTTTTCCAGAAAGTTCCCATTGCTCAATAAATGTGGATCATCAGAGACATTTATGAACAATGACAGAAGAAAAATTACCCAAATAAATGTGGAAGCAAGCAAAAGAGAACAGTGTTTCCTTCTTCTCCTGTTTTGTTCTGGTGGTGTGCTTGAGCCGGTTGGGACTGGAGGCTGGAAGGAGAAAACACCAGACTCTGGAGGAAAAGGGCCAAACACCAGGATGCCTGGATGCTGGGAGAGGATCTGGCTTGCAGGGATGAAAATAACAGCTGCCCTGTCTAAAGGACTTGGCCTGACACATCATCTCCTTCTATCTCTCAATAGCCCTGTGAGAGGTACCAGCGTTATCCCCAGTTTCAGATGAGGGAGTGGCCCAGAGAGGTGACATCTCCTACCTGAGATCCCATTGCTGGTGGGCGATTGAAATGGGACCAGAAGCTGGCGTCAGTGGACTCTGATACCCATGCCCCTAAGCCACTCTGCTGTTCTCCAGCTGTGTGTCACCTGTGGTCACCTGGCCCATTCAAATGTCCCAAGTCAGATAAGGCTGTCTGAGCAGGACAAATGCAAACCAGCCATGATAAGAAACAAAACTAAATGCAAAGCACAGTGAGTATCTGTGTGAGTGCATCCTTTCCCCAGTAAAGAAGCCGTCTTGAAAAATATAGATTATGCTAGTTGGAGTCAATGATTGGGCAGGTGACTCACAGTGGGCACCCGATGCTCCTCAATCTTAGCTAATGCAGGATCTCTTCAACTTTTTACATCCTTGTCCCCTTCAGGAGCCTCTTTGGATATACATCTTTCCTACACAGCACATTCCTCTGCCTGCTTATGCAATTTCAGTGCAACCAACACACTGTCTGTTTATGTGTTGTGGCCCTTTAGAAAGACAGAAACCGGCTGGGTGCAGCGGCTCATGCCTACAGTCCCAGCACTTTGGGGTGCCGAGGCAAGAGAATCATTTGAGGTCAGGAGTTTGAGACCAGCCTGGCCAACATGGTGAAACCTTGTCTGTACTAAAAATACAAAAATTAGCTGTATGTGGCAGCATGCACCTGTAATCCTAGCTACTTGGGAGGCTGAGGCAGGACAATTGCTTGAGGCCAGGAGGCAGAGGTTGCAGTGAGCCGAGATGACACCACTGCACTCCAGCCTGGATGATATAGCGAGACTCTATCTCAAAAAAAGAAAGAAAGAAAGAAAGAAGAAAGAAAGAAAGAAAGAAAGAAAGAAAGAAAGAAAGAAAGAAAGAAGAAAGAAAGAAAGAAAGAAAGAAAGAAAGAAAGAAAGAAAGAAAGAAAGAAAGAAAGAAAGAAAAGAAAAGAAAGAGAGAAAGAAAGAGAGAAGGAAAGAAAGGAAAGAAAGAAGGAAGGAAAGAAAGAAAGAAAGAAAGAAAGAAAGAAAGAAAGAAAGAAAGAAAAAGAAAGAAAAGAAGGAAAAGAAAGACACAAACCATTGTGAGATTTTTTGTTGTTGTTGTTCCCCAAGAACTAGTTTTCACCTATTTGGGATCAACATTGCTGCTGCTGAGAATGTCTGAGCCACGGAAATGGTCCCATCTAATATACGGATAGAGCCCGTCTCACAGAACTGCAGCCCAACAAAATTAAGCTGAGGACCTTGCTGCAGGAAGGGAGATCACACTCCGGAAGAAGTGTGAGGTCTCGTACAAGAGAAGAGACCCAGTTATCATTGAATTTGAGCTAAGGGTAGCGTGAATTTAGATGAAGAGGTGTGTGATAGGCTCAACACAAAGCAGGGATGTGTGGAAAGAGGCCAGTGTTAGGTGGAGGCCGGGAAGACTAGTCAAGGTCCTGTTTCTCTGGAAAATACCAAGCAAAGATAAAGGTAGAACTCTGTATTGGAAAACTCCTGATCTGAAGCTCTGGTGGGTTGAAAATCAAGGTTGCATCTCTGTGTCAGAGACTCTGATCTTCTAAGTAGAAGTATATATTCCTTTCTTACTCATGAGCTCATGCAGCTAAGTTTCCGACTATCTTTGACTTTTGAGAACAAGGTTTCTTAGCAATATCCTTTTGTTAATTAGCAAAACAAGTTGTTAAAGGTTTACAAGAGGAACTTTTTTAGAAGGAGAGATCCTCCTTCACTGAAACCAAGGGCAGGTCAACCCAGAAGGACAAGAGGAAGGGAAGACTCAACCCATCTCGGCTACAGCTTCCCGAGGCCATAGGTCAAGTCTCAGATTACAGGGGAGTGAGAGGAAACAAGAAATTTTAAATCACCCAGTGTTGGCTGGGTGCGATGACTCACGCCTGTAATCTCAGTGCCTTGAGAGGCTGAAGTGGGAGGATTGCTTGAAGCAAGACTCCTTACTCTAAGAAAAAGTTAGCTGGGCATAGTGGCACGTGCCCATAGTCCCGGCTGCTCATGAGGCTGAAGCAGGAAGATCACTTGAACCCAGGAGGTCGAGGCTACAGTGAGCCGTGATTGTACCACTGCATGCCAGCCTGGGTAACAGAGCAAGACCCTGAAAAAAAAAAAAAAAGGAAAGAAGAAAGGAAGAAAGAAAGGAAGGAAGGAAGGAAGGAAGGAAGGAAGGAAGGAAGGAGAAAGAAAGAGAGAGAAAGAAAGAAAGGAAAAGAAAGAAATGTATAAATCACCAAGAGTAACCACAAACCTTTGGAAGCAACCTAAGAAACTGACAAAGATGGTTCAATCCATCCCATGGAAGGCAGTGAGACCATTGCAGGCTTGAGCCCAGTAAGCTCAGACTACTCAGTAAACCAGTGGCAGTGGCAGAGCAGAGGCAGAGCAGGAATTCCCCACTGGGAGACAGGATGCCAGTGTCTTTTTATGAGTTAAACATATATCCACTGGAGAGTGCAGTAAGTGGCCTCTCAGGCTGTGAATATGCCCGGTGGGGCATGGGAAGCTGTGCTGCAGAACAGGATCGGTGAGCTGGCTTCAACTGGGTTCAACTGGGAGGGGGCAGTCATAGACCTGGTCAGGGCCAGGGGAGGTGGAAGGGAGGTAGGAGGCTGGACTTGATTTTGGAGGTGGGGCTCAGACACTGGACCAAATTGAGGACTAGCTAAAACAGGGAAACAGGGACGGGGCTTAAGCGACTTCCCATAGGACATGCCCACCAGTGTCCCCTGTCAGTTTACCATTGTCATGGCAACACCTGGTAATTACCACCCTTTTTCTAAAACTTTGGGCATTAACCACCCCTTAATCTGCATGTAATTAAAAATAGATATAAATATGAATGCAAAACTGCCCTAAGCTGCTACTCTTAGCACATTGCTATGGGGTAGCCCTGCTCTGCAGGGGCAATCACGGAGCTGTTGCACTGCCAGAACTATAACACCATCACTTCAATAAAGCCATTTTCTTCTACCACTGGGTAGCCTTTAAATTCTTTCCTGGGTGAGCTGGGTGCAGTGGCTCACACCTGTAATCCCAGCACTTTGGGAGGCTGAGGCAGGCAGATCGTTTGTGATCAGGAGTTTGAGACCAGCCTGGGCAACTTGATGAAACCCAGTCCCTACTAAAAAATACAAAATTTAGCCAGGCGTGGTAGCCCGTACCTGTAATCCCAGCTACTCAGGAGGCTGAGGTAGGAGAATTGCTTGAACCCAGGAGGCAGAGGTTGTAGTGAGCCAAAATTACACCACTGTGCTCCAGTCTGGGTGACAGAGTGACACACCATCTCAAAAAAAAAATAAAAATTTAAAAATTAGATAAATAAATTCTTTCCTGGGCAAAGCCAAGAAACTTCCCAGGCTAAACCCCAATTTAGGGCTCATCTGCCCTACATCAGAAGGGAAACAAAGACCAGACGAGGAGAGCAAGAAGCCTGGGAGTCTACAAAATAAGTTGCGGGACTCTTCCAAAAAAAGGAAGCTGAGCATCGATAAAAGCTGAAAGACACCTGGAAGAAAAGTGAGGCCACTGTTTCTGGGAATTACAAGTGGGAGATAGAGGTTTTTATTGTGGGAGAATAGTGTGAGAAGGTGCTCAACTTTTGACCTTCCTCTCTGAGGACATGACTCTTCTGGTTTAGAAAACAACAGTAAAAAGTCCCCAAGAGATACTGGTGGTTGTGGTTCCCAAAACTTCGTTAACATCTGTAGGAAGACTTCTGACTTTCCTTTGAGGCCAGTTCTGAAAAGCCATTCATAGGGAGGCAAATCAAAATATCAAAGCAGCAGCCTGTGTTCTGGGAAAAGGTTGCTGGGATCACATTCCAGAGAAAAGGTGGGATAGAAGGAATGAAAGCTGATCAACATGGCTGGGTGCGGTGGCTCACACCTGTAATCCCAGCACTTTGGGAGGCTGAGGCAGGCAGATCACCTGAGGTCAGGAGCTCGAGACCAGCCTGGCCAGCATGGTGAAACCCTGTCTCTACTAAAAATACAAAAATTAGCCAGGCATGGTGGCATGTGTCTGTAATCCCAGCTACTCAGGAGGCTGAGGCAGGAGAATCGCTTGAACCTGGTAAGCAGAGGTTGTGAGGTTGCAAGGTTACAGTGAGCTGAGATTGCAGCACTGCACTCCAGCCTGGGCAACAAGAGAGAAAACTCCATCTCAAAAAAAAAAAAAAGAAGAAGAAGAAAGCTGATCAACACTGGTAGAAGTTGGGGAGGGCAGAGCTCACCTCCCATGGGAGCCAGGGTGGAGCTAGCGGAGAGAAAATGTTGTGAAAGAGGAAATGGGATACAGAAATATTTTTTAAGGAGAAAGTGCTTTTAATGTATTTAGAAGAATATAGTGGCTCGATATGGTGGCTCATGCCCGTAATGCCAGCACTTTGGGAGTCTGAGGCAGGTGGATAGCTTGAGGCCAGGAGTTCCAGACCAGCCTGGGCAACATGGCTAAACCCTGTCTCTACTAAAAATACAAAAATTAGCTGAGTGTGGTGGTGCATACCTGTAGTCCCAGCTACTTGGGGGACTGAGGTAGGAGGATCACCTGAACCTTGGGAGGTCGAGGCTGCAGTTAGCCGTGATCAGGCCACTGCACTCCAGCCTGAGTGATAAAGTGAGACGCTTTCTCAAAAAAAATTAAAATTAAAATTAAAAGAAGAGTATAGTGAGATAACCCAATCAATCATCCCCTGTTGCAGATTCCCCCAGTCTCAGGGGTCAGATTGTGATTGGCACTAATCATGATGCTCTCGACCCCCTTTACTGGTGACTGGTCTCAAGATGGAAGCGTGACCCAATTCCAGCCAACAAAGGGAAATAAGTCTGCTGGGGGCCTCTGGGAAAGATTTTCCTCTATCTCATTAAAAAAATAGATGCATAATCTAATCTGGAACTTGCTATGGAAGGATGTGATACTTGGAGCTACAGCAGCCATATTGGGGCCATGAGGTTACAAACTTGAGGAAGAAGGCAAACAAGCTAAGGACAGCAGAGCAGCAGGATGTAAAGGGCCTGCGTCCTTGACCCTGCTGAGGTGGGACCACCAACCTCCAAAGTCACTGTAGTAAATGTTCCTTTTGTTGACTCACTATTGGCCAGATACCCTCTAACTTGCAGCTTAACACAATAGATCAGCCTATATCCTACTAGAACCTACCCAATGACATCTTCTCTCACCTTAAAATATTTTAGGTTCCTGGAGTTCCTACACTCTGCCTATTTGCCTTATAGGAGCTATGTGATGTTAGCGTTTGCCTTATCTGTTACAGCTGAACTCAGGAGATGTCTTACGGTTCTAGACACTAGCTCTAGCACCAAGATGTCTGGACTCTCCTCATTCAGAAGGAGGCTTTTGAGAGCTGACTGGCTGGGGCTGCATGAACATAGCCTTCCAAGACAAAAAAACAAACATGCTAGATGGGACCCTTTTAAGGTAGAATGTTCATCTAATTGACAGTCTTAATTGCAAGCCTGCACTTTTATTAATAAAAATTCTCATACTTGAGCAGATCACCTGAGGTCAGGAGATCGAGACCAGCCTGGCCAACATGGCAAAACCCTGTCTCTACTAAAAATACAAAAATTAGCTGGGTGTGGTGGCACACGCCTGTAATCCCAGCTACTCAGGAGGCTGAGGCAGGAGAATTGCTTGAACCCAGGAGATGGAGGTTGCAGTGAGCCAAGATCATGCCACTGCCTTCCAGCCTGGGCACCAGAGCAAGACTCTGTTTCAAAAAAAAAAAAAATTCTCATACTTACTATGGGCTCCTGGATGCCATGGAAACAAGAGAAGGCTGAAAGACCTCTCTTTCTTGATGTGGACCATGAGCAATGTTATCCTGTGGAAAAGTACTTGTCTCTGTTCAGTGTTCTTGGGCACAGGAGAGCTACTTGTGCTCTCCTGTCCTGGTGCCTGTGGAGTCACTCGAACACACACAATGCCCACATGAAGATGGGGATATGCGGTCTTGGATGCCTAATTTACTACTTACAATTAACACACACAATTAGATGACTCCCTTTTCCCTCCCCTCCCTTCTTTTTTTTTTTTTTTTTCTGTGACAGAGTCTGGCTCTGTCACCCAGGCTGGAGTGCAGTTACTCAATCATGGCTCACTGCAGCCTCAACTTCTCAGGCTCAAGCAATCCTCCCACCTCAGCCTCCCAAGTAGCTGGGACTATAGGTGCATGCCACCATGCCTGGCTAATTAAAAAAAAAAAAAAAAATTGTAGAGATAGGGTCTCGCTATGTGGCCCAGACTGGTCTCAAACTCCTGGGCTCAAGCGATCCTCCCACCTTGGCCTCCCAAACTGCTGGCATGATAGCCAGTGCACCTAGCCTTGATAATTTCCAGTGGTTCTCTACTCTTAAAGCGTTACTCTCATCTTTTTTTTAACAGTCTAGAATGCTCTCTTAAAGCCTCCATAAAAATAACTCCTTGTTTGTGTATCCTTTGGTGAACAATCCAATGACTTGCAGGAGCACTGCCAGGCATCCCCAGCCATTGCAGGCCTGCAGACTGCTTCCCTGGCCCACACTTGCTGGTCCGTTTGTTCACTCTGCAGTGAACCCTTCTGCTTACAGCTTTTCCAGCTAACCTTTTGATTCACAGTGTAGCCTCTGACAAAAAGCAGACCAGTAGTTGCCAGGGGCTGGGGATGGGAGAGAGGAGGGTGTTGACTGGGAAGATATCAGAGGGACATTTTCAGGTGATGGAAATGTTAGATCACTTGATTGCGGTGGGGGTCACACAAGAAGTCAAAACTTATTGAACTCTCTCCGTCCAATGGGTGCATTTTATGGTGTGTCAATGAAGCCTCAATAATGTTGTTTTTAAAAAATGATGTCACCTCACCTCCTGGCTTGTAGTGTTTGTGTACCTAGTATCAATCTTGCTAAGTTTCCTCCAGCCAAGCAAGTCTCTGCTTTTGCTGGGCTGCTCTGCAGAGGCTGTGACTGCTGGATGATAACCCAGGTTACATAAAAGTGTAGAAACCATGTGCAAACAAATGATACGTGGCAACCAGCTTTTATCTTGGTGCTGGAGATCTGCAGGGCATGGTGGAAAGGGCGGCAACTGGACAGTGCAATGGTTCATTTCACCTCCTGTCACCATGTGGGGCTGTGGGGGCAGCTCTGTCATACCTTCCAATTTTCCAAGTTGAAAATCCAGTTTTCATTGCTGTTTTTGAAATCTTACATTTTTAAAAAACTGCTAACAAATTCAAAACGTTTAAGTATCTGTGTGAGGAAAGTGAATCAGGCCTGAGGGTTGTGGACTGCTTTCTAGATTTCCAGCCTGTGACTTCTGCAGCAGTGGAGGCAGAGGAGGGCTCAGAGGTCGGGAGGGAAGGGGAAGGAGCATGAGGAAGTGTGATTCTGCAGTAAGCACGGCCCATACTTTTACTCAGAACCCAAGACAGGCAATTGACGAGAACGTCTGAAGATGTTCTTCCTCATCCCTCTTTCTTATTTTGCAGTCCCTCCCTGCCCCTACAGCTGTTCTCTGAAAGCTGTCTCCCTCATCCACAAAAAGATCTTGGAGGCCACAGGCCAGGCAGGGAGGGAAGCTCTGAAGACTGATGCTGGCTCTCCTTCCTTCCCCTCCCAACTCCCCCTCCCAACTGGCACTGAAGGCAGGTGTTCCTCAGGCTCGGACCCTGCCTGCCTTTACTCATTTTCTCTCTCCTCTCTGCAGGCATTCTGATCCATCACAATGCTTGTTAACATTCATGACTCCCACATCTCCAGCACCAGACTCTTGTGTATCCAACTGTATACAGAGACATCTCAACTTCTAGACTTTCAAGATCAAACCTAACTCTTTACTTCCTCTTCCTAATCTGGCCCCACCAACCAGCCTACTCCACCTCTGTAAATGGCAATACCACCCACAGTCTGCCCATATCAGAAACCCAGATGTCATTCGTTAATTCATTCATTCTTTCTTTTTTTGTTTTTTGTTTTGAAACAGAGTCACTCTGTCGCCCAGGCTGGAGGGCAGTGGTGCAATCTCAGCTCACTGCAACCTCCACCTCCTGTGTTCAAGTGATTTTCCTGCCTCAGCCTCCTGAGTAGCTGTGATTACAGGCATGCACCACTATGCCTGGCTAATTTTTGTATTTTTAGTAGAGATGGGGCTTCACCATGTTGTCCAGGCTGGTCTTGAACTCCTGGGCTAAAGCAATCTGCCTGCCTCAGCCTCCCAAATTGCTGGGATTACAGGTGTGAGCCACCATGCTCAGCCCATTCTTTCTTTTTTTAGAGATTTGATTTTTTTTTAATTTTTAAAATGATCATACAATAAAATTAATGTTTTCAGGAAAAGGTGTACAGTTCTGTGAATCAAACAGACAGAGAGATTCCCGTAACCACCAACAAAATCAAGATAAAGAGCAATGATAGTCACATCTTCCCTTCACCCCTAGCCACTATGAAACACAGATCTATCATTAGGGTTTTATCTTCTCAAGAATTTCACATAACTTTTTGCAACAGGTTTGCCACCAGAACACAGGTGTCATGAAAACTACCCCTAAAAGCCAAAATGGGAAAGGAGAAGACTCATATCAACATTGTCGTTGTTGGACACGTAGATTCGGGCAAGTCCACCACTACTGGCCATCTGACCTACAAATGTGGTGGCATCAACAAAAGAAGCATTAAGAAATTTGAGAAGAAGGCTGCTGAGATGGGAAAGGGCTCTTTCAAGTATGCCTGGGTCTTGGATAAACTGAAAGCTGAGCGTGAATGTGGTATCACCATTGATATCTCCTTGTGGAAATTTGAGACCAGCAAGTACTGAATGACTATCATTAATGCCCCTAAGGAATGAGACCACCACTTCTCCTGTTGTCCTTCCCAGCTTCTCCCCAACCTTCCCTTTTCCCTAGTTTATAAGACAGGAGAAAATGGAGAAAGCAAAAAGTTGGAAAAAAACAGAAGTAAGATAAATAGCTAGAAGACCTTGGCGCCACCACCTGGCCCTGGTGGTTAAAACAATAATAATAATATTAACCCCTAACCAAAACTACTGGTGTTATCTATAAGTTCCAGACGTTGTATGAGAAAGTACTGTAAAACTTTTTGTTCTGTTAGCTGATGTATGTAGCCCCCAGTCACGTTCCTCATGCTTACTTGATCTATTATGACCCTTTCACGTGGACCCCTTAGAGTTGTAAGCCCTTAAAAGGGCTAGGGATTTCTTTTTCGGGGAGCTCGGCTCTTAAGACACTCCCGGCCGAATAAAAACCTCTTCCTTCTTTAATCTGGTGTCTGAGGAGTTTTGTCTGTGACTCGTCCTGCTACACCCCAGGACACAGAGACTTCATCAAAAACATCTTTACAGGGACATCTCAGGCTGACTGTGCTGTCCTGGTTGTTGCTGCTGCTGTTGGTGAATTTGAAGCTGGTATCTCCAAGAATTGGCAGACCTGAGAGCATGCCCTTCTGGCTGAGACATTGGGTGTGAAATAACTAATCACCGGTGTTAAAAAAAAATGGATTTTATTAAGCCACCCTACAACCAGAAGAGATATGAGGAAATTGTTAAGGAAGTCAGCACTACATTAAGAAAACTGGCTACAACCCTGACACATTAGCATTTGTGCCAATTTCTGGTTGGAATGGTGACAACATGCTGGAGCCAAGAGCTAACATGCCTTGGTTCAAGGGATGCAAAGTCACCCGTAAGGATGGCAATGCCAGTGGAACCACGCTGCTTGAGGCTCTGGACTGCATCCTACCACCAACTCGTCCAACTGACAAGCCCTGCTTCTCCAGGATGTCTACAAAATTGGTGGTATTGGTACTCTTCCTGATGGCCAAGTGGAGACTGTTGTTCTCAAACCTGGTATGGTGATCACCTTTGCTCCAGTCAACACTACAACTGAAGTAAAATCTGTTGAAATGCACCATGAAGCTTTGAGTGAAGCTTTTTATGGGGACAACGTGGGCTTCCATGTCAAGAATGTGTCTGTCAAGGATGTTCATTGTGGTAACAATGCTGGTAACTGCAAAAACAACACGCAAATGGAAGCAGCTGGATTCACTGCTCAGGTGATCTATCCTGAACCATCCAGGACAAGTCAGTGCTGGCTATGCCCCTGTACTGGATTGCCACATGGCTCACATTGCATGCAAGTTTGCTGAGCTGAAGGAAAAGATTGATCGCTCTTCTGGTAAAAAGCAGGAAGATGGCCCCAAATTCTTGAAATCTGGTGATGTTGCTATCATTGATATGGTTGCTGCTAAGCCCATGTGTGTTGAGAGCTTCTCAGACTATCCACCTCTGGGTTGCTTTGCTGCTTGTGATATGAGACAGACAGTTGCAGTGGGTGTCATCAAAGCAGTGGACAAGAAGGCAGCAGGAGCTGGCAAGGTCACCAAGTATCCCCAGAAAGCTCAGAAGGCTAAATGAATATTATCCCTAATATCTGCCATCCTGGTATTAAGCAGTGGTGGAAGAATGGTCTTAGAACTGTTTGTTTCAGTTGGCCATTTAAGTTTAGTAGTAAAAGACTGGTTAATGATAACAATGCATCGTAAAACTTTCAGAAGGAAAGGAGAACGTTTTGTGGACCACTTTGGTTTTCTCTTTTGCATGTGGCAGTTTTAATTTATTAGTGTTTAAAATCAGTGCTTTTTAATGGAAACAACTTGACCAAAAATTTGTCACAGAATTTTGAGACCCATTAAAAAAGTTTAATGAGGAAAAAAAAAAAGAATGTCACATAAACAGAATCCTACAGTGTGTAACCTTTTGAGCTGGCTTCTTTTTATTTATTTATTTTATTTATTTATTTATTTATTTATTTTTGAGACAGAATCTCACTGCGATGCCCAGGCTGGAGTGCAATGGTGCGATCTCAGCTCACTGCAACCTCTGCCCTCCAGGTTCAAGTAATTCTTCTGCCTCAGCCTCCTGAGTAGCTGGGATTATAGGCATGCACCATCATGCCTGGCTAATTTTTGTATTTTTAGAAGAGACAGGGTTTCACCATGTTGGCCAGTCTGGTCTTGAACTCCTGACCTCGGGTGATACGCCCACCTCGGCCTCCCAAAGTGCTGGGATTACAGGCATGACCCACCACACCCAGCTTCCTGACTTCTTTCATTCAGCACAATGTCACTGAGCTTCATCCATGCCACCATGCCTGGCTAATTTTTAAACTTTTTGTAAAGACAGGATGTCACTATGCAGGATGTCACTATGTTGCACAGACTGATCTCAAACTCTTAGGCTCAAGTGATCCTCCCATCTCAGCCTCCCAAAGTACTGTAATTACAAGCATGAACTACCACACTCGACCTCCTATTTACTTCACCTTGGAAGCTACAGTGTTACCCAGAGCCTATAAACAAACAAAGAAAAACACCATGGATATTTTGTTCCTGGTACACAAATTAATATCTTTAAACCCACCAACACCACTATACATTCTGTGCAATTAAAAAATTAACTTGAGGTCGGGTGTGGTGGCTCACACCTGTAATCCCAGCACTTTGGGATGCTGAGGAGGGCAGATCACTTGAGGCCAGGAGTTTGAGACCAGCCTGGCAAACATGGCAAAACCCCATCTCTACTAAAAATATAAAAATTAGCCTAGAATGGTGGTGTGCACCTATAATCCCAGCTACTCTGGAGGCTGAGGCAGGAGAATCACTTGAACCCGGGAGGCAGAGGTAGCAGTGAGCCAAGATCATGCCACTGCACTCCAGCCTAGGTGACAGAGTGAAACTGTGTCTCTAAAAAACAAAAAGAAAAAGAAATTCACCTGAGGCACATGACCAGTAAGTCCCTTAGTGCTAGTACTGTCTATGCAAAATAGCAAATACAGAGTGAAACAAACCAGTGCAAGCATTTATGTGAAATTGGGCTGCATGCTAAACCTGGCTTCACGCTTAACTACATTAAAAACAATTGCCAAAATGTCAATGTGTTTCTTCACAATATTTCTTATTTTAACTTCATCACAACTAACAGCTTTAACTATGAGCAATGTTAACTAGCCAAATTTCTGTAATTTTCCACCCACCATGTTTTAAATAATATTTTATTTTTATTTTATTTTATTTTTTTTGAGACAAAGTCTTGCTCTATCATCCAGGCTGGAGTGCAGCAGCATGATCTTGGCTCACTGCAACCTCTGCCTCCCAAGGCTCAAGCGATTCTCCTGCCTCAGCCTCCCTCGAGTAGCTGGGACTACAGGCGCCCACCATCACACCCTGCTAATTTTTGTATTTTTAGTAGAGATGGGTTTTTACCATGTTGGCCAGGCTGGCCTTGAACTCCTGATCTCAGGTGATCCACTTGCCTCAACCTCCCAAATTGCTGGGATTACAGGCATGAGCCACTGTGCCCAGTCAAAAATATCTTATTAACTAAACTTTTTCAACTTCCTATTTTTTCTGTATGTTCATGAACACAGACACTCAGAGAAACAGAAAAAAATAAAAAACTAGGTATGACTTATGTAGACCATCTATGACATGCTTGGACTTCCTGTTATGTCCTGATTTTATTTATTTATTTATTTATTTATTTATTTATTTATTTATTTATTGAAACAGAGTCTTGCTCTGTTGCCCAGGCTGGAATGCAGTGGCATGATCTTGGCTCACTGCAATCTCTGCCTCCCGGATTCAAGCAATTCTCCTGCCTCAGCCTCCCAAAGAGCTGACATTGCAGGTGTGTGCCACTTTGCCCAGCTAATTTTTGTATTTTTAGTAGCGACGGGGTTTCACCATGTTGGCCAGGCTGGTCTCGAACTCCTGACCTCAGGTGATCTGCCTGCCTCAGCCTCCCAAAGTGCTGGGATTACAGGCATGAGCCACTGGGCCCTGTCTGTCCTAAATTTTTTATTTTTAAATAACCCCTCATTTTACTTTAGGACAGAAATTTACCATGCAAGATCCTTTCTCCTACAAAAGTATTTTCTTTATAACCTTCCTTACCAAAAACACATCTTTATATCCATAACTGTCTTCACATCTCTCTCCCCTTTGCTTTCTACCTTGTTTCATAAATAACCTTTCCAAGCCCATAACGTGAATCAACCTCTAGATAAGTTCTGAATTAGAAAAAATTTTTCTTATTCTCAATAAGAACACATCTTCTTTGGCACATTTTACATACAGAATTACATGTTAACTAGAATTCTTATTCTTTGTAATCTTAAATTTTAGTGAAAACCTAGGAAGCAAGAAATCCTGAACTGCCTAACAGATGTTAGCATTGGCAAGACAATTCCACAATTTTTAAAAACATGTTTTCCTACATCATAACCCTTTCTGAATTGGAAATGTCCCAGACATCCAATAAGCACCCAATATAATTTCAAGATTTTAAATTACATGAAAAGTTTCCCTACTGCATTTATCCCATTTACATTTCATTCATTTTTAGCAATTTATCTAGCTTACTAATGAAAATTGGGATATTAAACAAAGCTAGTCATTATGTCTTCATTAACCATTTTTATAACCTGTGAATATCAGGTGTTCACCTAAGTAAGAAATTTCAAGTTAAATACTTGGGTATTTTCACCCGTAACTCAGAAGATTCCTCTACTTTTTTTAAACTAACAACATTAAATTAGTCTTACCCATCAAAAAATCACACGAAGATCATTTTGTTCCTGGCTAGATTTGCCATCTTATAATCTTTTGTGCCAAACTCTGATACCTTAAAATGTCTAGCACAGACAAAGATAAAACCCAGAAAAAAATGTATGCTGACAATTCAGAAGACATTTCTATTTTTATTTTACTGATTATCTTAAAGCCAGCTTATTTATTAAACATTTACCTAAGTCATGTAAACTTGAAAAATGCTTGGACTCATACACTTAATTTATGAGTGCTCCTTTATTTACATGCCAATTTTGGCACCCTGCAAAAACAACATATAACATCCAGGAACATAGGCACTTGCAAAGATCCAATAGCTTTTCATGGGGATTCTTGCCATGAGATAGCAATACAAATTCACCAGTTTATAAACATACTCACACAGGTAAACTTTGTTTTCCCTGATAGGTAATTCAATGAAGGCTATGAACCAAAATTTTGAGTAAAGCACTTTCTATGATAGTTTTATTTTTATTTTTTGAGACAGGGTCTTGCTCTGATGCCCAGGCTGGAGTGCAGTAGTGCAATCACAGCCATAGCCCACTGCAGCCCTGACCTCCCAAGCTCAAGCAATCCTCCCACCTCAGCCTCCTGTATATCTGGGACTACAAGTGCATGCCACCTTGCCTGGCTAATATTTTAATTTTTTTGTACAGAAAGGATCTTCCTGTGTTGTCTAGCCTGGCTGCAAACTCCTAAGCTCAAGTTATCCTCCTGCCTTGGCCTCTCAAAACACTGAGATTATAGGCATGAACCACTGTGCCTGACCTATAGTTTTATTTTTATTTATTTATTTATTTATTGAGATGGAGTCTCACTTTGTTGCCCAGGCTGGAGTGCGGTGGCATTATCTTGGCTCACTGAAACCTCCACCTCCCAGATTCAAACAATTCTCATGCCTTAGCCTCCCAAGTAGCTGGGATTACAGGTGCCCACCACCACATCCAGCTAATTTTTGTATTTGTAGTAGAGACAGAGTTTCACCATGTTGGCCAGGCTGGTCTCAAATTCCTGACCTCAAGTGATCTGCCCACCTCAGCCTCCCAAAGTGCTGGGATTACAGGCATGAGCCACCACGCCCAGCCTATAGTTTGATTTTTAAAGGCCAAACCTCCCCAGACTCCAAAGAACACTGAGGCCAAACAGTACCACAGAAGAACATCATGTACTAATAAGGCCTTGAAACCACCTTTGCAAAGATGACGACAGTGAGAGAAGTCTAGCATGACTGACTCCATCTTGCTTCCAGCATTACAGGCTGGCTGTCCTCATTATTCCTGGGCATAAGCCAAGCTAACCATTGGAAGAATTTATAGTTTAACTTTGAAGCAAGGATGATAACAGTCTTTCCCTAAAACTATACCCTCTTTGCTCAGTGACTGAAGCCACGTTTATAAAACTAATGAAAGGCCACAACATTAGGATTATGGGAGGGGCCTGGATTCTGTTAAAATGTAGGCATAGTTTCAATAATCTCTTATTGCTCAGGAGTCTGTGGCCAGAGATCACAAGACTCGTGACTTCCCTGATTGTGCCTATAGACAACATCGCTATTGTAGAACCTGATTGGTCTTTTGAGATGTTTTTCAGACTTTGGCACTCTGGCAACCAACTGACCCCACCTGAACCCATGACTCATGACTCAGCTGGTCCTGTGGATCCCACCCAGAGGCAGACTCAGTGCACAAGGACAATTTTCTACACCCTAACAGTTTTATCCCCAACTAATCAGCAGCACTCATCTCCTAGACCTCTGCCACCAAATAATCCATAAAAACCCTAGCTTCTGAATCCTCAGGGAAACTGATTTGAGTAACAGCTCCAGTCTTTCTGTTTGGCTAACTCTGTGTTAATTAAATTCTTTCTCTACTGCAGTATCATGGTCTCAGTGAATTGGTTTTTTCTGTGCAGTGGGCAAGAAAAATCCATCAGGCAATTACAGCCCAACCCGGCTTTGAACAGCAACGTAAAAACCTGGATACATGGAGCTCCATCCCACTTTCCCATTCAACAGCAAAATGAGACCCATGGAGGGGCCAGAGCATTGCAAAAGAATATCCATTGATCAAATTCTCGTTTCTCACAACTATATTGACACACACACATAAACAAACAATTATCAAAATGCAATCCAACTGCTACAGCAACAAACAAGTCTTAAGTGTGTCCAAACTAAAACAGCTGGGGTGCCTTCCTCTCTCAGTTGGTTTTTAAAGACCAAACCAAACCTTTGGTGGGCAGAGGCCTAGGGAGTGGGTTCTGCTAATTGGTTGGGGGTAAAACTGTAGGGGTGTGGAAAATGGTCCTTGTGCACTGAGTCTGCCTCTGGGTGGGAACCACAGAACCAGTTGAGTCATGAGTCATGGGTTCGGGTAGGGTCAGTGGATTGTCAGAGTGCAAGAGTTGATCTTGTTCCATCTGCAAACAGAAATATCTTCTGAGTTTCCCAAATCAAGAGCAGCCACCTGGTACCCACCAGAAATCACTCACATGTCCAGACGCAGTTGTGCCCACACACAATTACTAATGTCAACAAAAAGAGTCAAACTCTGTAAAATATTTGAAGAGATTTATTCTGAGCCAAATATGAGTGACCATGGCCCATGACACAGTGCCCAGGAGGTCCTGAGAACATGTGCCCAAGGTCATTGGGGTACAGCTTGGTTTTATACATTTTAAGGAGGCAAGAGACATCAATCAAATACATTTAAGAAATACATTTGCTTGGCCCAGAAAGGCGGGACAACTCAAAGCGGGATGGGGCTTCCAGGCTATAGGTAAATTTAAATATTTTCTGGTTGACAATTGGTTGGGTTTGTCTAAAGACCTGGGATCATAGAAAGGAAATGTTCAGGTTAAAAGATTGTGGAAACCAAGGTTCTTTTGAAGTCTTACAGTGGCTGCCCTTAGAAACAGTAATTGACAAATGTTTCCTATTCAGACCTTTAAAAGGTGCTAGACTCTTAGTTAATCTCTTCAGGATTGGGAGGGCCTGAAAGAAAAAGATCTAGCTATGTTAATAGAGATTCTTTACAGATGCAAATTTCCCCCACAAAGGACAACTTTGCAGGGCCATTTCAAAATATGGCAAAGAAACATGTTTTGGGGTAAAATATTATGACTTTCTTCTTTGTCATGTAATGTTATACCAGAGTAAGATTGGAAAGTAAGTCACGATATATAGAGTTAAATAAAACCCATCTGGGCTGGGCATGGTGGCTCACACTTGTAATCCCTGCACTTTTGGAGGCTCACACTTGTAATCCCTGCACTTTTGGAGGCTGAGGCAGGCAGATCACCTGAGGTCAGGAGTTCGAGACCAGCCTGGCCATTATGGTGAGACCCTGTCTCTACTAAAAATACAAAAATTGGCAGGACATAGTGGCAGGCACCTGTAATTCCAGCTACTCGTGATGCTGAGGCAGGAGAATTGCTTGAACCCAGGAGGTAGAGGTTGCAGTGAGCTGAGATCACACCATTGCATTCCAGCCTGGGCAACAGAGTAAGACTATCTCAAAAAAAAAAAAAAATCTGATGAGAATTTATGGTTTGTAGGGCATGACTTCTCTAGACCCCTTAGATAGGAATTTGGGCAAGATTTTAAAAATCAGAGCTTAGTTCTCACTAACAAGCCCCAAGAGTGTCCAAACTGAAACAGTCATGATGCTTTCCTCTCTCCATCATTTGGGCTTATTCAACCTGCAAATGGAAATTCCTTAGAAAATTCCCAAATTGAGAGGAGCCCTTCCTGCTGTCTGGAACCCAGAAAAGACACTCATCCATCCAGACACAGATGTCAAATTTCAAAGGCTGTTCTTCCTAGGCAATCAGCAATACATTTGGGGCTGGCAGCAGCAGGGCCAAAGAGAAAAAGATGGAAACCCACCTCCAGCCAAAAACGGTCAGACAGCTGTTCAGGGGGCTTCTGAAAGTCCCAGTCTGCAGCAGCTGAGCCACAAGCAATGTGTTCCCAGTTAGGGAACCAAAATCTGTTACTGAAATGCCAGGGCTCCAGTCTAGGTCCCGTTGCTCACTGCACAGAAAGCCAATCACCAAGACAATGAGTATTGCCTGGGAAGAAGGCTTTAATTGAGTGCTTTAGCCAAGGAAAATGGGGATCAGTCTCAAATCCATCTCCCTAGTCAACTAAAATCAGGGGGTTATATAGCAGGGAAGAAATGTAACTACATGTGGGAAAACCAGAGTTAGGGAGAGGTAAGGAAGAGGAGTTGGTCAAAGGAATTAGGGAGGGATAAGGAAATCAGGAGGGATGAGGGGTCTGGCATCTCATTGTCTGGATGCAGTGATCTGGTGAGTTTTAATTCGTTGATATTATCTGGGAGGCCTGAGGGTCAGTTTCCTGTGGCAAGAACTCAGATAAGACAAATGTGGGCTTCAAACTTTAAGACCAGGAGGGGGCCAGGCACAGTGGCTCATGCCTGTAATCCCAGCACTTTGGGAGCCCGAGGTGGGTGGATCATGAGGTCAGGAGATCGAGGTCATCCTGGCTAACACAGTGAAACCCTGTCTCTACCAAAAATCCAAAAAATTAGCTGGGTTTGGTGGCATGCGCCTGTAGTCCCAGCTACTCAGGAGACTGAGGCAGGAGAATTGCTTGAACCTGGGAAGCAGAGGTTGTAGTGAGCCAAGATCACGCCACTGCACTCCAGCCTGGGCAACAGAGCAAGACTCCATCTAAAAAAAAAAAAAAAAAAAAAGGAGGGTGAATTTCTATGTTGATCCAAAAGAAGTATCTATGGGACAATCAGGCCAGTTTCATGAGGAATATAAATTGGAACCTGTCATTGCCCTGAATAAAACTTTTCAATGGCTTCCCATTCTGGTCCCCTCCTCACAGCCTTTGAGGTCCTGCCTCTCTCTCCAAGCTTCTCTGGGGCCATCCCCAGAGAAGTGTCACTGACATTGCTCTTCTGGCCTGGACTTCTCTCTGTCCCTTGAGCAGGCCAAGCTCTGAATGTCTGCATGCACCATGCCCTCCACTCTTTACCTGGCTGGTTCCCCACTTCTTCCAAGTTTCTGTCCAATGTCACGCCTTGGAGAGGCTTTCCCTGATCATCCAATCTCAAGAAGCCCCCTTCTGATATTATCTCACACTGCGCT
The DNA here is from genome assembly GCF_009828535.3 of Hylobates moloch. Taxonomy (NCBI): domain Eukaryota; kingdom Metazoa; phylum Chordata; class Mammalia; order Primates; family Hylobatidae; genus Hylobates; species Hylobates moloch. The sequence goes on from NW_026652287.1 coordinate 63,711,480, forward strand.
CTGATGGTTTGATGTTTGTATTTGTGTGTTCATTTGTTTAACATGACTCCTACTAGACTGAGAAGCCCATGACAGCAGTCATCATGTCAGTTTTGTTTGTCACTATATACCCAGTGGGTGCCTAAAACCATGCCTAGCACAGACTGGGCATTTGATGGTGAATAAATGAATGAATGATTTTTTAAAAATATTCCTAATTTTCTACTATTATAAATAATGCTATAAGAAACATCCTTTTACATAAAGGCATGTGCACTGTGCATTTCCTACAAGTCGTACTGTTGAATTAAATGATATATACATGTAAAGCTTTGATAAATATCGATGAATCACCTTCCCCGGCTGAGTCAACCCTTTCTTCCCCAACAGTCTGTAAGAGACTCCAAACTCTGCTGACAAGAGAAAATATTGTATTTTAATTTTTTGAGATGATATTTAGAATTTAGAAACTTAAGTATTAGTCTGGGATTTCCAGAGAAACAGAACCAATAGAGTGTGTGTATGTGTGTCTGTGTGTGTATCTGTGTGTCTGTGTCTCTGTGTATGTTTTTGTATGTGTGTCTCTGTGTGTGTCTCTATGTGTGTCTCTGTGTGAATGTGTGTGTGTTTCTCTGTGTGTGTTTTTGTGTGTGTGTGTATGTGTCTCTGTGTGTGTGTCTGTATATCTCTGTGTGTGTCTGTGTGCATGTATGTTTGTGGCTCTGTGTGTTAATGTGTGTCTCTGTGTGTGTGTGTTTCTGTATGCATGTCTGTGTGTGTTTCTGTGTGTCTCTGTGTGTGTTTTTGTGCCTGTGTGTCTCTGTGTGTGTATGTCTGTGTGTCTCTGTGTTTCTGTGTGCGTGTCTGTGTGTGTGTCCATGTGTGTCTCTGTGTGTCTGTGTGTTAGTGTGTGTCTCTGTGTGTCTGTGTGTCTTTGTGTGTGTCTGTGTGTGTATCTCTGTGTGCATGCCTGTGTGTTTCTGTGTTTCTGTGTGTGTGTGTGTGTGTGTGTCTGCATGTCTGCGTGTGTGTATAAAGAGATTTATTTAAGGAATTGGCTCATGGGATTGTGAATGCTTGATGAGCCCAAAATCTGATGGAGGAAGCTGGCTGACTCGAGGCTCAGGAAGAAGTTGTGGTTTGAGTCTAAAGAGAGCCTGCTGGTGAGCCAGGAAGACCCATTGCTGCAGACAAAGTCTGAATCCAGTATGCAGGAGAAATCTCTTTTGCATGTGGAGGTCAGCCTTTTGTGTTGTTCAGGCCTTCAGTGACTGGAGGAGGCCCCCACATTTTGGAGGGCAATCTGCTTTGCTCAGAGTCCACCAATTTAAATGTCAATCTCATCCAAAAACACCCTCACAGCAACACCCAGAATAACGTTTCACCAAATATCTGGGCACTGTGGCTTGGCCAAGCCAACACATAAAATTAATCATCATACTCTATATTATTTTCAAATTAATCTCCCAGATTAAAAATGATAGACAATATTTACATATTGTGTAGAGTCGTTTGTGTTTCTCCCAATACTTGCTTCCTTCTTATTTGACTTACAGGAGTTCCTTGAATATTGGCTTACAAACCCCATATCAGGTATATAAGTAGAGGGATAGTGGCCTTTTACTTTGTTGATTGTAATGTTTTTCATAAGTTATCTCTTTTTATGTGCTCAAATTTCTCACCATTTTTTGATGACTTCTACGTTATGTCATACCAGGAAAAAGCCTCCTTATTTATAAGACTTTTAAAATTACACAATACCTACACAACATTTATTATTTTTAAAAACATTTTTGATCTTGAATGCACCTGCCTTTTATTCTTGTTACCTGGCTGTAATTCTTCCCAGTGGATAGTCAGCTATCCCAACATAATTTACTGAATAGACCATCCTTTCTCACAGTGGTTTGAAATGGACCTGGATCACTTAAGTAGGAAGAATTCTCCAAATGTAATCTAAAACAACAAGATTTCATCATTCTTACCCATCCTTACCCATAATTAGGAAAAATATTAAAGATTCAAACATCCAATATTGGAGAAGGTGTAGGGGAAGGGGTTCTGCCATGTACAGCTGGTGGAAATGTAAATTACCAAACGCTATCAGGAAGGTAATATGCAAATATCTATCAATAATTTCAAGGCACATCTCTTTGACCTAGCAATTACATAAATTATAGATCTAAAGATTCATCTAACCAAAATACTCACACCTGTTCAGATAGCTAGCTAGCTAGCTAGATAGATGATAGATAGATAGATAGATAATAGATAAATTTGCAGAGGCACTGTTTGTTGTACCAAAGAACTATAAACTATGTAAATTAATCCTAAATGGTTACATAAATTGTAAGACAGTCCTAAAATGAAATACCATGTAGCCGTTAGAAAGACTCTAGATTGGTATAGGCTGCCATGAAAAGATCACTAAGGCATATTGTAAGGTGAAAAATAAAATTTCAGAAAAATACAGTATGATTCCATTTACGCTTTCTTTCTTTTTTTTTTTTTTTTGAGATGGCGTCTTGCTCTGTCACCCAGGCTGGAGTGCGGTGGTGCCATCTCGGCCCACTGCAAACTCCGCCTCCTGGGTTCAAGTGATTCTCCAGCCTCAGCCTCACGAGTAGTGGGACTACAGACGCCTGCTACCATGCCTGGCTCATTTTTGTATTTTGAGTAGAGACAGGGTTTCACCATGTTGGCCAGGCTGGTCTCAAACTCCTGACCTCAGGTGATCCGCCTGCCTCAGCCTCCTAGAGTGCTGAGATTACAGGCGCGAGCCACCGGGCCCAGCCCCAGTTATGCTTTTTTTTTTTTTGAGACGGAGTCTCACTCTGTCACCCAGGCTGGAGTGCAATGGTGCAATCTCGGCTTAACTACAACCTCTGCCTCCTGGGTTCAAGCAATTCTCCTGCCTCAGACTCCCGAGTAGCTGGGATTACAGGTGCGCACCACCACACTGGCTAATTTTTTGTATTTTTAGTGGAGACGGGGTTTCACTATATTGGCCAGGCTGGTCTCGAACTCCTGGGCTCAAGTGATCTGCCTGCCTTGGTCTCCCAAAGTGCTAGGATTACAAGTGTGAGGCACTACAACCGGCCCCATGTATGCATTTTTAAACCAAATATTTGTATACGCACATATATGGACATAAACAAAATAGAGGTTTCCTCTGGGAAGGGAGAAGTGAAATGGTATTTCACATTTTACTTCTGTACTGTTGGGTTTTTTTAAAGGCTATATTCATGCGTTATAATGCAACTTTTTAAAATTAGAGAAATAATAATGGGGAACCATTCCGCACCTTGATTCTGACCAAGCGAGAGCAGATAAGGGAGCACAGGGATTCAAGCTGCCTGGAGACCTCCAGGGTCACTGTGAGGGTGGCTGGAATCATGGGAATAAATAAATGATTTAACATGCTCAGGCTTCTAAGTGCCCATCCCTGGGGCTGCGGAGGAGCGAGGTGCTTAAACCATTCCCAAGCCTCAGGCATTGAAAGCAGGAGTGTTTTCTCTAAGAAGGAGGGTCCTGTGCTGTAACTGACCTCTTTGGCATTCAGCGTCTGCACGACAGACATCCAGTGCAGCTCTGGGCCTGCAGAAGAGACCAGGCTGCTTGTGCTGGGAGGGGCTGCTGCCCAAGGACAAGTCCTGAACTCACAGCAACGCTGAATCGCAGTTCTGGGCCATCTGGCCCCGGCCTCATAATCACTCTTCTGTCATGAATACTGAATGAAGGTAAACATACAGTCACAGGGCTATCTTGACAGCACCCAACTTTAAACCTGTGGCCTATTTCTGGCTCTACACTGTGCTGAATTCTGTCAAAAACAAACAAACAAATAACATCCTAAAACTATTTTGTGAACAATACATTACTTATTTCACATTAAGAATGTTGCTCTGTTATTGTTTTTTTATTTTTGGTTTTGTTTTGTTTTGTTTTGTTTTGTTTTGATGGAGTCCCGCTCTGTCGCCCAGGCTGAAGTGCAGTGGCGCGATCACTGCAACCTCTGCCTCCCGGGTTCAAGCAATTCTCCTGCGTCAGCCTCCCAAGTAGCTAAGATTACAGGTGTGAGCCACCACTCCCGGCTAATTGTTGTATTTTTGGTAGAGACAGGGTTTTCCATCTTGGCTAGGCTGGTCTTGAACTGCTGACCTCAGGTGATCCGCCCACCTCGGCCTCCCAGAGTACTGGGATTACAGGCGTGAACCACTGCAACTAGCCAACAGCATGGTTTTGGTCACCTCAAATGAGGACACAAATACATAAATCTCACGGTTTTGGTATTGTATCATTTTTTTCATATACTGGGAAATGAAAAATGGAAGTGGTGTAGGCTGTCCTGACCTCTGAAAGGCCCTGAGGGGACAGTGGCCATCTTTTGGTTTCCTGGCTTCTGAACCCCTTCTGTGTTTAGGCAACTGGCCACGTATGAGCCTTGTGAGGAGGCAGAGCCCATCTCCCACTAGAGAAGCTACTGATGCAGGGACCTTATTTTCCAAGCATCCCTGATGCCTGCGTTTAGCCAATCAGGTGCACCTGCCCCAAATTCTGAATTTGAGGCTAATGGCACAAAGGAGGAAAAGTGGAAAATTATTTCTGGCAGTGGCAGTAGTGGTGGCAAACAGAATGTGGCTCTAGGTCCTAGTGTGCGGTAGCGGGGGGACTCCCACGTCCTTCCTGGACTGAGTTAATGGCATGACTTTTAATGTGGCCCTGGCTGTGCAGCTTCCTTGATTCTAGAAGCCTGGTTTTCCAGCCTTCCTGGCACATCTCTGAGCTACCCAATATCTTATCATTAAATCCCTAAATAAGCCAGAGTTGGTCTCTGTTGCTGCAATTAACAGCGATTGCTGAGACACGAGTCCAGCACAATGATGATGAGCAAAGAAGCCTGCGTTCTGTTGAGAGACGTGCAAACCATTAGTAATCAGAAAAATGAGACTGCACTAAAACGGCATGGAGATGCTACTTGATATCCATGCGACTGGCAAAATCTCAGGCGATGGATAATGCCAAGAGTGGGTGGGGGCGTGGCTCAAAGATCCAGTTGCCTTGTGGCTGGTGGCTATACCCTTTTCCCTTTTAAAAAATTTGTTTTCTCGGCTGGGCGTGGTGGCTCACGCCTGTAATCCCAGCACTTTGGTAGACCGTGGCAGGTGGATCACTTGAGGTCAGGAGTTCAAGACCAGCCTGGCCAACATAGCGAAACCCTGTCTCTTCTAAAAATACAAAAATTAGCCAGGCATGGTGGCAGCCACCTGTAGGCTCAGCTACTCGGGAGGCTGAGGCAGGAAAATCGCTTAAACCCAGGAGGTGGAGGTTGCAGTGAGCCGAGATTGCACCACTGCACTCCAGCCTGGTGACAGTGACTCTATCAAAGAAAAAAAAAAGGTTTGCTTTTTTACATTTTTTTCTCTTTTTTTTAATTTTTAATTTTTATTTTTATTTTTTGAGACAGTCAGTAGCCTGGGCTGGAGTGCAGTTGTGCAATTGTAGCTCACTGCAGCCTCTACCTCCGGGCTAAAGGGATCCTCCTGCCTCCTCCTCCCAAGTAACTGGGACTGCGGGCACATGCCATCACACCCAGCTTTTTAATTTTCATTTTGTAGAGACAGGGCTCTTGCTGTACTGCCCAGGCTGGTCTCAAACTCATGGGCTCAAATGATTCTCCCACCTCAGCTTCCTTTTTTGTAGAGACAGGGGGTCTCACTACGTTGCCCAGGCTGGTCTCAAACACCCAGCCTTAAGCAATCCTCCTCCTGCCTCAGCCTCCTAAGTAGCTGGGATTATAGGTGTGAGCCACCATGCCTGACTTTTTATTTCATTTTTTGTAGAGACGGGGTATCGCTATGTTGACCAGGCTGGTTTTGAACTTCTGGTCTCAAGCAGTCCTCCTGCCTGGGCCTCCCAAAGCGTTGAGATCACAGACATGAGCCACCTTGCCTGGCCTAGTTCCGTTCTTCCTGGAAAATTGCCTTGTTGGTTTGTCTACTTGTTTTCTGTCCATCCTGGTCACTCTTGTCTCCAGCTCCTAGAACGGTACCTCACACAGAGTAAGGGCTCCATGTGTTTTGTGACAGGGAAGCAGACATTGTGGCTTGTTGGAGAGGAGCCACATACCCCCGCCCCCCCATTCATACATGGTGTGACTCAGCCTGAACCATTGCTCAGTTGAGTTGGATTTGAGATGTTGCACCGCCCACTCCCGTGATACAGCTGTGCGTGAGGACAGCACAGTCTTGGGGTGCTGCCAAACAACTTAGTTTGAATTCTCCCTTTGACTCATTGGAACCTAGACCTCAGCACCAAAGATGTCCCCATACCAGTAACCCGGGCAACAGAATGCAGATAAAGGACAGAAGACAAAAGGCGCAGGTTCTGACACATTTTTTGCTTGTGTCATCAGCTAGCAAGCACTCACAGGCACATCCAACCTCCATGCTTACATTCCACAAGGGTTTGAGTGTCCGTTATAGGCAAGGGTCAGTGCTAGGTTTTTTTTTCTAAAAACAAACTTGGGGCTGGGCATGGTGGCTCACATCTGTAGTCCTAGCACTTTGGGAGGCCAAAGCGGGTGGATTGCCTGAGCTCAAGAGTTCGACAACAGCCTCGGCAACATGGTGAAACCCCGTCTCTGCCAAAAATACAAAAAATTAGCCAGATGCAGTGGCGTGCACCTGTGGCCCAGCTTTTCGGGAGGCTGAGGTGTGAGGATCGCTTGAGCCTGAAAGGTGAAGGCTGCAGTGTGCTGTGATTGCACCACTGAACTGTAGCCTGGGCAACAGAGTGGGACCCTGTCTCAAAACAACAACAACAAAAAAAAGAAAGAAAGAAAAAGAAAGAAAGAAAGAAAGTGGAAGTGAGAGATGGATGTGTGTGTAGTCGTGTGGGATAATTGCCCATGGGCAGGAAACAGAATGCAACCTCTTAGAATGCAGGGGGAGGAGGAAGCCTGAAAAAACTGTTCAAATTTGGATTCTGGGCTGAGCACAGTGGCTCACACCTGTAATCCCAGCACTTTGGGAGGCAAGGCAGGTGGATCACTTGAGGTTAGGAGTTCGAGACTAGCCTGGCCAACATGGTGAAACCCCGTCTACAAAAAATACAAAAATTAGTCGGGCGCAGCGGTGCACACCTGTAATCCCATTACTCGGAAGGCTGGGGTTAGGAGAATCACTTAAACTAGGGAGGCAGAGGTTGCAGTGAGCTGAGATCGCACCACTGAACTCCAGCCTGGGCGATAGAGCAAGACTCTGTCTCAAAAAAAAAATTGGACTCTGGGTGAAATAAGTCTGTTGGGGACAAAATCTGGTGGGAGACCCAGAAGGTCATGCGGCTTTAGAAAGAGCTCAACCACCACTGACTTTCCTCTTTTTGACCACATGACTCTTCCAGGTACAAAAAGCCTGCCGTTGGTGGAAAAGGAAAAGGGGGTCCAGTTAGACCAGATGCCACCTGCTTCTGAAACCAGACATCTTTGAAAACCCATCCATCTACCTGCAGGAAAAGGCAAGGGACCTGACCTCACCTGGGCTCAGGGAAGAGGTTGCTGGGATCATAACCCCAGGGAGAGACGGGATGGAAGGAGAGCACGCAGGGAGCGGAGGACAGGGGTACTCTCCAAGGAGGAGAGGGAAGAGGCCACAGAAATGGAAAAGGGGCCAGGACAAGTCAGTGGAGAGATGGTCAGGGCCTGGCGAGGAGGAGCAGGAGGAAAGCGTAGAGCTCAGCCCCACGGCGGCAGGGCCACTCCCATGCATCTGGTCCTCTACTTCTGAAATTCCCAAATGCAGAATGAGATGTACAGATGGGCCAGCGGCAATATGTTATCCATCACAGGTTAAGGCCTCATTATTTTATTCATCTTTAAACTTTTTTTTTTTTTTGAGACAGGGTCTTGTTCTGTCACCCAGGCTGGATTGCAGTGGTGCCACCATGGTTCACTGTAACCTTGAAGCCCCTGGGCTCAAGTGATCCTCCTGCCTCAGCCTCCAGAGTAACCAGGACTACAGACACCACCACGCCCAGCTAATTTTTTAACATTTTGTAAAGAAAGGCTCTCACTGTGTTGCCCAGGCTGTCTTGAACTCCTTGACTCAAGCAATCCTCCTGTCTTGGCTTCCCAAAGTGTTGGAATTACAGGTGTGAGCCACTGCTCCCAGCCACAAGTTTTATTTTAAATGTTTACCTTTCAATGATCACTTCGAGGAGATTTAAGCTTACTCTTTCTTTTTTTTTTTCTTGAGATGGAGTCTTGCTGTGTCGCCCAGGCTGGAGTGCAGTGGCACTATCTTGGCTCACTGCAACCTCTGTCTCCCAGGTTCAAGTGATTCTCCTACCTCAGCCTCCCGAGTAGCTGAGACTACAGGCATGTGCCACCACTCCTGACTAATTTTTGTATTTTTAGTAGAGTTGGGATTTCACCATGTTAGCCAGGTTGGTCTTGAACTCCTGACCTAAAGTGATCTGCCTGCCTCAGCCTCCCAAAGTGCTGGGAGGCATGAGCCACCATGCCTGGCTCATTGTTTAGTTTTTACCAAGAAGACGATGAGATATGCCAGAGGGCTCCATATCTGCTATGAGAACTTCCCCCAAGAGCAGCTGGCTGTGGTGCTGCAGCTGGAGCTGTGCTTGGAGCTCTTCTTCACCCCCATGGCGGTCACCACCTTCTGCCACTGGCACTTTGTGCAGATCATGCTCTCCTGGCCCTAAGTGGTGACCTGGAGGTGCTGAAGAGCCAGGAGACTGGCTGCCATGACCCTCTTCAACTTCCAGGTCTGTTTGGACACTATGCTTTGTCTCCCATGGTGGGTTCCCCCAGTGGAAGAGTCAAATTGGTAGGCAGGCGCAGTGTTGTTCAGTGCTCTCGATGCTGCATTGACCCCTTGACTTTCTTTGTTTTTGTTTTTATTTTGTTTTGTTTTGTTTTGTTTCGTTTTTGAGATGGAGTCTCGCTCTGTCACCCAGGCTGGAGTGCAGTGGTGTGATCTTGGCTCACTGCAACCTCCGCCTCCCAGGTTCAAGCTATTCTCCTGCCTCAGTCTCCCGGGTAGCTGGGATTACAGGCATCCACCACCATACCCGGCTAATTTTTGTATTTTTAGTAGAGACGAGGTTTCAACCTCTACTCAGGCTGGTCTCAAACTCCTGACCGCAAGTGATCTGCCCACACTGTCCTCCCAAAGTGTTGCGATTACAGGCGTGAGCCACCATGCCCAGCCTAACCCCTTGATTTTCTGTTTCTTTTCCTCCACCGTGCACAAAGCCTTTGACAGAGGGCCACAGAGGTGGCAGCATGGCAGGGGTCTCACTGTCTAGGTGGTGGTGAAAGCTCTGGAGAGCCAGCTGCAGAGAGAAGATGCGGATCTTAGGGATGGCCAATGTCACCTTCACAGGAGATTAGAGGCACCAGCTTGGGGTAACCTTTTGGGGAAGGAGGGCTCAAAAAGAGGAACAATGAAACAGAACAAAGGTGAGTTCTCCTGTGCCCAGTTTCAGAGGTCAAGGAGAGTAGTAGATAGCTCAAACCCAACTCAGCCATTGAGTGAGTGTTTTCATTTTGTTCCTTGGGGTCTATGATATTTTCCATTTTCTTTTCTTTCCTTTTGTTTTGTTTTGTTTTGTTTGTTTGTTTGTTTGTTTTAGAGACAGGGTTTCCCTCTGTCTCCCAGGCTGGAATGCAGTGGTGTGATCATATCACACTGCAGCTTCTAACTCATGGGTTCAATCCATCCTCCTGCCTCAGCCTCCTGAGTAGCTGGGACTCCAGGTGCACGCCAACATGGCCGACTAATTGTTTATTTTTTATAGAGGACAGGGTTTCACTATGTTGGCCAGGATGTTCAACAACTTCTGCCTTCAAGTGATCTTCCCTCCTGGGCCTCCCCAAGTGCTGAGATTGCAAGCATCAGCCACCACACCCAGCCCATGACATTTTCTTCATTATGGCTGGTACTGCCTCATGGTAAGCCACAAGCCTTTTTATCCTGTAATATCAGAGTCTTGGAATTCTTCATCTTCCCTACTCTGTATCTAGAAGACAGTAGCATTCACTTATCTGCTGCAGAGCTCTTAATTCTATCCTTGGCCCCGATTCAGAAAGGGGGGTTCTTCATGCTGGGTCTGAATAACCCAGCACAGGCAAGTCTGGGGAGCAAGGCAGGTGCCTGCATGTGGACTCAAAGGACCAGCACCCGAAACAAAGCAGTGGCTGGCACAGGTGGACAAACCGGGCAAGAAAAGAAACAGTCCTTTGGAGCAGAGTCCACGTGGTGGGAAGAAACAGGTCATGATACTTTTTAGTGGTTACATCCTACTGTGTTTGTGCCTTCTTTTTTCCTTTCTCAGTCTTGCCAAGAGGTCCATTAATTTGTCTTTTCAGAAAACCAAGATCCTCTCCAGCATTTATCTTTGTTTTCTTGTTGCATTAATTTCTAATCTTATCTTTATTGTTTCCTTCCTTCTACTTTATTGAGTCTTCTCTGTTGCTCCTTTTCTAACATGTTAACTTGGATACTCGTTCATTTTAGCCTTTCTTCTTTGCTAATGTAAGCATTTAGTGTGTTGGATAGATTTCCCTCTACAAACAGCTTTAGTGGGAAGTCACAAGTTTTGATTTGCAGCGTTCTCATTATTTTGAGTTCTAAATAGGCTCCAAATTCCATGTGATTTTTTTCTTTGACTCTTGACTTTGGAAATGTATCTTAATTTTCAAATACAGAATTTTTTCCCCCTTTATCCTTTTGTTATTCATTTCTAACTAGAGAGTGTTGTTTCAATGGTATCAGTTCTTTGAAATTTGCTGAGAATTGTTTTTTGGCTTAGAATATAAACAGTATTCTAGTATTCCAGTAATGAAAAGAAGATAGATTCTGCAATTGTTGGGTGCCATATTCTCTGTATATACCTTAGATCAAACTTGTTAATTTATGATGTTCAAATCTTCATAACCTTTATATACATTTTCATCTATTTAATCTATCAGTTATATGAAGAGGTGCGTTACATGCTCCTTCTATCATGGTAAATTTGTCTATTTCTCCTTGTAGTTCTGTCTCCCTGGTGAATTGAAATTTTCAAAATTCTTTCTGCCTTAACGTTGATTTTGTCTGATATTAACAGAGCCACATCAACTTGGTTTTTGCTTATTATTTGCCTAGTCCATCTCTGTCCATCCTTCTACATTCAACCTTGCTATATCTTTATGTTTTAAATGTGCTTTTCCTAAGCAGTGTATAGAGTGGTTGAATTTTTTTGTAATCTGGTCTGACGACTGGACAATATTTGTCTTTTAACTGTATCATTTTGTCCATTTATAGTTATAAAATAATAATTTCCAATATATTTGAATTTATCTCTGTCATCTTATTTTAAATACTTTTAGTGAAGTATGTGCAAATATATTGAAATATACATGCATACCATGTGTATTAGTCCATTCTCACGCTGCCAGTAAAGACATAACCGAGACTGGGTAATTTACAAAGAAAAGAGGTTTAATTGACTCACAGTTCCACAGGGCTGGGCAAGCCTCAGAAAACATAGAATCATGGTGGAAGGGAAAGCAAACAGGTCCTTCTTCATACGGCAGCAGCAAGAAGTGCAGAGCAAAATGGGAGAAGCCATCTGATAAAACCATTAGATCTCATGAGAACTCACTCACTATCAGGAGAACAGCATGAGGGTAACCACCCCATGATTCAATTACCTCCCACCTGGTTCCTACCGTGACACTTGGGATTATGGGAACTGCAATTCAAGATGAGATTTAGGTGGGGACACAGCCAAACCGTATCACCATGCATGGCCAAATAATAAGTGTACAGGCCAAATAAACTATCACAAATATCAGAGTGAACACACCTATTTAGGAAAAAGCGAAACGTCTACCATATTATTTTGTGCTTTTGATTTCCCTCATATTTTATTTTATTTTGTTTTATTTTATTTTCAGACACAGTCTCACTCTGTTGTCCAGGCTGGAGTCAACGGCATTATCTCAGCTCACTGCAACCTCCACCTCCTGGGTTCAAGCAATTCTTGTGCCTCAGCCTCCCAGGTAGCTGGGATTACAGGTGTGTGCCACTATGCCTGGCTAATTTTTGCATTTTTAGTAGAGACAGGGTTTCACCATGTTGACCAGGCTGGTCTTGAACTCCTGACCTTAGGTGATCCAACCACCTCGGCCTCCCAAAGTGCTGGTATTACAGGTGTGAGCCACCTTTCCAAGCCATCCCTCACCTTTTAATATTTCTTTTTTTCTTCTCTCTAGCCTTCTTTTGAGATTCAGTTTGTTTATTTCTTTTCTTTCTCATTTCATTTATTCCTCCACTGACTTGGAAACTGTATGTTCTGTTTCCATTATTTAGTGGTTATTTTAAACATTGTAAGATGTTAGGAGTTCCTCAATGAGTTACTCCCTCCCTCCCTTCCTTCTTCCCTTTAATACCACACATCAAGGAAAACCCAACCCAAGTGGCTTCAAACTATGTGAATCTAGGGCAGCAGTTCTCAAAGCACTGTCTGTGAGGTCAAAACTATTCATAATGCTATTAAGATGCTGATTGCTCTCTTCACCTTCATTAGCTCACAAATAATGTGCACAGTGGAGGTTTTGAGAGCTACGTGACGTGGTATCATGACGGAATGAATGCAGACCAGATAGGAAAATACAGCTGTCTTCCATTAAGCCAGGCATTAAAGAGATCTGCAAAAATGTAAAACAATGCCACTGTCACGAATTTTTTGAAGATATAGTTGTTTTTTCTAGGAACACGTCATTTAATTAACATGTAATGGTTTTATGGTTATTATTATTATAAGATAAGTTAATACACATTTTTAAATTTTTCTGTTTTAACTTTGTTTTTTTTTTGTTGTTTTTTTTTTGTTTTTTGATACACAGTTTCACTCTTGTTGCCAAGGCTGGAGTGCAGTGGTGTGATCTCAGCTCACCACAACCTCTGCCTCCTGGCTTCAAGCGATTCTCCTGCCTCAGCCTCCCAAGTAGCTGAGATTACATGCGCACGCCACCATGCCCGGCTAATTTTTGTATTTTTAGTAGAGACAGGGTTTCACCATGTTGGTCAGGCTGGTCTCGCACTCCTGACCTCATGATCTGCCCACCTCAGTCTCCCAAAGTCCTGGGATTACAGATATGAGCCACCATGCCTGGCAGGAATTTTCTTTTTTTCTTTTCTTTTCTTTTTTTTTTTTTTTTTTTGAGACAGTGTCTCACTCTGTCACCCAGGGTGAGTGCAGTGGCATGAACACAACTCACTACAGCCTCGTCTTCCCAGGCTCAAGTGATCCTCCCACTTTAGCCTCCCGAGTAGCTGGGACTACAGGTGCATGCCACCATGCTCAGCTAATTCTTATATTTTTTGAGGAGATGGGGTTTTGCCATGTTGCCCGGGGCTGGTCTCAAACTCCTAAGCTTAAAGCAATCCACCTGCCTCAGCCTCCCAAAGTGTTGGGATTAGAGGGGTGAGCCACCACATCCATCCCTTCAGTAATTTCCAAGAGTATAAACCGGCCCTGAGATCCACAAGTTTGAGAATTGCTGACCTCGTGAGATGACAGACAGGCTTACTCTGCTAAGTGCAATTGTGCACATATGAAACCTTCTGCTACCTGATGTGTGTTTAATGATTCGAAATTTCATGAAATCTAATGCCACTTTAGCTCTCAAAGTGAGTTTAAAGTCTGCCTGGTAAAATGCAAAGCTTGTTGAGGTATTAAATATGAGACCTAACAACCAGAACTATTCAATGAGGAGATGAAGTAACAAAGCTGGCTTAGATGGATGGGATGTAATTGCACTGCACAGACCTGTATTCACCATGTTACGTTAGTTCCTGTTCTAAAGATTCTTTTTTTTTTTTTTTGAGACGGAGTCTCGCTCTATAACCCAGGCTGCTGCAGTGCAGTGGCATGATCTTGCCTCACTGCAACCTCCGCCTCTCAGGCTCAAGCAATTCTCATGCCTCAGCTTCCCAAGTAGCTGGGATTACAGGCGTGTGCCAACACACCTGGCAAATGTTTGTATTTTTAGTAGAGATGGGGTTTCACCATGTTGGCCAGGCTGGTCTTGAACTCCTGGCCTCAAGTGATTCACCCACCTCAGCCTTTCAAAGTGCTGGAATTACAGGCGCGAGCCACCGCGCCGGATCTAAAGATTCTTTAAATTGGAGTTTTTCTTCTTGTTTTATGGGGAAGGATAACTTCATCTACAATTAGGTGGAATATTAACCCAAACTATATGTAAGATTTCCAATCTTAGAGGCTATAGGAACTGGGGGAGAAGGAAAGTGTAATACTAATTATATTTGTCCTACATCATCCTGGGGAAAGTGCACATTTAATTCTTGTCAGCAAAGATTAAAGAAAGGTTTTCAGGGCAAAAGTTATGAACAGGCTTAGTGTGTTTTATTTGAATGGGGGAATTCACAAAGCCTTTGTGAAAGCCTCAATTTTACTGTTAGACTACTTGATAGCATCTAGTTAATATAAGCTAGGGCGATTCAAGTAGTTCCGTTGCACCTCCCAGGAAATAAATGGTTCCTGAGGCATTGTGTTAAGCGAGGAATGGAAGTTTGAAGGTTACCGGCAAGGCTCCCTTCAGCCCTCTCTGGTTTTCAGGTTAATGGTGGGGAGAGTGAGTGTCCACCGGAAAGGGACTGTGATGTGAAGTTAGGTCACTTGATTTCTGTAAACTTATGGGAGACCTTTCTCCTAAAGATGGGCTCAAGATGCCACCATTTACAATGTTACTCTCAATGACCTTGGGGAAGTCCTGCTCCTAGGGGTGGGACACAGTGATAAGAGGGAGGGGCGTGCCGGGCACGGTGGCTCATGCCTGTAATTCCAGCACTTTGGGAGGCTGAGGCAGGCGGATCACCTGAGGCCAGGAGTTCAAGACCAGCCTGGCCAACATGGCAAAACCCTATCTCTACTAAAAATATAAAAATTAGCTGGGCGTGGTGGTGTGCAGCTGTAATCCCAGCTACTTGGGAGGCTGAGA
The DNA here is from genome assembly GCF_009828535.3 of Hylobates moloch. Lineage (NCBI taxonomy): Eukaryota > Metazoa > Chordata > Mammalia > Primates > Hylobatidae > Hylobates > Hylobates moloch. The sequence goes on from NW_026652287.1 coordinate 63,726,490, forward strand.
CAGGAGAATCACTTGACTCCAAGAGGCGGAGGCTGTAGTGAGCCAAAATCATGCCGTTGCACTCCAACCTGGGCAACAAGAGCAGACACTCTGTCTAAAACAAACAAACAAACAAACAAAAAACACAAGAGGAAGGGGTGGAAGAGTGTACTGATTGTTGGACCCTGAGGACTGCAAGTTTATCATAACATGCTCTACAGTCTCTTTTCAAAAATGAACCAGCGATCAGAGGTGGCACCGGTTGGTTTGGCCTTCTTAGCAGCATCCCTCCCTTGCCCTCTGCCATGTGGTTTGGTGGAGCTGACTTCAACCCCAGCTCGTGCTCCAGGGGCAGGTGTGAAACCAGGACCCTGATCATCTGCAGTTCATCCTCTGACCACAGTGATGGTTCACACTTGGGTGCATGACTCAATCCAGACCAACGAAAGATGAACCCAGGCTGGGCGTGGTGGCTCACATCTGTAATCCCAGCACATGGGAAGGCTGAGGCAGGCGAATCAGTTGAGGTCAGGAGTTCGAGACCAGCCAGGCTAACATGGCAAAACCCCGTCTCTACTAAAAATACAAAAATTAGCTGGGATGTGGTGGTGCACACCTGTAATCCCAGCTACTTGAGAGGCTGAGGCAGAAGAATCACTTGAACACAGGAGGTGGAGGTTACAGTGAGCCAAGATCATGCCACTGCACTCCAGCCTGGGTGACAGAGTGCACCCACTGTGGATCCAGCCCACCCACTCTGGATTTTTTTTTTTTTGAGACAGAGTCTCGCCAGGCTGGAGTGCAGTGGCATTAATCTCGGCTCACTGCAACCTCTGCCTCCCGGGTTCAAGCAACTCTCCTGCCTCAGCCTCCTGAGTAGCTGGGACTAGAGGCGCACACCACCCCGCCAGCTAATTTTTGTATTTTTAGTAGAGACAGGGATTCACCATGTTGGCCAGGATGGTCTTGATCTCTTGACCTCATGATCCACCCACCTTGGCCTCCCAAAGTGCTGGGATTACAGGCATGAACCACCGCACCTGGCCAGCCCTTCTCTTTTAACTACCAGGAGAAAGAACCTCTCTTCTACTGATCTTGAACTTGAAGGCTTGTCCCTCTCTTCTGGGGGCCATTGTGAAGAGAAGCTGCCTAAGCCTGAAGTCAACTTAAAGGAAGGTGAAACAGAGAGAAACCACACATTCAGGCATTTGATGACCTAAAGCAGATCTACTCTGGGGATTTTTAGATTTGAAAACCAAATATTCTCCTTCCTTAGCTTAAAGCCAGTTTGAAGCTGAGATGGACATAATGTAATTGCTCTGCACAAGCCTGTATATTCATTGCTTTATGCTCGTCCTTGTTCTAAAGATTAGCCTTTTGCCCATTTTCTAATTGAATTGCTTGGTTGTTTTTTTGTTTTACTATTGAGTTTTGTGAGACATTTATTTAGAGTGTCTCGTTCTGTTTTCCAGGCTGGGGTGCAGTGGCATGATCTCAGCTCACTGCAACCTCCGCCTCCTGGGTTCAAGTGATCCTCCCTCTTCAACCTCCTGAGTAGCTGGGATTACAAGTGTACACCATCACACCTGGCTAATTTTTGTATTTTTAGTAGAAATGGGGTTTCACCATGTTGGCCAGGCTGGTCTCAAACTCCTGACCTCCTCAAGTTGATCAGCCCACCCGGCCTCCCGAAGCGTTCAGATTACAGGCGTGAGCCACCACACCAGCCAACACTGAGTCGTATTTCTTTGGATTTTTGTGGTTGATGTTCCCATTATGCTTCTCCCTCACTGAATCTCCTACCTTCTTCATCAGAGGCAGCATCATATTGGACTTTAAGTGCATCCTTCCTGTCCATGATTTTAAATTGTACCTTGCAAATATACTTTGCACCTAAACACTGTTTAGTATTCTTTTGCGTCTTTTCAAATATCCATAAATACCTATAGTACAAGTCATTCTGCAACTAGCTACTTTCTACCCCAAATCACCCCTTTGCTATCTGGCCTCCATCACTAAACCTTACATATCTCATTGATTTCTTTTGTCTGTTCATATTAATAAGACGAGTTTTATTTTTTCCATTCTACTATTGATAGACATTTAAATCACTTCCCATTCTTTGCCAGCATGACAATGCTGCTTTGAACATCCCTGTGTGTGTCTCTTCGCACACACATGGAAGAGTTCTTCCACTGGGTGGCACGGCATGTGCATTCTGCATTTCAGTAGAAGCTGCCAAGGTCCTCTTCAAAGTGATGGCGTAAATCCAGCTCTTTCTGCAAGAAGGCTCACCAGCCTTCCCACCAGCTCTTCTCCCCACCCCAGCCCTGCAGCCCTGCAGACTGACCCTAGGTAATGAGCGGTGGGGAGTGACCCAGGCATGCACGACCTGCCCAGAGGAAAGGGAGTTCAAAGAAGCACCTGAGACACTCACAGGAACCTAGCAGATTGGCACAAGTGCCAGATGTATCCAGGACAGACACTCTCCCCAGGACTCCAGGGGTAAAGGAGTGCCCCACCTCCCCACTCCTTGCCTTTCTTAACTGAATTCAGATTGTCGTGAACATTCAAGAGAAGCATTGTGGCTGACTTCCAAGGTTACTACTTGAGACCGTCACTATAGCAGTTACTACTCTGACTGCTCGAGACTGTCATTACAGCAGTTACCACTGTTACTGCTCGAGACCGTCCTTACAAGACGGAAGGAAGGGAGGAACGTAGAAATGAAAACCAAGGAAAAAAAGAAACTGCTTTAAGTAAAGGCTAGCATGGGGAAGAAGAGAGCTCCCTGCTTCTAGTGAGCAAAGGCAGCCCCCCTTATTTATTGGGTAACAAGAGCAAGGAGGAGGAGGTAACGATTGGTCAGCTGCTTAACTGATCACAGGTTCATAGTGTTACTGACAGGCTTCAGTTATGCCTAATCATAAGAAACATTTGTTCAGCTTCCAACAAAGCTGAAGGTTAAATGATGCAATTAAATTCAGCACAGAGGGGTTTCTCTCCCAATCTCACCATATAAAGAAAAAGCACATGCATGCGGGAGAGAAACAGTGAATGGAAGGCTAGGAAATCTTGGTCTTGGAGGAGAGTGCAGATTGGAGATAGAGAGAAGGGGAAAATAAGATGCTAGGATCTTGAGGGAGGATGTGGGGTGGTGGCCAAGCTTCCTGGTTCATGGGGATGAGAATGAAGCCTCTGTTGGCTCTGGGTCATGTGACATGGGCCAAGATAAGACATGGTTCCTGCAGAGAGATGGAGCGTGGTCTGTCTTGTGCTCATGTGTCTGTGTCAAACGGCTTCCGAGGGAACTAGAGCCACTTAGGTCTATGTGGTTTAAGGAAAGCACAAGTGAAAAGAAGCCAGGAATAGTGCAGAGGTAGGGGATGGGACACCAAGACATGAGGCCAGAGTGTGAGACAGAATCAGAGCTCCTGCCTGCAGAGAATGATAGGTTATGTGAGGAGCCCTGGCCCTCTGTGGACATTTTAATAAGTGGCCCCACTTTCTTCTTAGGTGCTCATGTGTCCAGGGATTCTAGGGAGGTTTTGTGAGGCTGAGCTAAAAAAAATAACCAATTCCAGCTAGGCACAGGGGCTCATGCCTGTAATCCCAGCACTTTGGGAGGCTGGGGTGTGAGGATTGCTTAAGGCCAGGAGGTCAAGGCTGCAGTGAGCCATGATCATGCCACTGCACTCCAGCCTGGGCAACAGGGTGAGACCCTGTCTCAAGAAACAAGCAAACAAAAATAACCTATTCCACTTTGACCCTGAATAGGGAAAACTGACCAAACAAGGACAGTAGCCGGGGGCAGGGATGGAAGCATAGGAGAAACTGGCAGTGGACAAGCTCCTTTGGAATAATCCACCAAGAGAGGAAATGAAACAGAATGCCTGAATGAATTATGAAAGCAGAACAAAGTCTGAAAGAATAATCAGGGCTTGAGATCTAGAAAGGATCAATGAGATTTGTGGGAACAGACTTTCAGGGGAAACACAGAGGGCTAAGCCGCCTGAGAACAGCTCAACTCTTGACCTTCCTCTTCCTGACACATAGCAAGCTCAAGTGTAAAAGTTCTTGGTTCCTGAGAGATCCTGAAATGGCAGAGGTGGCTGTATCTATGCACATTATTCAACAAGTTGATAAAAGTCCACTTAAGGCTGATCACCAAGAGCTGTCTGCTTAGAAACAGGATGATGCTATATACATAAAATACTCCCAGCACGTCCCAGGAGATGACACCCTAAGCTCTCACCTGGGAAAGGAAAAGGATGAGAGACCCAGGTGACTACAGGTTCACCTTGCTGGGGAACAAGGTTTTCTCACTTTCATTTCCAGCACAGGAGGGAAACCAGGATAGTAAAAGATCAAGAAAACTGAACAAAAACTAGGAGAGAAATTGGTGGAGGGATGACAGAGGTTGAAATGGGAAGGCACCAAGCAGAATCAGGTATCCTCTACAGAGCAGAGAATTGCCCTGAGCACAGAATGCTGTATCATTTTCTCAAAGTCACAGAGCTGGGAATTGCCAAAAGTGGGACTGGGATCCAGATCTGCTCCCTCAATCCTTATTCTCCCTGGATTTCTCTTCAGAGTGGAGCAATGCCCTGGCATTCAACTTGGCTGTGATATGACAGTCCTCACACTCTGTGTGGTGACCTACTATGAGTGGTACCTGGGCGCTGCCTGCCTAGAATTCATCCCTCCTTCTTCTGGTAGCAGCATCCCAATTTTCCTCTAGTTAACCACTCCTCCTCTACTCTTGGTCTGTGGGATGTGGGGAGGGGGACAGGGGGAGAAGGGAGGTTGGCCCTGTTATAACTGCAGGGCATGCAACCCAGACTTGACAAGCTCAGTCCATCTAGAGTCAATCTTTTCTAGACTCTTCTAGACTAATTCAGAAAGCAGCTTTCTCTTTCCACAGGATGGTTAGGAAGGTAGAAGGTAATCCTGGAGCTTCCCGCCACCACACAGGAGGAATTTGCCTGAGAGCAAAGCCAGCATGGAGAAGCAGAGCTGAGACATGGAGACAGGTGGCTGAAAGTTTCATTTCGGCATATGGATCTCACCATTCCTGAAGCCACTTTCAACTCTTCGATTTCATAGCTAATAAATTCTCATTTTTGCACAATTAGCTGAAGCAAGGTTTTTTGTTACCCGGAAGCAATGAATACAAATGTTTTTTAGGTAACTTAATAATAATAAAAGATAAAGAATATAATAATAAAGAATAGAGGCATTTCCAGGGCCGGGCACAGTGGCTCACACCTGTAATCCCAGTACTTTGGGAGGCCAAGGTGGGCAGATCACTTGAGGTCAGGAGTTGGAGACCAGCCTGGCGAAACCCCGTCTCTACTAAAAATACAAGAATTAGCCAGGTATGGTGGCACACACCTGTAATCCCAGCTATTCGGGAGGCTGAGGCAGGAGAATCGCTTGAACCCGGGAGGCAGAGGTTGCAGTGAGTCGAGATCACACCACTGCACTCTAGCCTGGGAGATGGAGCAAGACTACATCTCAAAAAAGAAAAAGAATAAAGGCATTTCTGAATTGTATCTTTTATGATTTTAAAAAATGAATCAGAGAAGATTCAAGGCTAGCTGTGTAATACATTCACGAATGCACTCACATTCTGACATGCAAGGGTTAGAGTCACAGCCCATGGGCCAGGCATGGCACTTCACCCCAGTATGCTGGCGACAGCCCTCCCTGCACCAATAAATCAGATGCCTGCTTAACAACTATTTCAATCAGAAGTGCATTCTGCAGTTTTGAAAGTTTCCACACATATTATCACTCCTCAGTCATAAAACAATCCGATGAAGTTAGTTTCTAATGCCTTTTTTTTTTTTTTTTTTTGAGACAAAGTTTCAGTCTGTCACCCAGGCCAGAGTGCAATGGCATGATCTCGGCTCACTGCAACCTCTGCGGTTCAAGCAATTCTCCTGCCTCAGCCTCCTGAGTAGCTGGGATTACAGGTGCGCACCACCATGCCCAGCTAATATTTGTATTTTTAGTAGAGACGGGGTTTCACCATGTTGGCCAGGTGGTCTCGAACTCCTGACCTCAAATGATCTGCCCACCTTGGCCTCCCAAAGTGCTGGTATGACAGGCCTGAGCCACTGCACCTGGCTCTGACTACATGTCTTCTATCAAGGACTTACGTCATTCTTTTTGGCCACCCAGAACCTCTGAACTCCCTGCCTGTAAATCTATGCCTGCCCAAGGGAGAAGCAGAAACTTGCTTTCTCAGAGTCGGCTCCCATCTAGGGCACAGGCATGTGACCAAAGTCCAGCCAATTAGCAAGCCCAGGTGGGGGCAGTGCTGCACAGCTGTGACGTTAGGCCAGGAGGCCACTCTAGGGAGCCGGCAGCACACAGCCAGTTGCCAGGGCAGCAGAGAGAGGTGCCAAGGGTGTGGCAGCAGTGCCAAGCGTGTGAACTGCAGAGTCTGTGCCAGTGGTGGAGGCGGTGGTGTCTGCAAGGGTATCATCCAGGCATACCCTCCAAGCCTGGTGTTCTGGCTGGCCTGGAGATTCCACAAGCTACCGAATACCCTTTAAAAACAAAATTCCTAGGCTGAGTGGGATGGCTCACGCCTGTAATCACAGTGTCTGGGGAGGCCGAGATGGGAGGATGGCTCCAAGTGGGAGGATCACTGGAGGCCAGGAGTTTGAGATCAGCCTGGGCAACATAGTGAGATCCCATCTCCATAAAAATAATTTTAAAATTAAAAAAAAATAGACCAGGCATGGTAAGCTCACACCTGTAATCCCAGCACTTTGGGAAGCCAAGGCAGGCAGATCACCTGATGTCAGGAGTTCGAGACCAGCCTGGCCAACATGATGAAACCCTGTCTCTACTAAAAATACAAAAATTAGCTGGGTGTGATGGCGGGTGCCTATAATACCAGCCTCTTAATACCAGCTACTTCAGAGGCTGAGATGGGAGAATGCTTGAACCTGGAAGGCAGAGATTGCAGTGAGCCAAGATCGTGCCACTGCTCTCCAGCCTGGGCGATAGAGCAAGACTCCGTCTCAAAAAAAATAAAAAATAAATAAAATAAATAAGAACAAAATTCCTTTTCCGCTTAACCTGGGAAGAGGAGAGTCTGTTGTCTGTAGTGGGAAATCCAACAGATACAATCAGGAGAGCATCCAAGGTCTCTAGGCAGACAGTCCTCCGCAGCTGCATCCTGTCTGTGCCACTGGTCCCTCTGCCAGCCTCTTGGCCATGTGTGTAGCCTGGGAAGAATGCTGCCCTGCTCCACCTGCTGTGGCAACTGCCACTATGCGAGATGGCCAGGCTGCTCCAGCTCCCACGGTGGCTCGTGGTCTGTGCCTTCGTCAGTCTGGCTTCTCCTGGGGCAGCGGCTACCAGCTGGACTCTGGCCCAGGAACAGGGCTTTCCCTGTGCTCGCCTGCACCTCACACCATGGTCCTGGCCCCATGATGACTGAATCTGCCAGTCTCCACTCCCCTGTGCGCGTTCTGCACTACAGCAGTGGGATGTGGTGACAGGAACACTAAAGGATTGAATGCCGGGATCCTGGAGGGGAATCGAAGCTGCTGGTGCTTCTGCCTGGGTCCTGGGGGAGCAGGAAACGTTGTGGAGTACTTACTGTGGGCTCAGCACAGTTCCATTTTAATTGACAAATAATAATTGTATCTATGTATGGGATACAATATGATGTTTTGATCCATGTTTACAACGTGGAATGATTAAATCAGGCCAATTAAACACATCCATCACCTGACATACTTATCCTTTTCTTGCAGTATAAACATTTAAAATCTCTTTTCATGGCTTTGAAATATACATTACATTATTATTTATTACAAACACCATTATGTACAATTGATCACTAAAGGTGATTCCTCCTAACTTAAACTTTGAAGTCTTCAGTCAGCATCTTCCCTTTCCCCATCCAGCCCCTTCCCCCAGCCTCTGGTAACCACCATACTTCTCACTATGAGATCTGCTTCTAGATCGGCTTTTTAAGATTCTCCACGTAAGTGAGATCATGCAGTATTTGTCTTTCTGTGCCTGGCTTATGTCGCTTAGCAGAAGGCCCTCCAGGCTCATCTATGCTGCCACAAATGACACGGTTTCTTTCTTTTTCAAGGCTGACTAGTATTCCAGTGTATATCTACACCACATTTTCTTTTCTTTTCTCTTTTGAGACGGAGTTTTTGCTCTGTTGCCCAAGCTGGAGTGCAGTGGAACAATCTTGGCTCACTGCAACCTCCACCTCCTGAGTTCAAGTGATTCTACCACCTCAGCCTCCCAAGTACCTGGGATTACAGGTACCCGCCACCACGCCCATCTAATTTTTGTATTTTTAGTAGAGATGGGGTTTCACCATGTTGGTCAGGCTGGTCTCGAACTCCTGACCTCAAGTGATCTGCCTGCCTCAGCCTCTCAAAGTGCTGGGATTACAGGCGTAAGCCACCACGCCTGGCCCACATTTTCTTTAGCCATTGATCTGATGGTGGATATCTAGGTTGCTTCCTCATCTTGGCCATTGTGAATAACACTGCAATGGACATGGGCGTGCAGGCATCTCTTTGACATACTGATTTCAATTCCTTTGGATCTACACCCAGCAGGGGGATTTCTGGATCATATGGCAGTGCTATTTTTACTTTTCTGAGGAACCTCCATACTGTTTTCCATAATGACTGTATTAATTTACATCCCCGTCAACAGTTCGGCACTGTTTCAAAGGTTTCCTGTGCTCTAAAGCACTCTCTTAGCTCTCCTCAAAGGCTTTTGTTGCAGGGGTTTGGGGAAAAAAGACACCCCCTTGTCCAGAGACATGGACACCTGCTTGCATCCCAATTTGCCTGTCATTCACTCCTTCATCAACTGCTCCCGGCCAGGACTTGTTCAAGCTGCTGAGAATATTTTGGTGAACAAGACAGGAAGCTGCAGCTCTCATGAAGTTCATGTTCTGGAAAAGCGCCGGCATTGGAGGAACAGTGGTTGGACCTTTTCCGGCCTGGAATGTTTGTATTCTTAGTAGAGACAGGGTTTCACCATGTTGGCGAAGCTGGTTTTGAACTCCTGACCTCAGGTGATCTGCCCTCCTCAGCCTCCCAAAGTGCTGGGATTACAGGCATGAGTGAACCACTGCGCCCAGCCTATTTTTATTTTTTGATACAGGGTCTCACTCTGTTGCCCAGGCTAGAGTGCAGTGGTGCGATCTTGGCTCACTGCAGCCTCGAACTCCTAGGCTCAAGCCTTAGCCACCAGAATAGCTGAGATTATAAGTGTGCACCACCACCCCTTTTTTTCCTTTTTTATTTTTATAGGCATGGGGTGTTTCAGTATGTTGCCCAGGTTGGTCTTGAACTCCTGGCCTCAAGTGATCTTCCCACCTCCATCTCCCAAAGTTCTGGGATTATAGGTGTGGGCCACTGCACCTGGCCAAGGACTCCTTTAGATGGAGTGGCCAGGAAGGGCTCTCCAAGGACAGACACTGGAAAGACGACAGGCAGCTGCGAGAGGGTGTGGGGCAAGGACGCTCCAGGCAAAGGCAACAGCAGAGACAAAGATTTCCACGCAAGACAAGCTCAGTGTGGGCTGGAGACAGTACTAGGAGACACGGTGCATCCACAGAGGTCTCCTGCAGGTGCGCTGGAGAGACGTGGCCCAGAAGCAGGGCAAGGTGTGCTGGGAAAGAGAACGTGGAGGCCAGCAGGCCATCAATTCCCCAGGAACCACACCTAGATGAAGCTGGAACTAGTAAACCTTTTCCAAGCAGAAGAAAAGATCTGGGGTCCAAGCCAAGTGATCCCACTGCCCATACACATACCTGGTGGGTCTTCACCTGGTGGGTCTGCAGCTGAACCCTGGAGTGCAAATGAAAACCCACTAGGACTCAGGATAAGAGGAAACAAATACGAGAGTAGTCCCAGGTGTGATGAAGGAGTGGACCTACCGGGACATCAAGGAATCCAGGCTACCACGAGGAAGGACAAACACAAAACACACAGCGCTGACTGTGTCCCAGATCCTGACCCAAGAGATTTATTTATTTATTTATTTATTTATTTATTTATTTATTTATTTATTTATTTATTTTTGCGACGGAGTCTCTGTCGCCCAGGCTGGTGTGCAGTGGCATGATCTTGGCTCACTGCAGCCTCCGCCTCCCAGTTTCGAGTGATTCTCCTGCCTCAGCCTCCCGAGTAGCTGGAATTAAAGGAGTCCCCACCACGCCCAGCTAATTTTTGTTTTGTTTTGGTTTGGTTTGGTTTTTTTTTTGAGACAGAGTCTCGCTCTGTTGCCAATTTTTGTATTTTTAGTAGAGACAGGGTTTCACCATGTTGGCCAGGCTGGTCTCGAACTCCTAACCTCAGGTGATCTGCCCACCTTGGCCTCCCAAAGTGCTGGGATTACAGACGTGAGCCACCACACCCGGCTCCCCAACAGTTTTAGATACATCAACCCATTCAGTCTTCACAAAAGCCCATGAGGTGGACACTATCATTGCCTCCATTTAGAGGGAAGGAAACCACAGCCCAGGAGACTACAGGACTTGTCCAAGCACACACAGCTGGAGGGAGCCCAGCAAGGCTGGAATCCAGGCAGTCTGCATCCCAGTCCATGCCCTTGCCCTCCACTCTACACGGCCTCACGAGATACCTCTCCAGATACCTAAATGTAGAAGTCAAAGGAATACCGGGGAAGCAGCCAAGGTCTGCATTTGGGAATCCATACGTTAGATTTGCGGAATCGGTTCTGGAGAAAAGGTGGAATTTTTCAGGTTTGTTTTTTTCTTTTTCATGGAGGTAATCAATTACCAACTTTCCAACGGACACAGCCCATCTTAGTGTGAAAGCCTGTCCCTAGAGCAGAGCCAGAGGAGGTAGAGCCAGCTCCTACTCTGCAAACTTCAGTAAGGAGCATGAAGACTTCTGTTTGCAGGTTATCACTCCACTCCCCAACAAAAAATGAGAGTAGAGCAAGGATTCCGGGCAGCTGCCTGTACTCCAGGAAAGGATGTTGGTGGAGAAGGAATCAGGAGAGGGCCACACTGTTGGGGGCAAAGCAAGGGGCTCACTCCCAAGGGACAGACAGAACCAGGGAAGGCAAAGATCACAGAAAGGGAACAGGAGTGGAGAGCTTCTAATGGAGAGACTGCGTGATGCTCTCCTGGGCTGGAGCTGGGGAGCTGGGAACAGCTAAGGCATGCCCACAGGCACAGAGGCAGCTCTTCTGCCCCTTGGAACTTCTGACTCGGAGGCTGTCAATGTTCCCTCTCTTGAGCAGGAGCAGGATGGGAGAAGTTGCGGCTAGATTGCTTTGGAGTCTATCCAGCATGTGGACATAACCTGTCCCTTGTGTGGTCACTGGAAAGAAGTTAAGAACTGCTCCTAGGCCGGGCGTGGTGGCTCACACCTGTAATCCTAGTACTTTGGGAGGCCGAGGCAAGAGTATTGCTTGAGGTCAGGAGTTCGAGGCCAGCCTGGCCAACGTGGTAAAACCCCCTCTCTTCTAAAAATACAAAAATTAACCAGCCATGGTGGCACACACCTGTAGTCCCAGCTACTCGGGAGGCTAAGGCAGGAGAATTGCTTGAACCTGAGAAGCAGAGGGTGCAGTGAGCCGAAATCACACCATTGTACTCCAGCCTGGGCGACAGACTGAGACTCCATCTCAAAAAAAAAAGAAAAAAAGAACTGCTCCTGTATAGAGTTCAGTTGAGGCCAGGCACAATAGCTCATGCCTATAATCCCAGCACTTTGGGAGGCCAAGGCAGGCAGATTGCTTGAGCCCAGGAGTTCAAGACCAGCTTGGGCAACATGGCAAAGCCTCAACTCCACAAAAAATACAAAACTAAGCCAGGCGTAAAGGTGTGTGCCTGTAGTCCCAGCTACTTGGGAGGCTGAGGTGGGAGGATTGCTTGAGCCTGGGAGGTCAAGGCTGTAGTGAGCCGTGATGGAGCCATTGCACGCCGGCCTGGGTGACAGAGTGAGACCCGGTCTCAGAAAAAAAAAAAAAAAGAGTTCAGTTGTCTGTTTACAATTGTAGAAAATAACCTGTGTGTGGTGGTCCATTTTCAATTCTAAGTGCCTTAATATAGGTTTAAACAGGCTACAAAGAGATAAAGAAGCAGAATGTACTAAGTCACCCCCCCCCCCCCCCCCCTCCTGCCCATCCCGCTTCTTGCTTTCCCTTTCATCTAGCTGCCAGGTGCCTATCAGTCAGGGCCTCCTTAACCATCCCCTTCCACCCCTCCAAAGAATTTAGTTGGGCCAGGCGCAGTGGCTCATGCCTGTAATCCCAGCACTTTGGGAGGCCAAGGCGGGCAGATCACCTGTGGTCAGGAGTTCAAGACCAGCCTGGCCAACATGGTGAAACCCCATCTCTGCTAAAAATCCAAAAATTAGCCAGGCACCTGTAATCTGAGCTACGCAGGAGGCTGAGGCAGGAGAATCGCTTGAACCAGGCGGGCAAAGGTTGCAGTGAGCTGAGATCACGCCACTTCATTCCAGCCTGGGCAACAAGAGTGAAACTCCGTCTCAAAAAATAAAAATAAAAAAAAATAATTTAGGCTAGCTTGCAACATAAATAATTGTACTCTTTCTTATCAGCTAAGTCCAGCCACTATGGCCATAACTCAAATGTCTGAAGAGTCCTGAAACAGTTGCAATGCATTATAGGCTGCAATAAAATGCAGCAGAAAGACCCTAAAGAGCATACTGAAAGCCTTAACCCAACTACCAATAGATGACATGCAGAAAGATTGTAACCCAATAGTACTCAGCCAGTGAGGAACTAGGGGAGGGACTTGTGCACTCGGGAATAAATTGCTTGTTGAAATCGTTCCAGGTGTGCCTGCATGCCAGACACCCCATCTTGCAAGATAGCCATTAAGGTCTTGCTTCTGCTGTTCTCCCATCCCTAAGTCCATTCTTTGGTTTGGACGAGTGAGTTTGTTTCTTTTTTCTGTTTCTTTTTCTTTTTTTTTCCCTTTCATCTAGCTGCCGGGCGCCTATCACTCAGGGCCTCCTTAACCACCCCCTCTCACCCCACCACCGAGGCTGCAGTGCAGTGGCGTGATCTTGGCTCACTACAACTTCCACCTACTGGGTTCAAGTGATTCTCCTGCCTCAGCCTCCCAAGTAGATGAGATTACAGGCACCCGCCACCACACCTGGCTAATTTTTGTATTTTTAGTAGAGACGGGTTTCACCATGTTAGTCAGGCTGGTCTCAAACTCCTGACCTCAGGTGATCCACCCGCCTTGGCCTCCCAAAGTGCTGGGATTACAGGCGTGAGCCATGGCACCTGGCAGAGTTTGTTTCTCACACAATTTACAATAGAGGAGTATTCTGCCATTTTGCAAAGTGTTCTCACATATGTTACCTCATTTATTCTGAGAGAGAGGGAGGATTATTGTGGGAATTGGCTCATGTGATTATGGAGGCTGAGAAGTCCCATCTGTCTGCAAGCTGGGGAACCAGGAGAGCTGGTTGTGTAATTCAGTCCAAATCTGAAGGCCTGAGAACTGATGTCTGAGGGCAGAAGAAGATGGACATCCCAACTCAACAGAGAGAGCAGAGAGAGCAAACTTGCTCTTTTTTTTTTTTTTTTTTTTTTTTGAGATGGAGTGCCTGCCATCACACCCAGTTAATTTTTTGTATTTTTTTGTGGAGACAGGGTTTCGTTATGTTGGCCAGGCTGGTCTTGAACTCCTGACCTCAGGTGATGCACTCAGCTTGGCCTCCGAAAGTGCTGGGATTATAGGCGTGAGCCATCACACCTGGCAGAGCCACTGTTTTTTTTTTTTTAATTGACTTATTTTTCTCACATATAATTTAGCCTTACCCTAAGCAAAAATAAATATTAATAATAGTAACAGCCAGCAATTCTAAGTACTTGCTATGTACCAGGCATATACATACATACATACATATGGGATTTTCTGAGACAGAGTCTGGCTCTGTCATCCAGGCTGGAGTGCAGTGACACAATCACAGCTCACTTCAGCCTCAACCTCCTGGGTTCAATCAATCCTCCCACCTCAGCCTCAAAAGTGGCTGGAAATATAGGTACATGCCACCACACCCAGCTAATTCTTTTGTATATTTTGTAAGGGCGAGATTTTGCCCTATTGCCCAGGTTGGTCTGGAACTCCTGGGCTCAAGCGATCTGCCCACCTCGGCTTCCCAAAGTGCTGGGATTACAGGCATAAGTCACTGTCCCCAGCCCAGTACGTATGTTTATAGACAACTATAAACATGTATACACACAACATGTGGTTGTGTAGAGATGTGTAATACACATACACACAAACATATACATATTCATTTCAATCCTCACAGCAAACCTACAACGTAGGTATGTTAGTCTTCTCGTTCTACAAATGAGGAAACTGAGGCCCAGAGAAGATGAGTGCCCTTGCCCAAGGTTACACAGCCAACAAGTAGCTGCCAGGAGTCCAGCCCACAGGGCCGGCTCCAGAGTCCACACTCTTAACCCCTGAAATCATGAGTTTAGTGGCTTAGCTACAGGTTAGGTCACTTGCCAGGGAACCCGGAGCTACCAATGGGATGGGAACTGCGATGTGAATCCCAGTAGTCTAACCTCAAAACCTGCGTGGTTAGCTCCTACATGCATTCCCATATGGGCTATGGACGGCTCTACTGATGGAAGAGGGTGCTGGACTGGGGTGGAATTGTGAAAGAACTTGCGATGTGGAGAGGGGCTTGAGGGTCAGCCTAAATAAATGTTGGGGATGGCCCCCACTGAGAGCTGGATTTGGCCCGCCATCTTCCCTTCTCAATCTTTTGTAAAAATAAACCAAAAGCTGATGTTCACCACTTCATGCCATGCAAACAACTGTTTTTGGTTTTGTTCTTCAAATATAAAATAACATGAAACATGCTTTGTCAATGTACTTACCCCATCCCATCCCACACTCTCTCTTCCCAAATACCCCATCACCCTCCACTCTTCAGAGATACTAGACGGGGTGGCTCAGCAGGGCTGGGAACAAACATTGGCCAATGTAAAGGCTTCTGAATACTCCACAGCATGGGAGAGTCTGTCTTCAGCACAATCCCCCGTTAACCCCAGCAAAGATGTTCACGTGACAGGGGCGGGGTGCGTCATGGAAGCCTGACATTCCTCATGCCAGATCAGACGGGAAGGCTGTAAAAGGGGGAAGGTGAGGCCAGCTGGCAGAAAGCAGGAGGAACACAGCCTTGCTCCAGGTTCATACTCCCATGCCTGAAACGCCTCCTCCTCCTCCCGCCTACCCAGGCTGAACACCTGGAGAGGGGTAGGGTAGGAATGCCCCCTAGGTGACCAGGGTGGAGAGGAGGACGCTGAAGAGGTCTAAGGATCACAAGACCACTTGTGGCTTGACTTCTTCCCCAAGTGGAGATTCCTCGATCATCCTCAGAGCCTGTGGTCCCTTCCGTCTAGTCAAGAGTGGGCAGGAGGCCGGGCGAGACGAAACTCAAGGGGAAAGCCGCACTCATTCTTATCAACATCTCCTTGCCAGGAAGCTTGTGGTATTCACTCAAATTCAGGACATGACAAACATTTACAGAAAATAATAAAAGCAGATGATGTGAGGACAGTCAAGAGACGCAAAGGACCCTTATGCTCCCCCTCCTCATCTAGAAAGTGGGTCTACATGGAGTGTAACAGCAGAATCTGACATAGCTGACTCCACCCTGCTTCTAACCTCACAAGCTAATGGCCTTTGTCATTCCTGCACATCAGCCAAGCTAATCATGGGAAGAATTTAGTTTACAGTTTAACTTTAAAACAAGGATGACAATAGTCCCTTCCCAACACTCACTGCCAAGGAGCTAAGGAGGGCGTACACACTAGCAGCTACATCATGTTAAAGATTTATAGGAACATTGTGACCTCAGCAGGACAAAGAAGTTGCACAATGCCCCTCCTCGGACACTCACTGCCATCCAGATGTCCGCAATCATCGGTCACCTCTTGATCTTAAACCCCACTCTCTTCCCCCTTCCCTAATGTAAAAGGAGCCCAAAATTCTATTACTTAAGATGGTTCTCAGGACACTAGGTCTGCTATCTCCTCAGTCTGCTGGCTCTCTGAAATAATGTCATTTTCCTTCCCCCGATATCTTGTCTCTTGATTTATTGGCTGTTGTGCAGAGAGTGGTATGAGCTTTGGATTCAACTACAGGAGGACAGTGAAACCAGAAGAGATAGAGAGAGAGAGAGAGAGAGAGAGAGAGAGAGAGAGAGAAATGAGCAGCTGCTGAATCATGAGGCTTTCCCTAATGGCAGGGAAAGAAGAAAGTTTTTTTTTTGTTTTTTGTTTGTTTGTTTGTTTTTGAGAAGGAGTCTCGCTCTTTCACCCAGGCTGGAGTGCAGTGGCGCGATCTGGGCTCACTGCAGGCTCCGCCCCCCAGGGTTCACACCATTCTCCTGCCTCAGCCTCCTGCGTAGCTGGGACTACAGGCGCCGGCCACCTCGCCTGGCTAATTTTTTGTATTTTTAATAGAGATGGTGTTTCACCGTGTTAGCCAGGATGGTCTCGATCTCCTGACCTTGTGATCCCCCCGCCTCGGCCTCCCAAAGTGCTGGAATTACAGGCGAGGAAGAAAGTTTTGACAGACAGTGGGGCAAGACACTCGCACACAAACAGGCAGCCAGAGGAATCCTTAAAACCCACACACCATACAAAAATAAAGAAAGAAAATAAAACATAATAAAAGAAATGAAACCCATACATCAGATCACTTACTCCTCTGCCTAATACCCTTCAAGAGTTTCCTATGACTTTGGGAATAAAATCCAAATCCTTACCTTGGACAACAGGGCCCTGCACGATGTGCTTTCCCTCCACTCCCTCTATCCCCCACTGTCACGTCTCTGACCTGGTTTCCCGTCACTTCCCTCACGCTCATTCCCCCGCCCCAGCCACACTGGCCTCCTTTCGGTTTCTCCATCACACCAAGCTTTGTATCGCCTCAGGGCCTTTGCAAAAAATATCCCATCTGCCCCAAGTGCTTCTCCCCCCGGCTCTTCCATGGAGAGCACCTTCAGGCCTCAGCTCAAACGTCACCCCTTCAAGGACATTTCCCTGCTGCCCCCAGCACAGGTTACTCTATTCTATCATCCAATTCTATTTCCTTCCGAAAGCGTGCCCCACATTACCTTCTATATTCCTGCAGAGACTATACTAGTGTCTCATCCCTCCCCACAACTACAATGTCAGTTTCATGAAGGCAAGAACCATGTCTGCCTTTAAAAACAAAGCAAAACAAAACAAAACAAAAAACAAAAAACAGGGTCTCACTCTGTCCCACAGGCTGGAGTGCAGTGGCACAATCTAGGCTCACTGCAGCTTTGATCTGCTGGGCTCAAGTGATCCTCTGACCTCAGCTTCCTGAGTAGCTGGAACTAAAGGCATGCACTACCACACCTGGCTAATTTTTGTATTTTTTTGTAGAGATCAGGTGTCACCATGTTACCCAGGCTGGTCTTGAACTCCTGGGCTCAAGCAATCCACCTGCCTTGGTCTCCCACCAAATGCTGAGCTCACAGGCATGAGCCAACACACCCAGCCAATATGACTGTCTTGTGATGCTCTATCCCCATCCATCCATGGAGAGATGAAAATGCATGATCTGGTTGTTACCTTTCACTCAGCTGCCTAATCCAAGAGACATGCAGGTGACTTTGAGAAGGCTGGGGCTATCCTGGGCCCACGGAACTCAGATAGAAGACATTGGGGACAGGAGAGGAGGTGGCACAGGGACCAGACACAGAGCACTGGAAAGGAGAGGATGTCAGGAGCAAGAGCTGAGCCGGATTCTCCAGACGGCAGCAGACTCTGGGGGGCTGCCTGGACTTGGGGCATTTTTTCTAGGCTGGCCCTGGACTTAGAGAATATTTTTGTGATTTAGCGGCCCCCATTTTTGTGAAATGTCCTCTGCTGACTGAGAGATTAACCTGCTTTGACTGGACCATGCTAAAAAATGAACAGGAATTTGATATAGTCCAGTGTGGAGGTGGAGAGGGAGGGAGGTGAAGAAAGAACAGAAGGAAGGGGTAAGACACACTGAGGAGCAGACGGAAGTGACCTGAGGGGATCCCCCAAAGAAGAAAGGGTGGGCTATGCAGACCATGGATGTAAAAAGACGCCTGGAGGAAGTTAGGACTTGGATTTCTAGGAGACATCAATTCGACTCGTAGGAGCAGGGATCTGGGGAGAGGCAGAGGGCTCTGCTGCTTCTGAAAGAGCTCACCGAGTGCGCTCCCTCTCTCTGACAAAGGACCCCTGTGGATAAGAAAGTTCTCTGCCCTAGGGAAGAATAGCAGTCAAGGTGCTTACAGGCTCTTTCCGGAAGCCTGAAGACCTTTCCCAGGGTGGACTGTGGTGCCCTTCCCTGTGCAGGCACCCTGGCCACTGTGTGTCCAGAGAAAAGGGATGTGGCACACATACCTGAGAAGCATTGTGACTCCTGCGAGACCAAGTGGGAGGTTGCCACTCCTGGGGACCATCTGATGGGAAGCAGCGGTGAAGAAAAGGGAATGGCGTCTGGATGTGGATGGAGGCAGGTGCTTCTACTGCTGCCCGGCCAGGGAGGAGCATCCCCAGAGGGTCCATCCCTAGCCAGGCTGGAAGCTTGTCTCTGCGCATCTGGTCCTCTCTCGAAGCAGTTCTCAAAAGCGTGTTGAGACACACTGCTGGGATGTGGCAACACACCAAGGGGCAAGAAATGTAAGTCCATGGTTCCTGGTAATACTGAAAAAACTAGGCTTTGGAAGTTTAAAAACAAAGAAATGAGAGGATACAAGGTAAGCTGTTATAACATCACTGTCAGTTATGAGTATTCTGTTACGCTTTCTTTTGAGCCA
Source organism: Hylobates moloch (assembly GCF_009828535.3). NCBI lineage: Eukaryota > Metazoa > Chordata > Mammalia > Primates > Hylobatidae > Hylobates > Hylobates moloch. The sequence continues at coordinate 63,745,338 of NW_026652287.1, forward strand.
CAGTCTCGCTCTGTTGCCCAGGCTAGAGTACAGTGGTGCGATCTCGGCTCACTGCAACATTTGCCTCCCAGGTTCAAGCGATTCTCCTGCCTCAGCCTCCTGAGTTGCTGGGATTACAGGTGCCCGCCACCACACCCAGCTAAATTTTTTTGTATTTTAGTAGAGACAGGGTTTCACCATGTTGCCCAGGGTGGTCTCAAACTCCTGAGCTCAGGCAATCCACCCGCCTCAGCCTCGCAAAGTGCTAGGATTACAGGCGTGGGCCATCACACCTGGCCCCCATTACGCTTTCTAGAGGGAGGAAGAAGTACTAAGCTCGCAGTGCAGAATGGAGACTGCACAGCACATGCGCAGATGGTCTTGACAGAGGATGCCTCCCTCTGTGCTGGGGAACTCATCCTTGCCCATTCAGCTTCTGTGGCTCAAGCAGGCTGATGTCAGCCATTGGCAACGCTGTCGGCGTGTGTGACCAACAAACCATTCAGAGGCGGCAGAGCCGGCCTGGAGATCTGGGCTGTGACCTCAGAACAGGAGACCCTCTCCCTGCGCAGATTATTATCCTAAACTGCCAAAGGTCACTGTGTGAAGAAATTTTACTAAGAGCCACCAAACCCCTCTCTTCCCTCCAATCAAGTTCAACCTTCTCAGAAGAGCCCAAGAGACCTCTGTGAGGGTAAGACAGGAGTTGGCATTGGTGCAACTTGCAGAATGCCATGTTTGTTAGCGCCTCGTCTTCATGTGGCCGGAGGGCACTCCTGAAGCTTCAAACTCCTGTAAGAATGCTTCCTGTCCAGGGAGGGTGGTATGGAAAGTCTGAGGTGGCTGGGAGAGGAACTGGCAAAGTAAGGAGTTGGAGCAGGAGTCAGAGAGACATGGCATGGGGAAACTCACAAGCAGACTCCATCCCAGTCAGGGAACCTCACTCACCGTTCCATTAAGGGCTGGAAAAGGAGGCACCAACAGGTGTTTCACAGAAGCAAATGGTTGCTGTTCAGGAGGCTGGACCTAGGAAAAGGGACATAAAATCAGGGAGGTGCCTCACCCTAATTTTTCTCAACTCCAGCGGAAGCTTCTCAGAGAGCCTCACTCAATTCCTCCTCTCAGACAAGCCCAGCAGCTCCGTCCACGTCCTTTGCTGAATGGAGCCAGCATGGTCACTTCTGCCCTATCAAGGAAGCTGAAGGCCCTGGCCCATCTCTGATGGCTCAGGGCACAGGAAAGCCTTGCCTCTGCCTAATCTGCCCTCTACTTCTGCACCAGCATCCTCTGTGGCCCACGGCTCTTGGCTGGACTTGCACTGAAGGACACAGCTGGTCAGAGCTACACAACAGGGTGGCTGTCCCTCTACCCTCCGTGTGCGGTGGCTGCTGCAGCAGGATACAGCCGGCCTCCTGGCTGCTATCCCACAGTGCTATGGTTGATTGCGTTCTTACACTGGAAGATAAACAGTGCTTGTGTCAAAGAAAATACAAACAAGGCCGAGCATGGTGGCTCATGCCTGTAATCCCAGCACTTTGGGAGGCCGAGGTGGGCGGATCACTTGAGGTCAGGAGTTTGAGATCACCCTGTCCAACATGGCGAAACCCCATCTCTACTAAAAATATAAAAATTAGCTGGGTGTGTTGGCATGCACCTGTAACCCCAGCTACTCGGGAGGCTGAGGCAGAAGAATTGCTTGAACCCGGGAGGCAGAGGTTGTAGTGAGCCAAGATCGTGCCACTGCACTCCAGCCTGGGAGTGCTCATATGAGCACTCACTCTACAGAGACCCTGTCTCACAAAAATAAATAAATAAATAAAATAAAATAAATTTTAAAAAAAAGAGGTAGAAGTTGGAAAAGTGGTTATCTTAGGAGTGGAAGGTTTGCTGGCTGAGAGGGAACAAAAGGGCCTCTAGGGTGCTAAAAATGGCCTGCATCTCAACCTGGGTGGTCACACACAAATGTACAGATATGTTAACATGCGTCCAGCTGTATCCCTAAGATGAGCTCACCATTTTGTATGTATGTTACCTATTAAGAACAACAATTGATAAAAGCCCCCTCTAAAATCCCATGTCTTCCTATGGCTACCATAGATATTTTAGGCTTATAATTAGTTTTGCTCCCCATATTTGCTATTCAAGATCTGTATAATTTTGGCACTCTCCCCTTTTTCCTTGCCAACAGAATCCCAATTTTGTTAGGTTCGGGAAGTGCCCAATTAATACTCATTTGCCCAAACTCTCTTGCGGCTAGGAATTGCCATGAGATACAATGCCAGCCAGTCGGAAATAAGTAGACGTCTGCTGCATAGGGCTTCCAGAAAAGCTATCATTTTCCTTTTTTCCTTTTTTAGAGACAAAGTCTCGCTGTGTAGCCAAGGCTGGAGTATAGTGGTGCCATCACAGCTCACTGCCGCCTCCCATTCCCAGGCTCAAGCGATCCTCCCATCTCAGCCTCCCAAGTAGCTGGGACTACAAGAGTGCACCACCACACCCAGCTAGATTTTTTTTTTATTTTTTGTAGAGAAGGGGGGTCTCACTCTGTTGCCCAGGCAGGTCTCGAATCCCTGGCCTCAAGCAATCCTCTTGCCTCGGCCTCTCAAAGTGCTGGAATTACAGGCATGAGCCACTGCATCTACAAAAGCTGTCATTTTCCTGCTTGAAAAAGGGATAGATCCATCTCTCATGCATCTTTTGCGCTCTGTCCTCCCTGCCCCCTGTTTTGCTGCTCAGAATGTAGATGGTTCTTACGACCATGAAGTGAAAGCCAAGATCTGGGGACAGTGAAACAGACAGCCAGACGACCCCAGGCTGGGGATGGACGAGTGATCCTGAGGAGCAGCCCTGGACATGGGTTCCCTAATTCCTTCATGTCCCATGAGAAAAATAAATCTCTATGTGTTTAAGTCTCTGTTATTTGGGCACATTTGACAGTCCTCAAATGAGATATAAGGCTTTTATCTTCATAAATGGCAAAGACTTCTAGAGACAGAAGGGAAGGCTTCTGGGTGCTAATTCACGGTGGCTTCATATCATCGTGTAGCAAGGGCTCACAGAAAAAAAAAGTGGGGGAAGGAATCCCCAAGACACTCCCAAAATTAAGACTGCATTCTCCCCTTCCACCTTCTCCTGATAGCAGTCTTCACTGCTTCCTGTGGAATCTGAATTCTTCTGGCAGTGGAAAAGGCTCAGGGAAGATGGCTGGACGTGAAGAGGATCTTGGTTCCCGTAAACTTTACCAAGAGCAGGTCTTAGAGTGTTATGTCCACTGCATCACTGTTTCTCAATCTATTTTTAACCACCTCCCACTTCTGATAAACAGAAACTTTACTTTCTGGTTTGCATTAAGAAAACCAGGCCTTTTCTCTCTCTCTTGGAAAATTTCCAAGCATTTTGAAATGTGCTGCCATCTCCCCCGCTGCGACACCCGGAGTTTCTGATATCCTCCCTGCACTTCCTGAAAATCTGTGGTCTAATTTAAGTTTCCTAAGATTCTGCAAAGTAGATAGAAACCCTGGTGACTCCAGCGATACCACAACTCTTAGGGGAAGATGAGTCATGCATGTGGCAGAAGTAGGTAGTGGAGGAAAACAGAGACAAGGTCGGGCTGGAGAAAGGAACACAGAGCAACCAGTTTTGCCCCCCATCTGGTGTGCCTTTTGCAGGGTCAGCCAGTACCTGACTGCAGGTTTCCGCCTCCAGACACTCTGCTGCCTCTCCTCCCTTGCTCAGGGTCAGGAGCAAACGGCAGCCCAAGGAAACGACCAGCTGCCTTCTGGCCTTTATCAAGGGTGGTGTGAACCCACACTAGCTACCCAGGGATGTGGCCCGGAAGCGGCAGGGGGAGGGCTTTTTAGTCCTGTGCCTAGTCCAGTGGTCACCTCTACATGGACAGCAGATGGAGAAGGGGGCTCGGGGAAGGAGGAAAAGGTCAGGCAACCTCTCCAGGATTCCTGGAATAAACATTCCTCCTCCCAAGCTCTTCATTCTGTTTCACAATCAAATCCAGAGTCTTATAAGCATTCGTGGCAACGATGAAAGCTAAACAACTTGGTAAACGGTAGACAGAAACAGTAAACAGAATCTTCCCTCTACTTCCTGTGTATCCAGAATGTTTAGAGACAGGGAGTGGGGACTGACGACAGATTGCAGCATCTGGGATCTGGGGCTATGGCAGGAACGAGGACATGTGGAAGGCTGGGAGTTACCTGGGTCTTGGGAGTCTGGGGTTGAAGGTTATTCCTTCATGGTTTCAGGGAGAGTGAAGGCCACTGGCAAGAAGCCTGGTAACCACACAGACACACCCTGCAGGAAGCAAGTGACACCATCTCACACCCTGACCTGTCCCCCATGTCCTCCTCTGTTGGATGCACAGGACTTCCAGGGGCTGCCAAAGAAGTTGGGTCTAACCCGGGCCCTCACAGTACAGTGGCGAGTGTAGTGCGGTGGTAAAGACCATGGACTCCAGCCAGGCACGGGGCCTCACTCCTGTAATCCCCACACTCTGGAAGGTCGAGGTGTGCAGATCACTTGAGTCCAAAAGTTCGAGACCAGCCTGGGCACATGGTGAAACCCTGTCTCTACAAAAAATACAACCATTAGCCGGGCGTGGTGGCGCACTGCAATATTGTAATCCCAGCTACTCAGGAGGCTGAGGGGGGAGGATTTCTGAAGTCGGCAGGTTTCAGTGAGCCGACACAGTGCCACTGTACTCCAGCCTGGGTGACAGAGTAAGACCCTGTCTAAAAAAAAAAAAAAAAAAAAAGTAGCCAGGCATGGTGGCGTGCATTGTAATTCCAGCTACTCCAGAGGCTGAGGCAGGAGAATCACTTGAGCGTGGGAGGCAGAGATTTCAGTAAGCCATGATTGTGCCCCTGCACTCCAGCCTGGGCAACAGAGCGAGACCCTGTCTAAAAAAATAAAAAATAAAAAGAGCCCATGGACTTTTTAGTTCTGAGTTCAGTTCCTCCGTCCACCAGATGCATGACTCCAGGCAAATCACTTCTTTCTCTACATACTTCAGCCTCCTCATCCGTTAAAGGGGATGAGTGTGTAACTTCCTAAGATGTTTTAAGATCTACATGAGTTCATCTTTGCAAAGCTCTTTGCATGGCACTTGATACACAATGTCATACAATACAATAAACGTTGGCTGCTGTGTCTGCTATGTCCTCTGACTGTTGTAATGAATTGCCACAAACTTGGTGGCTTAACATAACAGAAATTTATTCTCTCACATTATTGAAGACGAGAAGTCCAAAATCAGTGTCACGGGGCTGAAATCAAGGTGCAGGGTCTCTTAATTTTCCCTCCTTTTTTCTCTGTCCTGACCAAGAAACAGAGTGCCTTGACCAACCTGTGACCCAGCCAGCTGCCTGTTTTCTCTGCAGACTTGAATCCAAGCCAGGCCTTGAACATTCCCAGGCACTGATAAAGGTGTTTAGGTTGTTGCCCAAGACACTGAAAGAAACCAGCCCTGGCCCTGGGCCAAATTCCTTAAACCCTCATGCAAACCCCTCCCCTGCCCCCTCCCTTTTCTCTCACTGTCTTGAGGATGCTGCAGCCCACTCTGCAAATTCCCCTCCGAAATGCTTTGCACTAGTCACCCTGGCATTTGGTGCTTCTTTCTTTGGGAACCCATCTGGCCCCATCTTGGGATGGTTTGGGGAACTCCTTGGCAGAAACTCCCTTGCCACAGCTTTTCGGGGTGACTCCAGCTGGATCCGGCTGGGATGAAACACAGGTGTTCAGCAGGATCCCGTTTCTCTGGAGGCTCTTGAGAAAATCCATTCTTTGCCTCTTCCAGCTTCTGGTGGGCGCTGGCTTGCAGCTACAGCACTCCGGTCCTCCATGATCACAGCATCTTCTCCCCTTCTGTCTGATTTCTCCCTCTACCTCGTTCTTTTTGTGATTACACTTAGGGCCATCTCAGGTAGTCCAAGATTATCTCCCCATCTAAAGATTCTTTTTTTTTTTTTTTTTTGAGACGGAGTCTCGCTCTGTTGCCCAGGCTGGAGTGCAGTGGCGTGATCTCTGCTCACTGCAGCCTCCACTTCCCATGTTCAAGTGATTCTCCTGCCTCAGCCTCTGGAGTAGCTGGGATTACAGGATTACAGATGCACACCACCACGCCTGGCTAAGTTTTTGGATTTTTGGTAGAGACGAGACGGGGTTTTGCCATATTGGCCAGGCTGGTCTCGAACTCCTGGCCTCAAGTGATCTGCCTGCCTCGGCCTCCCAAAGTGCTGGCAACACAGGTGCAAGCCAATGCACCCAGCTCTGCCTCCTTCTTTTTGTGATTATGTTTAGGGCCATCTCAGATAGTCCAAGATGACTTCCCCATCTCAAGCTTCTTAATCCCAACTGCAAAGTCCCTTTTGGCCGTGGTTCCAGGGATTAGGATATGGGTCTCTTTTGGGGAGGACCATCATTTGGCCACCACAGCTGGTGTGATTGGCCAGGAGTGAAGTCTGATAAACAGGATTCAGGTGGATGGAGAGTGGAGGAAGGAGAGGTCTCTGCAGAGAGAGATTGGGGTATGGCTACTGGAAGTGGGTGGGAACAACCACAGAGGCCCACTACCAAGGCCACAGAGACAGAGTCTGCAGAGTTCTCCCAAGAAGCTAGCCTCAAGATGCTTCTTTTAATTTTCTTCTTCAGCAATGAACCAGCCCAGGGATGGGTTATGTAGGGACTGTGGAAGTGAAGGACTCCACGACTGGAGTGACAGGGGAGGCTGCATAAGAGACAACTAAAAGAGAAGATGCACGGAGGGGGCTGGGCATAAACTGTTACCTTCACAGTGGGTGAGCTCCTCTGGTGAGGCCTCTGCAGGGCTCAAAAAGGGTGGTAGGCAAATGAACTCAGGTGAACTGCACTGGCACAGGAGCCATTACATCTCAAAGTCCATCAGCACGTGCTGGTCTAGATTCACCTTCCCTCTTCATCCCTAGGAGAGTTCTATTTCTCTCTGGCATCCTGTACTTCCTTATTAATTGTCATTTATTTAAAATTGCACGCTGGGTGCAATGGCCCACTCCTGTAATCCCAGCACTTAGGGAGGCCAAAGCAGGAGAATCGCTTGAGGCCAGGTGTTTGAGACCAGCCTGAGAAACACAGCAAGACCCTGTCTCTACAAAAAATAGCAAATTAGCCAAGTGTGGTGGCCAAGCCTGTAGTCTCAGCTACTTGGGAGGCCGAGGTGGGAGGACCGCTGGAGCCCAGGAGGTCGAGGCTGGAGTGAGCTATGATCACACCACTGCACTCCAGCCTGAGTGACAGAGCGAGACCCCCACCTCTAAAAATAATAATAATCAGCCCAGACATGGTGGTTCACGCCTGTAATCCCAGCACTTTGGGAAGCCAAGGTGAGAGGATGGCTTGAGGCCAGGAGTTTGAGACCAGCCTGGGCAACATAACAAGACCCCATCTCTACCAAAAATAAAAATAATAAAAACCTTTAGAAATAATAATAATTAAACAGTTACATATCTCAAATCCTAAGTGATCCTCTCTGCCCCAGGTGCACATTCTCCCTTATCCATGCCATCCTCAATCCCCTCAATCCCTGGCGACTGCAACACCCTCCTAGTGGATCCCTCTGCTTCCAGTTCTGTCCTTCTAGGGAGCATTCTTCACACAGTAGCAGGCTTGATCTTCTAGAATCATACATCACATCACATGATTCCCCTCTTATGGCCCTAAGTGACTTCCCACTGCTCAAAAAAGGAGTCTTAAGGCCAGGTGCAGTGGCTCACACCTGTAATCCCAGCATTTGGGAAGCTGGCAATTGTTTCATTCATTCATTCATTCAACAAATATATAACCACCCCCTAGGATGTGCCAGGATCTGTGCCACGCATTGGAAATATCATGGTTGAAAAATACAGATGGGTCCAGACACAGAGGCTGACGCCTGCAATCCCAGCATTTTGGGAGGCTGAGGTAGGCGGTTCGCCTGAGGTCAGGAGTTTAAGACCAGCCTGGACAACATGGTGAAACTCCGTCTCTACTAAAAATACAAAAATTAGCAGGGCATGGTGACAGACGCCTGTAATCCCAGCCACTCAAGAGGCTGAGACAGGAGAATCAATTAAACCCAGGAGGCAGAGGTTGCAATGAGCCAAGGTCATGCCACTACACTCCATCCAGCCTGGATGACAGAGCAAGACTCCGTCTCAAAAAAAAAAAAAGGGGGGGGTATATAGCCTGGATCATCAGTGCTGACCATGAGGAAAAAGGCCTTGTGGCTTTTGCTGCAAGTCCCTTAAACCACAAGACAGCTCTCAAGTGATTACACATCCAGGATGTCTTAACAGGTCCCGGAAAAAGATAAATGAGGCATCTGAGGACAAGTGTCCTCTGAGCTTTTAAAACAGACGTATCTCCATTCTGAAGCCACTCTCATCCACCTATCCTCCACTGTCAGCCAGGAAATTGTTACTAAGGGCCTAACATGTTCCAGGCTCCACGCCAGGCCCTGGGGATGCAATGGTGAGCAAAGCAGCTGTGTTCCCCGCCTTGTGAACCGTCTCGTAAGGGGAGGTAGACTTCACATCCATCTTAATGCAAATCCTCATGCTAATGAACACATTATAATAAACTGAGACATGGGACATAGGAAGGAATAGTAAAAGATGCTATGAGAGCAATAAACAGTGAGAAAATAAACTCTAAAAAAATTAAATTTACAGCTGCCTCCAAAATATTTAGAATCATGCCAAACCTCTATGCTGACAACTAGAAAGCATTGCTGAGAGGAATTAAAGACCTAAATAAATGGAGAGAGATGTCCAGTGTCAATGGTCCCAAATTGATCTATGGATTCAGTGTGAGCCCCATCAAAATTCCAGCAGGCTTTTCTGTAGAAATTGATTTTAATATTTATATGAACATGCAAATGACCCAGAATAGCCACAGCAAATTTAGAAAAGAAGAAGAAAGTTGGGGGACTTACCCTATTTCAAGACTTACTATGAAACTATAGTAATCAAGACTGTGTGGGGGCTGGGCACAGTGGCTCATGCCTATAATCCCAGCACTTTGGGCGGCCGGGGCACGTGGATCACTTGAGGTCAGGAGTTGAAGACTCACCTGGCCAACATGGCGAAACCCTGTCTCTAATACAAATACAAAAATTAGCCGGGCATGGTGGCAAGCACCTGTAATCTCAGCTACTCAGGAGGCTGAGACAGAAGAATTGCTGGAACCCGGGAGGAGGAGGGTTCAGTGAGCCGAGATCACTCCACTGCACTGTAGCCTGGGAGACAGAGCAAGACTCCGTCTAAAAATAAAAATTTTTAAAAATAATAAAAATAAATAAATTTTTAAAAGACTGTGTGCAAATGATGAAAGGCAAGATGCAGAGTTCACTAGAGAAGAATAGAGAGTCCAGAAATAGTACCACATACATAGAACCAATGGGTTTTCAGTACAGGTGCCGAGGCAATTCAATAGGGAAAGGAAAATCTGGAATAATTAGATAAGGAGGTAAAAGCTTCTTAGGACATAAAAGTGCAAACCATAGAAGAAAAACTAGATAAATTAGACCTTATCAAAATGTAAGACTTTTTTGCTTTTCAAGAGACAATTAAGAAAATGAAGGCCAGGCACAATGGCTCATGCCTGTAATCCCAGCACTTTGGGAGGCTGAGGTAGGCAGACTGCTTGAGCTCAGGAGGTCGAGGCCAGCTTGGGCAAAATGGCGAAACCTCATCTCTACAAAAAATACAAAAATTACTCAGGCATGGTGGCAGGTGCCTGCAGTCCCAGCTACTTGGAGGGTTGAGGCGGAAAGGTCACCTGAGCCTGGGAGGTCAAGGCTGCAATGAGCTGTGATCGAGCCACTGCACTCCAGCCTGGGGAACAAAGTGAAACACTGTCTCAAAAAAAAAAAAAAAATTAAAAGAAGAAGAGAAAAGTCACAGAATGGCAGAAAATATTTGTAATATATACATCTGACAAATGACTAGTACCCAGAATATAATAAAGAACTCTCAGAACTCAACTATATGAAAATAATCCAATTTTTTTTTTTTTTTTTGAGACAGAGTTTCACTCTGCCGCCCAGGCTAGAGGGCACTGGTGTGATCTTGGCTCACTGCAACCTCTGCCTCCCAGGTTCAAGTGATTCTCCTGCCTCAGCCTCCCTAGTAGCTGGGATTACAGGTGCCCACCACCACGCCCAGCTAAATTTTGTATTTTTAGTAGAGATGAGGTTTCACTATGTTGGCCAGGCTGGCCTGAAACTCCTGACCTCAAGCAATCCACCCACTTCAGCCTCCCAAAGTGCCATGATTACAGGTGTGAGCCACCATACCCAGGCTAAAATTTTTTAAATGAGCAAAATATTTAAACAGACATTCCACGAAAGAAGATATACAAATGACTCATAAGTACTTGAAAAAATGCTTAACACCAATAATCATCAAGGAAGTACAAATTAAGACCACAACAAAGGCCAGGTACCATGGTTCATGCCTGTAATTACAGCACTTTGGGCAGCCGATGTGGGCAGATCACCTGAGGTCAGGAGTTCAAGACCAACCTGGCCAACATGGCAAAACCCCATCTGTATTAAAAATACAAAAATTAGCCAGGCATGGTGGCACGTGCCTGTAATCCCAGCAACTCAGGAGGCTGAGGCACGAGAATGGCTTGAACCCGGGAGGTGAAGGCTGCAGTGAGTGGAGATGGCGCCACTGCACTCCAGCCTGGGTGACAGATCGAGACTCTGTCTCACAAAAAAAAAAAAAAAAAAAAAAAAATATATATATATATATATACACACACACACACCATGGCATACTTATTAGAATGCCTACAATTAAAAACTAACAAATGTCAAGTGTTGGCGAGGATGTGGAGCAACTGAAATGCTCGTAGGCTGCTGGTGGGAATGCAACATGGCACAGCTACTTTGGAAAACTGTAGTTTCTTAAAAAGTTGATAAAACGTTTACCATACCACCTGGCCAATACACTGCCAGGTATTTGCCCAACAGCACTGAAAACATTTCCACATAAGAATGTTCTTAACAGCTGTATTCATACTAGCAAAAACTTTAAAAAAAAAAAAGAAAAAACCCAAACCAACCAAATATCCATCAACAGATGAATGGATAAATAAAATAGGAAATATCCTTAAAACAGAATACTATTCAGCAATAGAAAAGATGCTTTACCTATAAGAGGGGAATCGAAATCTAGGAGGTCAGGGCCTTTTTTTTTTTTTTTTTTTTTTTTTTTTTTTTTTTTGTTGAGACAGAGTCTTGCTCTGTCGCCCAAGCTGGAATGCAGTGGTGTGATCTCGGCTCACTGCAACCTCCACCTCCTGGGTTCAAGTGATTCTCCTGCTTCAGCCTCCTGACTAGCTGGGATTACAGGCATGCGCCACTATGCCCAGCTAATTTTTGTATATTTAGTAGAGACAGGATTTCGCCATGTTGGCCAGGCTGGTCTCGAACTACTTACCTCAGGTAATCCACCTGCCTGGGCCTCCCAAAGTGCTGGGATTACAGGCGTGAACCACTGTGCCCAGCCAGACAGGGCTTCCTTGAGGAAGTAAGTGGTTATCTGAAAGAAAGCTACAAATTAACTGGGAACGTTGGAATGGGTAACAAGAAATAAAGACATACCAGGCAGGGGCTGGTTCAAGCTCCCCATGGCGGATGGAAAACATGACACATTCACAGAAGTGGAAAATGGCTCTGCCCAGACAGCAAAGAGAGAGAAGAGTGATGTGAGTGGAAGTTGGCAAGGGCCATGCCAGGCAGGCCTTTTTAAGGATGTTGGTATTTCTCCTAAAAGCAGTGAGAAGTCTCTGAAAGGACAAGAAGGTGGTATAATTGGATTGACATTTTTAAAACGATTCCACTAATACAGTACGGAGAACTGACTGCCAGGGAAGCAGATGGATGAGAGGAAGTGAGTCAGGGCCCTGCTGAAATCCTGGTAGGGATGATGGCACTGAGATGGGATGATGGAGATGGAGACGGATGGATGGATTCATATTTGGAATCCATAAGTATTTGGGGAGTACATCAGACTGCATTCTAGGGATAAGGAAGAAGATAGTATTGAGATTCACTTTAAGACTGACTCTAGGCCGGGCTCAGTGGCTCACGCTTGTAATCCCAGCACTTTGGGAGGCCAAGGTGGGCGAATCACTTGAGGTCAGGAGTTCGAGACCAGCCTGACCAACATGGTGAAACCCCGTTTCTACTAAAAATACAAAAATTAGCCGGGCGTGGTGGTGCATGCCTGTAATCCCAGCTACTCGGGAGGCTGAGACATGAGAATTGCTTGAACCCGGGAGGCAGAGGTGGCAGTGAGCCGAGATCACGTGCCACTGCACTCCAGCCTGGGCGACAGAGCAAGATTCAGTCTCAAAATTAAAAAGAAAAAAAAAAAAAGACTGACTCTAAGATCATGGTGCAGGAGAGGTGATGGGAAGAGATCTTATGCCCCGAGACAGGGAAGGGTGGAAGAAGGCTGAGTTTGTTAGGGAAGATCTAAGGCCAGGTCTGGACACATTTGATTTGGTTGATTTGGGACACCTGTGAGACACCCAATGGCAGTGTCAACTAGGCAGTTGGGCGTGTACATGTGAAGCTCACAGAAACCTAGGGTGAAGATTCAAACCGGGGGTGTCATGAAGGTGGTAACTGGAACTATGGAAACAGACGCAGTCGACTAGAAGGAGAGCGCAGGCGAGAACAGGGGAGAACCTGGGGCCAAGCTTGAAGGAAGTCACCATTTCGGGGATGAGCAGGGGAATGGTGAGCTGCAAAGGGGTATGAGAAGTGACCAAAGGAAAGAGAAGGAAGCCAGCAGCATAACACATCAGAATTTGTGAAAAGAGGATGTTTCCAGAAGGGTGTGGAAATTGTGCTGAATGCTAATAAAATAAGAAAAGCGTAAGTCCACTGAATTTAGGAACATGGAGGTCACTGTTAACATTGGAAGAGAAAATCCCATGGAAAATAGGCACAGAACCCAGATTAGAGTGGACTGAGGGGCGAGTGAGAATTGAGAATGTGGAGAAAGTGATTACACAGAACTTTAGATAAGGGTCCAACTTCCTGTGATGACAGGCCGCATTATAAAGACGATGAGAGAAAATTGAACTTGGAAGGAACTGTGAAGCATATTGCTCTTGTGAAAGTTTACTCCCTTGAACTCGGTCTGAGAGGTTGGGTTTCCTTTTCCTGTGACGTAGGTGGACATCATGAACTGTGAGACTGAAAGCCTCCTTGGTGATGCTCCCTTCATAACTGCTGTGAACACAGAGAGGGGGTTTCGTTGGGGCATCTTCCACGGGGGGACACACGACAGTGACGGCCAAAGGCAGGAGGTGGGGGGAGAAGGACAGGCAGAGACAGAGAGGCAGTCCCACTCCTCAACACTTGTTTTCCAATGAGTTTCCTGGATTCTGCAATTAAATCCAGATCCTCGTGCATGTTTATAGAAAATCATAAAAGCGAAATGACACAAATAAATTTGGTGGCAACAACAGAGAACGGTCTCTTTCTTAGTTCTCCTGTTGATCTGAGAAGCGACGTGTGCTGGGGGAAGGAAATAAAGAACTAGAACGCCTTCAGAGGAGAGTAGAATGGACGAGAAAGAAAAGCTAAATATCAAAATGTCTGGACCCTGGGGTTATAGACCACAAAAAGAATAAATGACTGACTGACTGAATGAATGAATGAATGGCAAACAATAGGAAATAGGTATGTCCTGGGGAAAGAATGGGGATTCTGTGAGCAGGAATCAGGCCACAGATGGCAGAACAGAGACTTCTTCCCTGGTTCAAGAGGAAAACATGTTAACGATCCTTGCTTCATTAGGTGTGTATTTCAAAGGGACCTTCAGGAGCTTCTAACCTGGGGCTACCAAGGTCAGAGAGGGGGAAACAGTGAGACTTTATCAGGGAAAGGAATGAAGCCTGAGTGCCACTCCCTGATGAAAAGCCACATGGGCACGTGAACTCGGGCCTCCTGAATTCCTGACACTTGCCCAAGAGAGACAGCACATCCATGCCCTGAGCCTCTGGAGGCTGCACCAAGTGGCTCACTCTCTATGAAGCTGTGTTACAGGCTTGAGACGAGGCAGCACTTATGGGCATCTACTAAGTGCTTTATATACACAACCTCACTGAATCCTCACAGAAGTCCTAGGATGTCAGAATTCGCATGCTCACTCGACTGCAAGAAACTAGAGTTCAGAAAACTGATCTGCCCCAAGGTTGTAATGAAGGGACCTGGATTTGAACCCATATCTGCATGACTGTAACTCCCACACCATTTCCATCATAACAAGATGCAGGCCAGGACCAGCCTGTTTCAACTGAGACGGGCAAAAAAATGTGTTGGGGGCAGAGGGCAGGAGACCACAGAGAAAGTAAAAAAAATGAAGAAGAAAAGGAAGGAGGGCCGGGTGCAGTGGCTCACACCTGTAATCCCAGCACTTTGGGAGGCCAAGGCAGGTGGATCACTTGAGGTCAGGAGTTCAAGACCAGCCAACATGGTGAAACCCTGTCTCTACTAAAAATACAGAAATTAGCCGGGCGTAGTGGCAGGTGCCTGTAATCCCAGGGACGCTGAGGTGGGAGAATCGCTTGAACCCGGGAGGCAGAGGTTGCAGTGAGCTGAGATGGTGCCACTGCACTCCAGCCTAGACAACAGAGCAAGACTCAGCCTCAAAAAAAAAAAAAAGAAAAAGGAAAAATAAAAAGGAAGGAGGAAAACTCATTTCTGAGAATGAGCAGAATGACAGAAGAAACTGCCTAAGAAAGAGAAGAGGAAGAAACTGCCTAAGAAAGAGAAGAGAAATAATCTGACTTGGGAAGTAAAAAAGGAAAAATGCCTGGGAATTTTTTTTTTTAATCAGGAATTAAGGACAGAAAAATCCGAATTTGGAAGTCAAGAGTGAGGATTCTCTGGGGAGAGAATAAAGATGCTGGGCCTTTCCTTTGGGTTTGAGAGGAAATAGTGCTTAAAGACCGACTTCCTTTCTCTGGTCACGTGGCTGGTGCTAGTATAAATGCTTACTACCAGCCAGGTTCCTCACCATTTTTTCCTGCATGGCATGGGCAGAAGTAGGGGCTAAAGCTCTGTTCCTCTCTCCTGGAAGCTTGCAGACCTCCCTTCAGAACCAATCCCAAGAAGCCACCTATCCGGAACAACACAAGGCAAGGCAGCTAGTGTAGTGCTTGTGCTCTGGGAAGCGAGGCCAAGATCAGGTTTGAGGGGAAGGTTCTGGGAGACCAGAGGAAGGATGTCAGAACCAAATGGAAGGCTCATGCCCACAGACAGGAGCTAGTGTGAGGAGCAAGCAAACAGCCAGGAAACCAAGGCTGGAGAGTGGACAGAGGGACAGGACCTGGGTTGGGGGCCAGCAAGGGTGACACCCCAAGTGGAAACTGAGTTACCCCGTGAAGAAGAGTTCTATTTATGGTCAGAATGCCAGGCTCAAGGGCCAGTGAAGGCCTGTGGGCTTTTCTGAATATTTCTCTAAGGTCTTCTAGGGACAAGCCTTCCTCCTAAGGCTAGTGCTGGTTCATCCTTCTTCCCCTCCACCCTCCTCTAAGCCTCCCAGCCTCCCCTTTTCTTTTTTTTTCTTTTTTTTTTTTTTACATCGAGTTTTTGCTCTTACCACCCAGAGTAGAGTGCAATGGCGCAATCTTGACTCACTGCAACCTCTGCTTCCCAGGTTCAAGCGATTCTCCTGCCTCAGCCTCCCAAGTAGCTGGGATTACAGGCGCCCGCCACCTCACCCGGCTAATTTTTTTTTTTTTTTTTTTATTTTTTTTATTTTTAGTGGAGGTGGGGTTTCACCACTTTGGCCAGGCTGGTCTTGAACTCCTGACTTCAGGTGATCTGCCCGCCTCGGCCTCCCAAAGTGCTGGGATTACAGAAGTGAGCCACCGCGCCCAGCCCCAGCTTCCCCTTTTCTAGAGAATCCCAGAGTTTGGTGTTGGACAGGGGAGGACAAGGTAGGGGCGAATCTGTGCTCTGCAAAACAGACAAAGGGAAGTAGGAAGCTGGGCTGGTGGCTGGGCACTTGGGTCCTGTGGAGAGCTGGCACTGGGTATCGGCACCTGGGGCCCCACAGCCTCGTTATCCTGACATGCATCTTACAGCTCTCTCCCCACACTGATGCCTTTCTCTCCTGCAGGTGTCTGTCTGAGAAAGGGACTTGAGTAAAGTTAGAAACTGGTAACAGTAACTTCCTGTATCTGTGAGGATAGGAGGAGAAAGGCTAGGGAAACTGGAGGGGGAATTCCCTTGGGAAGCCACGGGTTGGTCTCCTCCAGAGACACATGACGGCAAACATAATCACTACTGCTTAATATCCCGCCCCAGGCAAAGTCAATAATTGCTCTGGGTAGTTCGAGCAGGTGGTGTGAGCAAGCCGTGGTGGCATCAGAAAGCACAGTCCTGGGAAGGGGCCAGTGCCGGGGAGGATGTCCGCATCCTGAAGGAGAGCTGGCTGCTCGGGCTGTGAGTGAGACCCCCCGACCCCGCCCTTTTTTGTTCCCCTCCAGGATGCTGCCGGACTGGAAGAGCTCCTTGATCCTCATGGCTTACATCATCATCTTCCTCACTGGCCTCCCTGCCAACCTCCTGGCCCTGCGGGCCTTTGTGGGGCGGGTCCGCCAGCCCCAGCCTGCACCTGTGCACATCCTCCTGCTAAGCCTGACGCTGGCCGACCTCCTCCTGCTGCTGCTGCTGCCCTTCAAGATCATCGAGGCTGCATCGAACTTCCGCTGGTACCTGCCCGAGGTCGTCTGCGCCCTCACGAGTTTCGGCTTCTACAGCAGCATCTACTGCAGCACGTGGCTGCTGGCGGGCATCAGCATCGAGCGCTACCTGGGAGTGGCTTTCCCCGTGCAGTACAAGCTCTCCCGCCGGCCTCTGTATGGAGTGATTGCAGCTCTGGTGGCCTGGCTTATGTCCTTTGGTCACTGCACCATCGTGATC
Source organism: Hylobates moloch (assembly GCF_009828535.3). Lineage (NCBI taxonomy): Eukaryota > Metazoa > Chordata > Mammalia > Primates > Hylobatidae > Hylobates > Hylobates moloch. The sequence goes on from NW_026652287.1 coordinate 63,762,301, forward strand.
ATCGTTCAGTACTTGAACACGACTGAGCAGATCAGAAGTGGCAATGAAATTACCTGCTACGAGAACTTCACCGATAACCAGCTGGACGTGGTGCTGCCCGTGCGGCTGGAGCTGTGCCTGGTGCTCTTCTTCATCCCCATGGCGGTCACCATCTTCTGCTACTGGCGTTTTGTGTGGATCATGCTCTCCCAGCCCCATGTGGGGGCCCAGAGGCGGCGCCGAGCCGTGGGGCTGGCTGTGGTGACGCTGCTCAATTTCCTGGTGTGCTTCGGACCTTACAACGTGTCCCACCTGGTGGGGTATCACCAGAGAAAAAGCCCCTGGTGGCGGTCAATAGCCGTGGTGTTCAGTTCACTCAACGCCAGTCTGGACCCCCTGCTCTTCTATTTCTCTTCTTCGGTGGTGCGCAGGGCATTTGGGAGAGGGCTGCAGGTGCTGCGGAATCAGGGCTCCTCCCTATTGGGACGCAGAGGCAAAGACACAGCAGAGGGGACAAATGAGGACAGGGGTGCGGGTCAAGGAGAGGGGATGCCAAGTTCGGACTTCACTACGGAGTAGCGGTTTCCCTGGACCTTCGGAGGTGGCCTGGGTTACACAGGAACTGGGAAGCCTGGGAGAGGCGGAGCAGGAAGGCTCCCATCCAGATTCAGAAATCCTTAGACCCAGTCCAGAACTGGGACATTGAAAAAATGCCTTTCACCAGCTTGGTATCCCTTCCTGACTGAATTGTACTACTCAAAGGAGCATGACTCAGAGATGCAGGAAGAAGTAGTTAGGTATGGAAGCACCGGCCGGGTGTGGTGGCTCATGCATGTAATCCCAGAACTTTGGGAGGCTGAGGCAGGTGGATCACTTGAGGTCGGGAGATTGAGACCATCCTGGCCAACATGGGAAACCCCGTCTCTACTAAAAATACAAAAAAATTAGCTGGGCATGGTGGCACGTGCCTATAATCCCAGCTACTCAGGAGGCTGAGGCAGGAGAATCGCTTGAACCCGGGAGTTGGAGGCTGCAGTGAGCTGAGATCACGCCACTGCACTCCAGCCTAGCGACAGAGCGAGACTCCATCTAAATAAAAAAAAAAAAAAAAGAAGCCCCTTCAGGCTGGAGAAGCAGCATAGCTAACACGAGTCCTGTCCTTGTGATGTGGTTGATAGTTGGGGATGGCCAGGCTGAAGCAGAGAGTCCTAGAGAAATTTCGATACAAGCTTCAAAGCAACACCTAGACACTGCTCTAGCGGTTGATGCTGGAGATAAACCAACAAGAGAGACATGGAAGAGAAATACTAAATAAGGTCAAAGAAGACTCAGAAAGGTTCTGAGCCTGGAGATGAGCAGGGAGGCCTCAGGGCTTAGACCTTTAATGATAGGGGTTTCCCTGCATCGGTTTGACCTGTTGCCTTTTTGATGCGCTCTGTTTGTTTTCATATGTTATCTTGTCTCCCCTGCTAAACTGGGAGCTGCCAGAGGTCTGGGTCTTATCTCCTTCTTCCATGGTACCCCACACGGGCAAGGATGTGGTTTGGTACCCAGCAATCAGAGACTGGCACTCCCTCATACAGGAGAAAGCAACCTGGTCTAGCAAATTGAAAATAAAGATTATAAAACTCTGAAGTGAATGTCCACAATTTTTGTAACACTGCTGCAAGCACAGGGAGGGCAAAAATGGGAGAGAGAACCAGATTCAGCAGCAAAGGGGAAAAGTGATGCATCCGAAACCACAGAAACATCTTAAGACAAAGAGGTGGTGCGGGCAAAAGAAGTGAGGGCACTGACAGAATCATCTTTCGAGGGATGAATAGAGTCCAGCCTTAGAAAGGTTGTGGGGTGGTTCCGACTCACAGTCATCTGTCTGTCACAGGGCCTTAAAACATGTTACCCTCCTGCTCAGAAACCTGCAGAGCTTTCCTATCATCAAAATGTTTCCTTGGCCAGGTGCAGGGGCTCATGCCTGTAATCCCAGCACTTTGGGAGGCTGAGGTGGGAGGATCGCTTGAGCCTGGGAGTTGGAGACCCACCTGGGCAACACAGTGAGACCCTGTCTCTCAATTTTAAAAATTTAATTTAAAAAGATGCTTCCGGCTGGGCACAGTGGCTCACGCCTGTAATCCCAGCACTTTGGGGGGCCAAGGCGGGCGGATCGCCTGAGGTCAGGAGTTCGAGACCAGCCTGGCTAACATGGTAAAACCCCATCTCTACTAAAAAGGCAAAAAAATTAGCCGGGCATGGTGGCGCATGCCTGTAATCCCAGCTACTCAGGAGGCTGAGGCAGGAGAATCGCTTGAACCCGGGAGGCAGAGGTTGCAGTGAGCCGAGATCGCGCCATGCACTCCAGCCTAGGCGACAGAGCGAGACCCTGTCTCCAAAAAAAAAAAAAAAAGTGCCTCCCCCCAAGGAACTCATATTGTACCATTCTTTTCCTTGATTTGTCCTGTCTCTCCCCTTCCAGTTCTACCTGCCTAGCTCATTTTTCCACAATAAGGACTCCTAGACCATTCTCTCTAGTTAAATGACCTCCAGCTCCTAACCTAGTAGTTTGCAACCTGGGCTGTACATCAGAATTACATGCGGAGGTGTGAAAATAATACAGAGAGCCACCTCCAACCTACTGACAGAATCTCTGCAGGTGGGGCCCCAGCAAGTGAGCTTTTCAAAAAAGAACCCCAGGTGGCCAGCTGGGGTCGCGAATCACTGCCTTATCTCAGAAGCCGAATCTGTCCAAGAACTTGTTCTTCAAAAACCTTGCCTGCTTGTTCATCCCCCTTCACCTCAATCCCACATTCTTCTACCTGTTTTTTTGTTGGTTTGTTTGTTTGGTTTTTTTTAGAGTTGGGGTCTCACTCTGTTGCCCAGGCTGGAGTGCAGTGGCACAATCATGGCTCACTGCAACCTCGAACTCCTGGGCTCAAGTCACCCTCCTGCCTCAGCCTCCCGAGTAGATGGGACTACAGGTGCACACCACCACACTCAGCTAATTATTTTATTTTATTTTTTGTAGAGATAGGGTGTTGCCCAGGCTGGTCTTGAACTCCTGGCCTCAAGTGATTCTCCTGCCTTGGCCTCCCAAAGTGTTGAGATTACACGTGAGCCACCATGCCTGGCCCTCCCCCATCTTCTGGTGCTTGCTTCTTCCTCACTTAGAAAAATCCACTCAATATTCACTTTCTCCAGAAAACCTTTCCTTATTAGTCCCACTGAACTGAAAGCTCATTTTCTATTTTTCTCCTTCAAAAGACTGGACAGGTGCCATAAGAACCCTGAATTCAGTGTCCATTCCACTTACTAAATGGATGGCCTGAAGCAAGCCTCCACCTCCAGCCTCTATTTCTAAATCATAGTGATTAGGATACTAGATACCTCCCAAGATTATTCTGCGGATTAAAATAAGACTCTGAATAAAATTGCTGAGAAATCATAGAATATTAAGTAGTTCTAAGATATAAATCCATGTACACAGATGTACCCTCACTTATTAGAAATATAATAAGTAAACGTTAAAAATAATGGAAATAATGCTGGGCATGGTGGCTCACGCCTGTAATCCCAGCACTTTGGGAGGCCGAGATGGGCAGATCACTTGAGGTCAGGAATTCGAGATCAGCCTGGCCAACATGGTGAAATCCTATCTCTACTAAAAATACAAAAAATTAGCCAAGCACGGTGGCAGGTACCTGTAATCCCAGCTACTCGGGAGGTTGAGGCACGGGAATCGCTTGAACCTGGAAGGCAGAGGTTGCAGTGAGCTGAGAACGTGCCACTGCACTCTGGCCTAGGCAACAGAGAGAGACTGTCTCAAAAAAAAAAAAAAAATAGAAATAACATAGTAGGTAGATAGCATGGCAGTAATACGTTAAAAAAAAGTCTGGGATTCTCAGCTGACTGTACATGCACTATGAGTCTGTGATGTATTACAGCTGCCACAAAAGCTAATTTGATTGGATTACATGAAAAGAAATCACGTTGGCCGGGCACGGTGGCTCACGCCTGTAATCCTAGCACTTTGGGAGGCCAAGATGGGCAGATCATGAGGTCAGGAGTTCAAGACCAGCCTGGCCAACATGGTGAAACCCCATCTGTACTAAAAATGCAAAAAATTAGCTGGGCATCATGGCGGGTGCCTGTAATCCCAGCTATTTGGGAGGCTGAGGCAGGAGAATCGCTTGAACCCGGGAGGCTGAGGTTGCAGAGAGCCGAGATCGCGCCATTGCACTCCAGCCTGGGCGACAAGAGCGAAACTCTGTCTCAAAAATAAAAAGAAAAGAAATAATGTCTAGACAAGTTGATGATACTGAGGCAAAGCAGGTGTGCTAAGTGGGGCTTGGCCCATGAGGGTTCTTGGTTTTGCCCAGGAAAGAATTCAAGGGCTAGCTGGTGGAGAAAGAAAACAGCTTTGTTGAAGCAGCCCTGTTACAGCTGCAGCCCTGTTGCAGCTCCGTGACTGCTCCTGCAGAGCAGGGCTACCCCACAGGTAGAGAGTAACAGCTCAGGGCAGCTTTGCAGTCATATTTTTGCCTACTTTTAATCGCACACAAATTAAGGGGCAGTCAACGCAGAAATTTCTAAGGAAAGGGTAGTAACTTTAGGGTTGTCATGTCATTGCCATGGAAAGGGGTGGTAACGCCCAGGTGTTGCCATGGCCACAGTAAACATGGCACTTTGGCGGGCATGCTTTATGAAAAGCTGCTTCACCCTTTCCCTGTTTTAGCTAGTCCTCAATTTGGTCCAATGTCTGAACACCACCCCTGGGGTTGAGTCCCGCTTCCTACCTCCATAACCCCCATTCCACTTAAGTCTAATCAGCAGCAGGTTCAGAACTGAGCAACACATTCTCTTGTATTTTTTTTTTGAGATGGAGTTTCACTCTGTCACCCAGGCTGGAGTGCAGTGGCACAATCTCAGCTCACTGCAACCTCCACTTCCCAGGTTCAAGCGATTCTCCTGCCTCAGCCTCCCAAGTAGCTGGGATTACAGGTGCATGCCACCACACCTGGCTAATTTTTGTATTTTTAGTAGAGACGGGGTTTCGCTGTGTTGTCCAGGCTGGTCTTGAACTCCTGACTTCAAGTGATCCACCCACCTCAGCCTCCTAAAGTGCTGGGATTACAGGCGTGAGCCACCACATCCAGCCTGAGCAACACATTTTTAAGGGCACTAACTCAGCCGGGCGCGGTGGCTCACACCTGTAATCCCAGCACTTTGGGAGGCCGAGGCGGGTGGATCACCTGAGGCGAGGAGTTCGAGATCAGCCTGCCCAACATGGTGAAACCCCGTCTCTACTAAAAATACAAAAAATTAGCCGAGCATGGTGGCAGGCGCCTGTAATCCCAGCTACTCGGGAGACTGAGGCAGGAGAATTGCTTGAACCCGGGAGGCAGAGGTTGCAGTGAGCCAAGATCGTGCCACTGCACTCCAGCCTGGGCGGCAACAAGAGCAAAACTCTGTCTCCAAAAAAAAAAAAAAAAGACATCAACTCAACGAATCAAGCCCAGAAAAATTAACCAAAATGTTTTGGAGATTTAAGACTGTATAACAGTAGTAATAGCCATAATAATAGAGCAAATTAAATACCAGGCACTGTGCCAAGAAGGGGCCTGAGAGGGTTAAGGTCACTTTTCAAGGCCAGTAGGTGGCAGGGAGTTTGAATCCAGGTCTTTCTGAGCCTAAAGAGCATGCTGTTTTCACTGACACATGAGAAGGAAGTAAGAGAACACTGGCTGGGACAAGATAAGAACTTTTTTTTTTTTGAGGCAGAGTCTCGCTCTGTCACCCAGGCTGGAGTGCCGTGGTGCAATCTTGGCTCACTGCAACCTCCACTTCCCAGGTTCAAGCAATTCTCATGCCTCAGCCTCCCGAGGAGCTGGGATTACAGGCGTCCACCACCATCCCTGGCTAGAAGATACATTCTATGAGCCATACAGGAAAGAACAAAGACCACAGGTGGAAGAGACACAGAGATACCTTTCAAACAGTTACGGCCATTTCAATGGAACTGACTATCTTAGCAAAGAAGTCACTCCCCAATTTCCAGGAATATTCAAGAAGGTAGCAAACATCTATCCTAGGACACTGAGGAAACTCACACATATGAGGGCTGAACCAGTGTAATGACAACTTTCAACTCTACAATTCTCCGGTTCTTTTTTCTTTTCTTTTTTTCTTTTTTTTTTTTTTGAGATGGAATCTTGCTCTATCACTCAGGCTGGAGTGCATGCAATGGCGGGAGTGCAATGCACGTGATCTTGGCTCACTGCAACTTCCACCTCCGAGGTTCAAGCGATTCTCCTGCCTCAGCCTCCTGAGTAGCTGGAACTACAGGTGTGCACCACCAAGCCCAGCTAATTTTTGTATTTTCAGTAGAGATGTGGCTCATGCCTGTAATCCCAGCACTTTGGGAGGCTGAGGCGAGCGGATTGTCTGAGGTCAGGAGTTTGAGACAAGCCTGGCCAATATGGTGATTCTCAAGTTCTTTAGGGGCACAACTTCTCTTACTAACCAGGAAAGTACAAAATGAAGTCATTTTGCTGGGCACGGTGGCTCACACCTGTAATCCCAGCACTTTGGGAGTCCAAGGCAGGCAGATCATGAGGTCAGGAGTTCGAGACAAGCCTGACCAACATAGTGAAACCCCGTCTCTACTAAAAATACAAAAATTAGCCAGTTGTGGTTGCACGCACCTGTAATCCCAGCTACTCAGGAGGCTGAGGCAGGAGAACCCGGGAGTCGGATGCAGTGAGCCGAGATTGCACCACTGCACTCCAGCCTGAGTGACAGAGTGAGACTCCGTCTAAAAAAAAAAAAAAAGTCATTTTGTTGTCATGGGGTTATAAGAAGATCGATCACTGGACCTGGTCTAAGACTTTCAAAGTGAAGCTGTAGCTGCTCACTTACAAGCATTTGACCTTCATCAAGTTACCTGACATAGCAGCCCATTTCTTCATTGGGAAATCAGTCGATCATTTGTTCAACAAATATGTATTGATTACCAACTCCAGGCCAGATACTTTCCTAGGGTCTAGGGATATAGAGCGTACAAAAGACAAGTATCTTCCCTGTTGGGACTTCCATTCTGGTAGGGGAAAATAGTTTAAAAACAGGTAAACAAATAGACGAGCAAGGTCATTTCAGAGTATGGCAAATGGAAAGTAGTTACAAAGGAACTGAAACAGGGTCATGGGAGAAACTATAAGGGGAGGTTGAGGAGGTTAGAAGATCATTCTACTCTCTTGCTTCAAACCTTCACCTGGCTTCCAGAAGCTCTTAGAAGCTCGTTCAAACTCCTTTTTGCGACCTAAAATGCTTTGCATGGTCTTTTCGGGCAGCTGCTAACCCGATGAAAACCCCGCGTGTCTGCATAGAAGTCTATGGTTTCTTAACTGTCATGCACATGGTCTCCTTGAGCCTAACAAACATTCCCCTTCAGGTAGGCACAGCTGCCAGAATGATCTTCTTAAAATGGAAATCAGATCATTCCACTTTCTTGCTTCAAATCCTCGAATGACTTCTAGAGGCTCTTAGAATACAAATTCCTTTCTGTGACCTAGAAGCCCCTGCTCAGCTCCTCAACCTCATCTTCTTTCACTCTGTCCCCATTCACAGTATTCCAGCCCAGAGGTTCTCAACGTGTGGCCTCTGAGCCAGCAGCTGCTGCATCACCTGGGAACAAGCCACTTGACACATCGGCCCATTTCTTCATTCGGAAGTCGAATCTCCTAAGTTAGTGGTGTTCAGCTGAGCCCTGAACGATGAAAGGGAGTTGACATACAAAGGCCTGCAGGAACATTCTGGAAACAGAAATTGCTGGTGCAAAGGCTCTGAGGAGAGAGAAAACCTTAGCATCCCTCAAGGCCAGAGAGAAGACCAGTGAAGGGCTTGAAGAAGGGTTTTAAATGTAAGCAAATATTGGAACTACCTGAAGCATTTGCTGAACCATAGACAACTGTCCTCACTCCCTCAGGACTTCAGAATCAGTAAGGATATTGGTCAGAGTTCTCCAGAAAACAGAACTGACAGGACAGACAGATTAGATAGACAGATAAGTAGGTAGGTAGACAGATAATAGATTAGAGAGATAGAGAGAGACAGAGAGAGAGAGATAAAGATACACAGGTAGGTAGTAGGTAGACAGATAATAGATTAGATAGATAGATTAGATAGATGATAGATAGATAGATGATAGATAGATAGATAGATAGATAGATAGATAGATAGATAGATAGATAGATAGATAGATAGATAGATAGAGGAAGGGTAGGAAGCCCTGATCTATTGCATTTGCAAATTTCTGTGGCATATACACTCCCACCAGGGATCACTGCTACCAATATGAAGATCTTGAACCTGGGTTTGGCAAGAGATGCTAATAATGGGCTCTTACTATGCTGTAATGAGCTCAGACATATCCGTGCATGCAACTCACAGTACATATGCTCAAATGGCAGCCAGATCACATCCTCCTTGAGAAAACTTTCTCTTTCCCCACCAACGCTTCATGCAAGCCTCTTGCACAGTGCTTCCGATACAGTAAACACTAGTTAAATGCGGCTGGCTGGGCCTGCTCCAAAGCATCCGGGTGGCTGTATGATCGCACAGCTCCTCTGAACCCCCTGCCCCAAAGCAGGATGACAGATGGGTAAACAGAAATATTAGTGCCTGGTTAATGAATAACACAGACAGCAGCCTAGTGCCGCTACCAGGAAACAGGGGTGGAGGGATCTGGCCTGGCCCAACCTGGGGGCCTGAGCAGCAGGAAAACGGAACCTGGCATTATTTCACTTCCCCTTTCTGGAAAAGATGCTCCTGGGCCTCTTCCTCAGAACTTCTCATCAGCCCACACAACCAGAGCTCACGTGCAGTGTGGCTTGGTGGTGAATACTATGGTTGGAAAAAGAGGGGTGGGGGCAGTGGGCATGGAGAGGGTCTGGAGGAAACACACAGCCGTGATTCCAGCCTCACTCCCCTAAACGTCCTGCCTCTCAGCACTGGGTCTCTGCTAGTTCTTCTTTTCACCTTGCCCTGCCTCCTGTGGGTAAGTGCTTTTGCCCCACTTTTTTTTTTTTCCTTTTCATTATTTATCTCTAATCACAGGAAATGAGGACATTTCTCATCTACAAATTGCACGTCCAATCAGGAAATTGGGCCAAAGATCTCTAAGCCTTCAGAAGCGGTCATCCAGTAACCCACTTGGCAAAGTTTCAAAGGTCTGGGAAAGTAGATGCGAGGTCAAGCAGTGTGGGAGGGGAGCCCACTCTGCAAACGCTGGCCACTGCCAGCTGGCCACCAGCAGCTTACCCAAGGAGCGGTTGTCCAAGCTACATACTAACCCCGGTTCCCTCTCCTCAAACATTGTCTTCTGCCATCTGTCAGTCCGAGCTACGACCAGCCTCGAGAAAACAGAGTTAGGAAAGTAAACACACTGCTCCCAAATCTAGCTATTTTAAATAAAAAGCTCACCCACGTGGGCTGCAGTTGAGAATTTCTAAAGTGCCATGGCAAACATTACACCATTTGAGTTTCCACGGCGTAGCCTTCATTCATCCACCAACATTTATGGAGGCCTACCATGTGTCAGGCCCTGTTCTAGGTGCTAAGGATACAGCAGTGAACAAAAAGGGTAAGATTCCTGCCCTCAAGCAGCTCCTATTCCTGGGCAGACAGGGACAGCAAGACCCATAAGCAGGATCCTTTGCACTGGTGCTACGTGCTGTGAAGACGACAGAACCGAGCTGGGGTAGAACATGACTCCCAGGAAGGGAGTAGGTGGTTACTTTTGAACACACAGCTTGAGCTTGAGAAGGCCATGCAAAGGTGATATTTGAGCTGGGACTAGAATGGCAAGGAGGAATCTTGTATGCCAAGAACTGGGGGAATAATGTCCCAAGCAAAGGGCTCCAGGCCTGTGCAAGGCCTGAACAGGCTGAATTTGTGCCAGGAAAAGAAACGCCAGGGTGGCTGCAGCTTAGTGACAGCTGAAGAGCCAGCAAGTGACAGATCCCAGGGAGTCTCAAAGGCTTTTAAGAAGCACAACAGGCTGGGCGCAGTGGCTCATGCCTGTAATCCCAGCACTTTGGGAGGCTGAGGTGGGTGGATCATGAGGTCAGGTGTTCGAGACCAGCCTGACCAATATGGGAAAACCCTGTCTCTACTAAAAATACAAAAAAATTAGCCAGGCATGGTGGCACACACCTACAATCCCAGCTACTCAGGGGCAGGAGAATCACTTGAACCCGGGAGGTGGAGGTTGCTGTAAGACGAGATCGCACCACTGCACTCCAGTCTTGCAACAGAGAGAGACTCCATCTAAAAAAAAAAAAAAAAAAAAAAAAAAAAAAGAAGCACAACAGATATCCTCTCCCTACTTAACAATAAGAAAAGCTGAGGGTCAGCAATGCAAAGTGACACACACAAGTCCTCAGTGAGATGGTGTCCTGGCCCCTCCTCCACGATTCCCGACTCACTCTCAAAACCACAGGCACACTCTCTCTCAATCTTTACTTCATTGAGGAAGAGAAAAGAGGGCAGGAATCGTGACTCATGCGGTGTGCAGTTGTTTGGTATAGAAAGTTGGGGAGAGCGATGGAGACTGACCTCCATCGAGGTTCTGAGAAAGGAAAGGCATTGGGGGTGGGGTAAGATGGCTGGTGCTGAGAGCAGAGTAGAGACCAGCAAGAAACCTGGCTTCTAGGAGGAGTCATGGCTGGGGAGAAGAAGGGGCCTGGGCTCCAAGAAAGTGATGGGAGGCCAAGGAGTTTACCAAGAGCCGTCCCATGTTGTCCTGGGTCCACTGGCCTGCAACAAAAATGAAGGTGTGAGGACAGAAGCATAGAGCTCGCGGGATGCGAGCAGGCCTCCAGCCTGGGTCCACTTCTCAACCCTGGCTGCACTCCAGAGCCACTGGAGGAGTTTCCAAAACTGCCAGTGTGTTTGGGCATTATATTTTCTAAAGCTCTTCAGGTGCTTGTGAAGTAGAGTGAGGGTTGAGAAGCAGTGAATTTAGTCCTGGTCCTCTAGGGGACAAGCTGAGGGCTCTCCAGGAAGGGGCAGCAGGGTGTACTGAGTTTGAATCCTGTCCTAGCGCTGTGCAACTCAACCTTGCTGTGGTTTCGTTTTCTCACAAGATTTTTTTTTTTTTTTTTGAGACGGAGTCTCGCTCTGTCGCCCAGGCTGGAGTAGAGTGGCGTCATCTCAGCTCACTGCAACCTCCGCCTCCCCGATTCAAGCAATTCTTGTGCCTCGCCCTCCTGAGTAGCTGGGATTACAGGCATGCGCCACCACTCCCAGCTAATTTTTGTATTTTTAGTAGAGACGGGCTTTCACCATGTTGGCCAGGTTGGTCTTGAACTCTTGACCTCAAGTGATCCACCCGCCTCAGCCTCCCAAAGTGTTGGGATTACAGGCGTGAGCCACTGAGCCTGGTCTCTCACAAGATTTAAAAAAAAAAAAAGGCCAGGTGCAGTGGCTCACACCTGTAATCCTAACACCTTGGGAGGCCAAGGTAGGAGGACCACTTGAGACCAGGCGTTTGAGACCAGCCTGGGCAACAGAGTAAGACCCCGTCTATAAATGAATAAATAAATAAATAAATAAATAAATGTAGTTGATTTTAAAAAAGAAAAAGAAAAAATGAAATTATTAAATAAAATAAATTACCCAGGCATGGTGGCACACACCTGTGGTCCCAACTACTTGGGAGGCTGAGGAGGGAGGACTGCTCGAACCCAGGAGGTGGAGGCTGCAGTGAGCCACTGTACTCCAGCCTGAATGACAGAGTGAGACCCTGACTCAAAAAATATATAAGTAAAAAATAAAAGAAGAAAAAATAGGGCTAACAGCACCTACATCATCATGTTATTATGAAGATGAAACGAATTTCATATTGTACCTCCAAAGCACTTAGAAAAGTGTCTAGCACTGGAGACGCCAAATACATGTTTAACCATGGAAATGTTTTAAAAATGTAATTCCATTCTTCTGCTCAAAGGCCTCCAGATACTTCTCATGATCCTCAGAGTAAAATCCCATGCCTTCCCCAAGGCCAGCAAGGCCCCTGAAGCATCTGGCACTTGGCTCTCACGGAACCCAGCTCATCCCTACTCCCTTCCTCCAAGCCCTCCTCCAGCTCCCTTCACTCTTCCTTTTTTGTTACCGACAGCTCACTATGCTCCTTCTCCTTGTGGTTCCCTTTTCGTGGAGCCCTCGTTCCCCAGGTACTCATCCAGCTGAATTTCCCCTCTTTCAGGCCGCCTGTGACTCAAATTTTATTTCCTCAAAGGACTTCCCCCTCCACCACTCCTAAGTGGCCTCCCTCTTGACACATTCACATAATCCCGAGTTGCTGACTTCGCTGGGTGTATCGCTAGCTGATAGCATCTATTTTTGTCTACTTGTTATTTTTATCCGTTAAACTTGCACATCCCTTAATGCATCAGATGGTTGGCTGTGAAAAACAACTTCCTTCCCCTCTCTCCACCACGGTCACTTACTGCTTCCCAGAGGCAGCTGCTGCTACCTCTTGTCAGCAAAATATTTATCCCTCCATGCCTTTAAGGGGCTTGCTTATTTTACTGTATTTCTTCATTTCTCAATATCAGGTTTCATCTGTTAAATTATTCTGTGGCAGATGAAGATTATGCTCTTATTCTTTTCCCAATATGTACAACACCCTTCCCACCCTGTCTTCCTGATCTGCTCCCATTGTCACTATGTTAGAAAATATTCAGTGTTTGCATGATCATGACTACATCCATGTTATCGACATTGGAGCTCTGTAGCAAATAAAAGCTCCTTTTTTTTTTTTTTCTTGAGACAGAATCTTGCTCTGTCGCCCAGGCTGGAGTGCAGTGGCACAATCGCAGCTCACTGCAACTTCCACCTCCCAGGTTCAAGCAATTCTCCCTGCCTAAGCCTCCCGAGTAGCTGAGATTACAGGTGCCTGCCACCTAGCCCGGCTAATTTTTTTTTATTTTTAGTAGAGACGGAGTTTCACTGTGTTAGCCAGGATGGTCTCGATCTCCTGACCTGGTGATCCGCCTGCCTCGGCCTCCCAAAGTGCTGGGATTACAGGTGTGAGTCACCACGCCCAGCCAGTTCCTTTTTTTATCCTGCACAGCTTTCCTCCACAATCCCCTGGAATTAATAATCACCTTATTTCTTCATGTGTTTAGTCTACATGTTTACCACAAATTCAACCCCAAACTCTTTGTAAATGTTCTTGTCTCCTCTCAAGAACTGCAGGGGTTTTAGGAGGATACAGATTTCCTCTCCCTGAAGAAATGTGTCTTGGAACTTTCTGACCTGTTCCAGTCTGCCTGGGTGGTGGTTTATGCCAGGTGTATAGCTCACGCTTGAAGCTCTTTTTTTTTTTTCTTTTAGGTGGAGTCTCGCTCTGTTGCCCAGGCTGGAGTGCAGTGGTGTGATCTTGGCTCACTGCAACCTCTGCCTCCTGGGTTCAAGCGAGTCTCTTGCCTCAGCTTCCTGAGTAGCTGGGATTACAGGTGCGTGCCTTCATGCCCAGCTAATTTTTCTTGTATTTTCAGTAGAGACAGGTTTTCACCATGTTGGTCTTGAACTCCTGGCCCAATGTGATTCCACCCACCTCGGCCTCCCAAAGTGCTGGGATTACAGGCATGAGCCACCGTGCCCAGCCAGCTCACACCTGAAGCTCTTAAGTGGAAAGCCTCTTTGCTTCTCTGCTCTTGTCTTGCTCTTCCTTGGTTTACATCCTTAAGCAGCTTTTTTATTTACTGTCGGGAATAACGCTGCCAATCCTAAGGAAATTGAACACTCAAACAAAGGATTCTTAGCCAGGCAATTTTACTTCTGCGCAGAGGGGTGCTTCTCCTTGGCCAGTTGCCATGAGAGCACACCTGAACAAAGGGGCATGAGAGCCTTTATTCCTAATGCAAGTCCTGCCCCTGTACCCTTTCCCCATTGGCTGCAGTCAGCTGTACAACCTAAACTAGTCCCAGTTGGCTAAACATTTGAACTTTCTTTAGATAAGGTGGGCACATAAGGGAGAGAGGGCAAAGGGGAAGGGGTGTCTGCAGTGAGCTAGAGAGCTAGTCTTCTTTCCAAATAAGGAAAGGAATGTGAGCTGGTACTGATAACGCCTGGTACTGTGGCATGTCTGGGCATGTAACAAAGGCAGAAAGGAAAAAAAAGAAGAAAAAGGAAAAAGGGGTAGGGGGATACTATGAATTAAAGAATAAAGGATTGATCAGGCTATTTGAAGAGAAACCTCATCATATCCCACATTTACTTATTTTATTATTTATTAATTTTTTTAGAGACAGAGTCTCGCTCTGTTGCCCAGGCTGGAGTGTGGTGGTACAATCGTGGCTCACTGCAGCCTCTACCTCCTGGGCCAAACAATCCTCCTGCCCAATCCCCTCAAAGCACTGGGATTACAGGTGCCACCACACCTGGCTATTTTGTTTGTTCGTTTATAGAAAGGGGAGGGTCTCACTATCCTGCCCAGGGCTGGTCTCAAACTCCTGGGCTCAAGTCATCCTTCTGCCTTGGCCTCCCAAATTGCTGGGATTACAAGCGTGAGCCACCATGCCCAACCCTGATGCAGCTTCTTTAGAAAGTAAATGCTTTGAAATCCTGTGTGTCAGAAAATGTCTTTCTCCTGCTCTCATGCGTAGTTGGTATTGGGCTATGTATGGAATAGTCTGGGTTGGCAATCATTCTTCTTCAGAACTTGAAAGGCATTGCCGCATTGCCTTCTATCGTCCAGTCTGGCTGAAAATTCTCGAGACATCCTGACTCCTATCCTTTGTCCATGGCCTGTCTTTTTCTCTCTGGAAGACTGCAAGATCCTTACCTTTCTCACAAGGTATCTAAAATTCCATCCATTGGGCATTCAATGGACTCTTTCAGTCTACAAAATAATTTCCTTCCATTTGGGAAGATTCTCTTGAAACACTTTGTGATGGTTTCCTTGCCTTCATTTTCTCTCTTCTCTCCTTCTGGAATCCTTGTTATTTGGGGGACACCGCGCCTCTTACACAGGCCCTCTAATTTTCCCTTTTTTCCCATTTTTTCTCTCCGCATTGTTTTGCTTTACTTTCTGTGAGATTTTCTTATCTTCCAGCCCTTCTATTTTTCATTTTTGCTATCACTTTTCATTTCTGAGCACTTTTTTATTCCTTCTTAGCATGCTGACCTTGTTTCATGATTGCAATGTCCACTCTGATTTCTCTGAGGAATCTTCATCTCCCTGCTCTAAGTTGCCTTTTTTGATATCAGTTGCTATATTTTATGTTAGAAGTTGTCATCATATATGTGGTAATTCTTGGTTGTCTGCTCACATTGAAGAGAAGGGAAGGGACTACTTTTTTTTAGATACATAAAAAGTATATAAAGGCACTATGACATGGTGTCTAAACCAGAAAAGAATGGTTGAGTGCCATGGCTCACACCTGTAATCTCAGCACTTTGGGAGGCCAAAGCTGGAGGATTGCTTGAGCCCAGGAGAACCACACTAGTCTAGGCAACATAGTGAGACCCTGTATCTAAAAAAAAAAAAAAGAAAAAAATTTTTTTTTTCTGGAGAGGGAGTTTTGCTCTTGTTGCCCAGGCTGGAGTGCAATGGCACGATCTCGGCTCACTGCAACCTCCGCCTCCCAGGTTCAAGCGATCTCCTGCCTCAGCCTCCCAAGTAGCTGGGATTACAGGCATGCACCACCACGCCCAGCTAATTTTGTATTTTTAGTAGAGATGGAGTTTCTCCATGTTGGTCAGGCTGGTCTCCAACTCCCAACCTCAGGTGATCTGCCCGCCTCGGCCTCTCAAAGTGCTGGGATTACAGGCGTGAGCCACCATGCCTGGCCAAAAAAAAAAAAAAATTTAAATAGCCTGGCATGGTGGCATGGTGGTACCTGCCTACTCGGCAGTCCCAGCTACTCGGGAGGCTGAGGCAAGAGGATCACTTAGCCCAGGAGGTCAAGGCTGCAGTGAGCTATGATCACACAACTGCACTCCAGCTTGGGCAACAAAGCAAGACTCTGTCTCTAAGAATAATAAGACTTTCAGCCTATTTTCCTTATGTTAGCTTGTCCTTTGTCCCATTTCCAGAGGAACCTGTTGCCACCAGTTCATGAGCTTTTTGTGGATTCTACAGTAGAAACTTCATCGAATCTTGTTTTTTCCCACTGTTGGCTTATGATCCAACTTTCACAGGTCTGCTAAGTCAGTCACCAGTTACCACTCATTCATCTGCTGTCC
Organism: Hylobates moloch; assembly: GCF_009828535.3. Lineage (NCBI taxonomy): Eukaryota > Metazoa > Chordata > Mammalia > Primates > Hylobatidae > Hylobates > Hylobates moloch. Next base: position 63,778,525 of record NW_026652287.1, read on the forward strand.
AGCTGGCGAAATGTTGGTGGTATTCTATCCTCTTATGTTCTCCCTGTACTTACGGGGACTCCTTTCTAAAAGATCTCTTTAATGTCATTACAGTGTGATTTCAGGAGGCAGCAAAAGGAGATTCATGGATTCGACCCACCGTTATTAGCCCCAAGTATTTCCTCTTTACTGTTATTGCTTACCTGCTTATTGTCTGTCTTCCCCTCTTGAATATAAGTTCCAGGATAACTCATCTACTTTGGTTATTTTGCTTAGGATTTTGTTTCTTTTTTTTTTTTTTTTTTTTTTTTTTTTTTTTTGAGACATAGTTTCACTCTTGTCACCCAGGCTGGAGTGCAATGGCACGATCTCGGCTCGCTGCAACCTCCGCCTCCTGGGTTCAAGCAATTCTCCTGCCTCATCCTCCTGAATAGCTGGGATTGCAGGGGCCCGCCACCACACCTGGGTAATTTTTGTATTTTTAGTAGAGACGGGATTTGCCATGTTGGCCAGGCTGCTCTCAAACTCCTGACCCCAGGTGATTCGCTTGCCTTGGTTCCCAAAGTGCTGGGATTACAGGCGTGAGCCACCGGGCCCGGCATGTTTTTGTTTCTTTTTTGGAGATGAGGTCTTACTCTTTTGCCCAGGCAGGAGTGCAATGTCGCAATCACAGCTCACTGCAGCCGCGAACTCCTGGGCTTAAGTGATCCTCCTGCCAGCCTCAGCTTCCCAAGTAGCTGGGTCTATCGGTGCATGCCATCAAGCCTGGATTTTTTTCTTTTTTTTTGGTAGAGACAGGGTCATGCTATGTTGCTCAGGCTAGTCTCGAACCCCTGCCTGGCCTCAAGTAATCCTTCCATCTCAGCCTCCCAAAGTGCTTGGATTGTAGACCTGAGCCACTACGCCCGGCCCCATTTTGTACACCTATGCATCCCCAACAGTCAGAACCATGTTTGACACAGAGTCAGTGTTAAACAAATGAATGAACCAATTTGCTAGCAAAAGAAACGTACTACTCACCATCAGGGAGGTGGCAGCAGACTCAGGTCTCCTAACTTTCCAGGCAGTGTCCTTCCTAGCACAGCATGGTTGGGGTATGGGTAATTTTGCTAATTAATGATATCAGACAGGTTATAAAGTGCTTCACCTGGTACAAAATGGTTTCAGAAATCTTATATCATTTGATCCTGACAACAGCCCATGGGCCAGATGGTAAAAGAATTATTATTGGCCCTAATATAGCAATGATCCCTGACAGGAACTATCCTGTACGAAAGAAATCACCGTCGCTGCTCCTGACCTCTCACCCATGTCCACTGTCACTTATCTGGGCCCTTGCATCACCTCCTCTGCAGACGGGACTGTTAAGGCTTGTCACCTGTCAAGGACTTGGTCCCCAAGAATCCAGGACTAGCTCCATCATAAAGAGGGAAACGGGTATAGACAAAGGTAAGTCACGTAAGGTCCTTGGAGAAAAGAAGACATCTGAGTTTTGTGATGTTACAGGAGCAGAAAAAAAGAAGAAAAGCGGAACTGTCAGATCAGTAGCACCTTAGAGAAGAGCTGGATGGAGAAGGAAGAGAAGGGGCTTAGATCCTGGAAGGAGAGAGAATAAGTCCCAGAACTAAGAGTGGTATATATACGGTGGGGAGAGAGGTGGGATGAAAATAACCGCTTACCATAACCATAGACTCCCTTTTTTTAAATGAAATGAAAAATATCCTAGAATATAATCACAAAGCCAGTTAAAAAATATTCTAGACAGGCCAGGCGGGATGGCGCATGCCTGTAATCCCAGCACTTTGGGAGGCCGAGGCGGGAGAACAGCCTGAGCTCAGAAGTTTGATGTGGCAAAACCCCATCTCTACCAAAAAATACAAAATATTAGCCAGGTGTGGTGGTGAGCCTGTGGTTTCAGCTACTCGGGAGGCTAAGGTGGGAGGATCACTTGAGCCTGGGAGGCGGAGGTTGCAGTGAGTCAAGATTGTGCCACTGCACTCCAACCTGGGTGACAGAGGGACACCCTGTCTCACCAAAAAATAAAATAAAAAATTCTAGAAAGCAGGTTCTGTAAAACCATAACATCAGCTCTTGGGATCTGCTAACTTAGTTTCTGGATAGCCTGAACTCTGCCCTAAGACCCCAGGGAAAAGTGAAAGTAGGATGCATGGCCCCTTCCAGGGAAGCAAGATGTGACTCAAAAGTCACACCAGGTCCCAAGGGTATAGGTCACAGAGATAAAGGCTATAAAGCACCCCACACTTTCTCATTGTGCTACCTGCCATCCTCCTCAGATTCTGCCTGCCACCTCCTGGGCAGATAAGGCTACTACCCGCCTGCAAACCCTGGCAGGTCCAAGCACCACTCAGGCTGCTGTGCCTCTGTGATCCACACCCAGACACTGGAAATTGCTCAGAAGCAGAAACTTAGGGATGAGGAAGTTGGCAAGGTGGGGTCTTTTAACCCTGCATCAAATCAAGATGAGTCTTTGTTTTTTTGTTTTTTTGTTTTTTTGAGACAGAGTCTTGCTCTGTCGCCCAGGCTGAAGTGCAGTGGCACAATCTCGGCTCACTGCAACCTCTGCCTCCCAGGTTCAAGAGATTCTCCTGCCTCAGCCTACCAAGTAGCTGGGATTACAGCACCACACCCAGCTCATTTTTGTATTTTTAGTAGAGACAGGGTTTCACCATATTGGCCAGGCTGGTCCCAAACTCCTGAGCTCAAGTGATCCACCCTCCTCTGCCTCCCAAAGTGCTGGAATTACAAGCGTGAGCCACTGTGCCCGGCCTTCAAGATGAGTCTTGGTATGGAAAGAGGTCTGAGACATCTTATGAAGCTACAGTAGCAGTTGCAGAAGAGAATAAATAAAACAGTACTGTCTATAATCTTAAAATCAGTATAGTTATAGTTACGTGTCACTTAACAGTGGGGATATGTTCTGAGAAATACAGGCAATTTTGTCATTATGCAAACATCATGGAGTGTACTTACACACACCTAGATGGGATGGCCTACTGCACACCTAGGCTAAAATGGTATGGCCTATTGCTCCTACGCTACAAACCATGGTACCATACTGAATATTGTAGGCAACTGGAGCACAATAGTATTTGTGTATCTCAACATAGAAAAGGTAATGCATTGTGCTATGATGTTACAGCAGCTACAATGTCAGTAGGTGATAGGAATTTTCCAGCTCCATTCTAATCATATGGGACCGCCATTGTATGCATACACAGTCTGTCAATGACCAGAATGTTGTTATGTGGTGCATGACTATATATATATAATAATAGCAGCTGAGTGTTTTTGAGACCTTTGTACATGTGAGCACAGAGTTAACCTCTCTGCATACACCGTTCAATGAATTCTTACCAAAGCACAGTGACATAGGTATTGCCATGACTTTTTTTTTACAAAAAGGGAAATTGGCCAGGCACATGGCTCACGCCTGTAATCCCACACTTGGGGAGGATCACTCGAGCCCAGGAGTTCAAGACCAGCTTGGGCAACATGGTGAAACCCTGTCTCTACAAAATATAAAAAAGATTAGCCAGGCATGGTGGCATGTACCTGTGGTCCCAGCTGCTCAGAAGACTAAGGTGGGAGGATGGAGGTTACAGCGAGTTAAGATCGAGTCACTGCACTCCAGCCTGGGCAACAGAGTGAGACCTTGTCTCCAAAAAACAAAACAAACAAACAAAAAAAAGGAACTGAGACTTAGAGTGATTGTGGAATAACTTGTCCTATATCTCACAGCAAATAAGTGGCAGGGCAGGACTAGAACCTGGATCTGTATGACTCCAGAGTCTGAATTCTCAGCCTCTGCTAGGAAAGCATGGATGTGTACACATGTATGTGAAATTCTCAAAGGCTATTAGACAGTCAACAATGGTTACTTAGGAAATTGGGAGGAGGGAAGGTAGGTCAATTTTCTTTTTTTTTCATTAAAAAATGTGTTTTTTAGTGACAGAGTGAGACTGTCACTAAACAACAGTCTGGAGTGCAGTGGTACAATCATACCTTACTGCAGCCTGGAACTCTTGACCTCAAGCAATTGTTTTGCCTCAGCCTCCCAAAATGCTGGGATTACAGGCATAAGCCACTGCACCTGGCCTCATTTTCTGCTTTACATAATTCTGTACTATTTACATTTTTCCCATGAGCATATATTATTTCATAATAAACACATAAAGCCTGGTTTTAAGTTGATTCTGCTGAGGACTAAGCTCTGACTTTTTATCCTGCCCAAATTCCTATCTAAGGGGCCTAGGGAATCATGCCCTAAAAACCATAAATTCTCATCAGATGGGTTTTATTTAACCCTATATATTGTGACTTAATTTCCAATCTTACTCTGGCATAACATTACTTGATAAAGAAGAAAGTCAAAATATTTTACTCCAAAATCATATTTTGAAATGGCCCTGCAAAGCTGTCCTTTGTGGGGAAAATTTGCATCTGTAAAGAATCTCTATCAGCATAACTAGATCTTTTTCTTCCAGGCCCTCCCAATCCTGAAGAGATTAACTAAGAGTCTAGCACCTTTCAAAGGTCTGAATAGGAAATATCTGTCGAAATATTTGTCATCTATTGTCTCTAAGGGCAGCCACTGTAAGACTTCAAAAGAACCTTGGTCTCCACAATCTTTTAACCTGAACATATCATTTCTATCAATCCCAGGTCTTTAGACACACTCAATCGTCAACCAGCAAATGTTTAAATTTACCTATAGCCTGGAAGCCCTGCCCCACTTTGAATTGTCCCATCTTTCTGGACCAAACCAATTTATTTCTTAAATGTATTTGAGGCCAGGCGTGGTGGATCACGCCTGTAATCCCAGCACTTTGGGAGGCCAAGGCAGGCGGATCACGAGGTCAGGAGATTGAGACCATCCTGGCTAACACAGCAAAACCCCGTCTCTACTAAAAATACAAAAAAAAAAAAAATTAGCCAGGTGTGGTGGCAGGCGCTTGTAGTCCCAGCTATTCGGGAGGCTGGGGCAGGAGAATGGTGAACCTGGGAGGCGAGCCTTGCAGTGAGCCGAGATCGCGCCACTGCACTCCAGCCAGGGAGACAGAGCGAGACTCCATCTCAAAAGAAAAAAAAAAATGTATTGATAGATGTTTCATGCCTACCTAAAATTATAAAACCAAGCTGCACCCTGACCACCTTGGGCAAATGTTCTCAGGACCTCCTGGGGGCTGTGTCACAGGGCCATGGTCACTCATAATAAATCTCTTCAAAATATTTTACAGAGTTTGATTCTTTTCATCAACACTGCTCACCAAACATACACAGAGAAGAAAACTCCAATTACTCTAGCATTTAGGCCCTGTTAACTGAGCAACTACTGTGAGCTACACTGAGGGCTAAGCACTTCACATCCAAGACTTCACTGAATCCTCACAACTGGGTCTGGAGGGAGGGTATTTTCATTAACTCCCTTCACAGAGGAGGACCCTGAGGCTCAGGAATGTGAAGTGACCTCCCTAAGGTCACATAACAACTTAGGAACTCAACTCAGGCCTGACTGGTTCCTGAGCCCATGCGTGTAGCTACATTAGTATGTTAGTGGCGCAGAAATGATGACAATGATAATAACAGCAATTTACGTGCTTGCTATGTGCCAGCCCTGTGCATTTCATGTATAATCTCATCACATCTCCATGGCAATCCACGTTTCACAGATGAGGAAACTGAGCATCAGCAGAGAGAAGTCACTTGTTTGCCCAGGGTCATCCAGCAGAATTGAGACTAGAACCCAAACCACTGGCATCCAGCCAGTGGCTCAGACCAAAATCTCAGTAGCCATCCTTGACTCCTCCTTCTTTTTCCTCCATATCTAATCCATTGGTTCTAGTTGGCTTCAGTTTTCAAAATACATTGTTCACTTCTCACTATCTGACTACTGCAGGCCCCGTGAAAGGCACCGCCATCTCTCTTCCAGGCCAGTTTGAAGGACTTCCTACTGAATGCCCTCCCTCCGTTCCTGCCTCTTGCCCCCCCATCCACTCTCTACATTGCAATCAGAGTGATCTTTTTCAACTCTTTTGCTAAATATCTCTCCTGCAACCTTTCTTAGGGTTTTGGGAGACAATTAAGCCCCGCAGAGAATGCTTTGAGTGATTGTTTTCTTGATTTTCCCAAGGATGCTACTAGCTAATACCATTACTTACTACAGTAGGAGATAACCTAATTCATTACATGCAATGGATGCCTTAGAGTCTTAGGGCTTAAGTCTACCGAGAACTGGGTGGAGACAGCTGCAAAAGTTTCCTGTCACACTTCAAATACCAGTGACCATGGCCTACAAGGCCCCTGTGACCTGCCACCCACCACAACTTGACCTCTGCAGGTACATTTCCTACTACCCTTTCCCAAGCACAAGACCTCTTCTCCCTACCTCAATCGTAGAAGTCTCATTGCTGCCTTAGAGCTTTTGCAGGAGTTGTTCCCACCACCCTGAACCCCTGCCCAAGCCATCCAGAGCCTGCTCCTTTTGTCAGTCATTCAGGGCTCAGTTCAAAGGCCACCAGCTCAGAGGGGCCCTCTCAGTCACCTTAATTAAATGCTGCCAATTCCTGCTGTTTTATCCTTTATGGCACTTATTTATCATGACCTGAAAGTACCTTTGTTTGTTCATTCAACAGTTGTATGTCTCCCAAGTTAAGGCTGAGCTCCATGGGGTAGAAACCTTTTCACAGGGAAGAAATCTGTAAAAAATATGTTTAGAGAATCCATCAGATATCTATTATGAGCCAGTCACTGGGTTAGGAGCTTTGCAATGAATCCTTTTATCAACCCCAACATTGTCCAATAGATATACAATGTAACCCAAGGCCAGGCACAGTGGCTCATGCCGGTAATCCCAGCAATTTGGGAAGCTGAGGCAAGAATGACTCTTGAGGTCACCAGTTCGAGATCAGCCTGGACAACACAGCAAGACTCTGTCTCTACAAAAATTAAAAGGGGCCAGGGATGGTGGCTCACGCCTGTAATCCCAGCAATCTGGGAGGCCAAAGCAGGTGGATCACCTGAAGTCAGGAGTTCGAGTCTAGCCTGACCTACATGGTGAAACCCCATCTTTACTAACAATACAAAATTAGCTGGGCATGGTGGCTGGTGCCTGTAATCCCAGCTACTGAAGAGGTTGAGACAGGAGAATCGCTTGAACCCAGGAGGCAGAGGTTGCAGTGAGCTGAGATTACACCATTGCACTCCAGCCTGGGTGACAAGAGCGAAACTCTGTCTCAAAAAAATAAAAGAAATAAAAATAACTTTAAAAAATTAAAAGAAAGAGCCGGGCGCGGTGGCTCACGCTTGTAATCCCAGCACTTTGGGAGGCCAAGGCGGGCGGATCACGAGGTCAGGAGATCGAGACCACGGTGAAACCCCGTCTCTACTAAAAATACAAAAAATTAGCCGGGCGCGGTGGCGGGCGCCTGTAGTCCCAGCTACTCGGAGAGGCTGAGGCAGGAGAATGGCGTGAACCCGGGAGGCGGAGCTTGCAGTGAGCCGAGATTGCGCCACCGCACTCCAGCCTGGGTGACAGAGCGAGACTCCGTCTAAAAAAAAAAAAAAAAAATTAAAAGAAAGAAATATAATGTAAGCTATTGTTTAAAAAATCCAAGCCTCTTGGATTCAAGCGATTCTCCTGCCTCAGCCTCCCGAGTAGCTCCAGGCACCATTTAAAAATCTTTAATTGTCTAATAATCAAATTAAAAGAAGTAAAAAGAAACAGATGAAATTAATATATTTTATTTAAACCAACATGTTCAGAGGATTATCATCCCAACATGTAATTGGTTAATAAAGATATGAACAGATGACAGATGGATAGATCGGAGTGTGTATGTGTGCGTGTGAGCTCCTCCTCTATAGCTTTTCTGGGTTCTGAGAAGCTCAGAGGCTGCATCACTGTTCGGGGACTCAAGGGCTTGCACTTCAAGACCCAGCCTCAGGCCGGGCGCAATGGCTCACGCTTGTAATCCCAGCACTTTGGGAGGCCGAGGCGGGCGGATCACGAGGTCAGGAGATCGAGACCACGGTGAAACCCTGTCTCTACTAAACATACGAAAAAATTAGCCGGGCGTGGTGGCGGGCGCCTGTAGTCCCAGCTACTCGGAGAGGCTGAGGCAGGAGAATGGCGTGAACCCGGGAGGCGGAGCTTGCAGTGAGCCGAGATTGCACTCCAGCCTGGGCGACAGAGCGAGACTGTGTCTCAAAAAAAAAAAAAAAAAAAAAAAAAAAGTCACAGCCTCAATGCCCCAGACACTACATCTCATCTTTCCCGCATTTTCTGTACCTGTCTCCATGTGATGCGCCCTTCAGGGCCTGCATACAGAGAAGGGAGGGCTGTCCTCCCACGAGGCCTCAAGGTGCCTATCAGTGCAGTGGCTCAAACAAAACAGGTGTGACAAAAGGCTAGGAATGCCTCCCAGGGGCTGAGGCACCTCAGGAAGCGTGTTAGAAGAAGTGGACAGTAAAAAGAGAGCATCCGGGCCGGGCGCGGTGGCGCACTCCTGTAATCCCAGCACTTTGGGAGGCCGAGGCGGGCAGATCATGAGGTCAGGAGATCGAGACCATCCTGGATAACACGGTGAAACCCCCGTCTCTACTAAAAATACAAAAAAATACCCGGGTGTGGTGGCAGGCGCCTGTAGTGCCAGCTACTCGGGAGGCTGAGGCAGGAGAATGGTGTGAACCCGGGAGGCGGAGTTTGCAGTGAGCCGAGATCGCACCACTGCACTCCAGCCTGGGCGACAGAGTGAGACTCTGTCTCAAAAGAAAAAAAAAAAAAGGGAGAGAGAAAGAGAAGAGAGCGTCTGAGTCAGGAGCGGTGGCTCATGCCTGTAATCCCAACACTTTGAGAGGCCGAGGCAAGTGGATCACTTGAGGTCAGGAGTTCAAGACCAGCCTGACCAACATGGAGAAACCCTGTCTCTACTAAAAATACAAAATTAGCCGGGTGTGGTGGCGCATGCCTGTAATCCCAGCTACTCGGGAGGCTGAGGCAGGAGAATTGCTTGAACCCGGGAGCTGAGATTGCACCATTGCACTCCAGCCTGGGCAACAAGAATGAAACTGTCTCGAAAAAAAAAAAAGTGTCCAGAACCAGGACGCATGCGCACGTTAGCCCCGACTGGAAGTGCATGAGGACAGAAGGGAAGCAGAAGTTGGGGCTGAGGTGTTCCTGCTGAGAAGAGTGATGAACGCAGATTTTGAAGCTCGGGATCCTGCCCACACCATGGAGCCAAGAGGATCAGAGGAGTCAGCGTTGAACTGGAAATCAAGTTGGAACTGAAAATTGACTTATCCACAAATAGTAAGAACTGTGAATTTGGGCCTCAGGGAGAGGAAATTTTATTCCTAGGCAGGGTCTTCTTGGGAAGGCAGCTGCACGAGGCTTCTCTGAAGTCCAGTAAGGTCTTGGGAGGTTTCATTGAGAAACTGAATACTGAGAACGAAATGCTGAGAAATGAACAGATGCCAAAGCAAAATTTGTTCCAAAAATTGTGCCGTGTTGTAAATGTTTACACTGAATGAATGATACAAAAATATACTCAGGGCAATACAGTTGTGCAGATGATCGGATTTATAAGAGATAACGAGATGACCTGTTAGTGAGAGACATTTTTTTTTTTTTTTGAGATGGCATCTTGCTCTGTCGCCCACACTGGAGTGTAGTGGCACAATCTCGGCTCACTGCAACCTCCACCTCTTGGATTCAAGCGATTCTCCTGTCTCAGCCTCCCGCGTAACTCCAGGCACGTGCCACTGTGCCGAGCTAATTTTTGTGTTTTTAGTAGAGACAGGGTTTCGTCATGTTGACCAGGCTGGTCTGGAACTCCTGACCTCAGGTGATCCACCCACCTCGGTCTCCCAAAGTGCTGGGATTACAGGTGTGAGCCACTGCACCCGGCCAGTGAGACACAGTTTTTAAGTTGTACAGTGAATGACACTTTGTGGTCCCAATCCAGTTAGCCTACCTCTGTGACTCTCTGAAAAATCTCATTTCGAGATAACTTAAGGAGTGAAAATTGAAAGTCTTCCTAGTTTCTGCCCCTATTGGAGAGGGGCCGCAGATGTTCTGTTAGGAATTAGTGAGCAGGATGACTCTGAGAATAAGTCACAAGAGGAATCTGTGATAATTGAACATCCTGAGAGATGTTCTCATCAGATCACCAGTGCTGGCGGGACATCCAGGCTCCATCCCTGATGCTACATTGGGAATGAGTGATGAGGGGTGCTCTGCATGGGGAGTGAGGTTTTTCATAATGTGCGAGGGTTTCTGGCTAGAACAACAAATAAAGCAAGATTAGGTTGGATAATCAGACTGGCAAGGTCTCTTGGAGGAGGTGTCATTGCCACAGAGACCTGGATGAAGTGAGGGAGCAAGGGAAGAAGGGCATGAGTCATGCAGGCAGAGGGAGCGTGGCCTTTTAAAGAGCCCTTAAGGAGGCTGGAATGGGGTGCGGAGGGCTGGAGCAAAGTGATCAAGATGGGAGGGGGAGGTAGGAGATGAGGCCCATAGTAAAATCTATGGGGTTTTATTGTGAAGTAATGGGAAATCATGGGACGGTAGAGAGTAGAGAGAGAGCATGAACTTATTTAACATAAAAAGGGCTTTCGGGGAGGGGTGATAGAGGCTCAATAGGAGGGTAAATACAAAAGCGGTCACTTGTTGTAGGGGGCGCTAAGGAGCATTACCTCAGGTCACCAGCCTGGGAAGCAGACTCAGGTGCAGGTGAGGGAAATGAGGCACGTTTCCATGGGAGAGGCCTGGGGATTTTTGTTTGTTTGGGTTGTCATTGATTTAGGGGAGGAGGACCCAGGAATGTTGTGGTCGGTTGGTCTGTTGGGTGTCAGAAAATGTAGTGGGAGGTCTTAATGGGATGATAGTCATCAAGGGCGGGGTGCTGTGTTCATTTCTCAGGAGCATCTGAGGCCGTTTCACCCTGTTGAAGTTCTCGGGCCGCCTCCACAGTGCCACCATTGTTGGGGTTTGTAATCAAGTAAATCAGGCTCTCAGGAGGGACTGTGTTTAGGAGATAACATGAAGAGCACCCAGTCGGTCACCAGAATTCTCAACCTTGTCCCTCACAGCTGAATGGCTTTGGACAGATTGAAGTTAAGGTGTCTTTATTGTGGTTGCCTTAAAATACTATGTTAGGCTGGGCATGGTGGCTCACTACTATAATCCCAACACTTTGGAAGGCTGAGACAGGAGGATGAGTTGAGCCCAGGAGTTCAGGACCAGCCTGGACAACATAGTGAGACCCCATCTCTACAAAAAAATTTAAAAATTAGCCAGGTGTGGTGGCATGCACTTGAAGTCCCAGCTATGCAGAAGGCTGAGGCAGGAGGATTGCTTGAGCCCAGGAGGTCGAAGCTACAGTGAGCTATGTTTGTGCCTCTGCACTCTGGCCTGAGTGACAGTGTGAGACCCAGTGTCAAAAATAAATAAAATAAAATATTATGCTATGAAGTATTTCAAACACACATAAAGATATGAGAAACCATATTAACAAACCCCTGTGTACGCATCCCTCAGCTTTTTTAATTATTATTATTTGAGACGGAGTCTCGCTCTGTTGCCCAGGCTGGAGTGCAGTGGCACAATCTCGGCTCACTGCAAGCTCCGCTTCCCGGGTTCAAGCAATTCTCCCGTATTAGCCTCCTGAGTAGCTGGGATTACAGGCACATGCCACCATGCCCGGCTAATTTTTGTATTTTTAGTAGAGATAGGGTTTTACCATGTTGCTCAGGCTGGTCTTGAACCCCTGACCTCTTGATCTGCTCACCTCAGCCTCCCAAAGTGCTGGGATTACAGGTATGAGCCACCACACCCGGCCTGCACTCTTATTTTATTGCTGGACAGCTACCATTCCACCATGCGGTCCACCCTATTTTACACATCTATTCTTTTTTTTTTTTTTTTTTTTTTTTTTGAGACACAGTCTCGCTCCATCACCCAGGCTGGAGTTCAGTAGCATGATCTCGGCTCTCAGCTCACTGCAACCTCCACCAGGTTCAAGCAATTCTCCTGCCTCAGCCTCCCAAGTAGCTGAGATTACAGGCACCTGCTACCATGCCCAGCTAATTTTTGTATTTTTAGTAGAGACGGTGTTTCACCATGTTTCCCAGGCTGGTCTTGAACTCCTAGCCTCAAGTGATCCGCCCACCTCAGCCTCCCAAAGTGCTGGGATTACAGACGTGAGCCACCGCACCCAGCCTAGACATCGACTCTTTTATTCATGGTTTCCAGCTTAGAGCTATTCCAAGCACTGCTTCTGTGAAAATCCTTACACCTGCCTCTTTGCATATATATGCAAGAATTTCTTTCTAGTGTATCCCTAGGATGGTCGTTGCCGGGGTGCACCATCCACAACTCTACTGCTATCTTGGTTTTGGCATTCGGGAATCTGATGAGAAACTTCAGTGACAGAAAGTTAAACCCAACCATGCTTTGCCCGTTTGCATTTTATTTTCCTTTCTGTAAAGTGCACATGATAACAATGGCTCCTTCATGAAGTCGTAAGAGTTAAATGAGACCATGAGTGTAAAGTGCTTAACGCGATATCATACACACTGCAGGCGCTCAATACCTGGGAGCTTTTTTTTTTTTTTTTTTTTTTGAGTCTCGCTCTGTCACCCAGGCAAGAGTACAATGGCATGATCTCGGCTCACTGCAAGCTCTACCTCCTGGGTTCAAGCGATTCTCCTGCCTCAGCCTCCTGAGTAGCTGGGATTACAGGCACCAGCCACCATGCCCAGCTAATTTTTTGTATTTTTAGTAGACACAGGGTTTCACTATGTTGGCCAGGCTGGTCTTGGACACCTGACCTCGTGATCCACCTGCCTCAGCCTCCCAAAGTGCTGGGATTACAGGCGTGAGCCACCATGCCCACCCCTGCCCCTCCCTGCCCCCGGCTTTTTTTTTTTTTTTTTTAAGCCAGGGTTTGGTTCAGGCTGGAATGTAGTGTTGCCATCATAGCTCACTGTAGCCTTGAACTCCTTGGGCTAAGTGATCCGCTCACCTCAGCCTCCCAAGTAGCTGGGGCTACAAGCATGCAGCACCATGCCTGGCTAATTTTTTAATGATTTTTTGGAGAAACAGGGGTCTCACTATCTTGCTGAGGCTGGTCTTGAACTCTTGGCCTCAAATGATCCACCTGCCTTGGCCTCCCAAAGCACTAGGATTACAGATGTGAACCACTGCACCCAGCCAACACAAGAAACTAAAATAGTTAAAAATTCTAGGGCTCTGAAGTCTAATAGAACCTGAGTTGAAAGTCTGGCTCTGCTATTTCTTCTGTGGGTGCTCTTGGGAAAGTCACTTCATCTTTATGGGCCTCAGTTTCCTCATCTGTCAGAGAGAGCAAGTGAATACAGTTGCAAATATTATTTCTCTAAGTATGACTCTATCTGAGTCATTATCTAAGTGGAGTTTTATAGCATAATAATAACAGCTACCTTTTATTAACATGAAAAAAACTAGGCTAACATTTACTGAGGTTTTCTTAACCCTTGTGAAGTCTTGCTATTATTCCCACTTTACAAATGATGAAATTTTGGCCCTGACAGAGTAGCCACCCAGAGGTCACGTAGCTAGTAAAGTGGTAGGAACAGAATTTGAAATCAGGTCTGACTGATTTTATAACTCATATTCTAACCGCTAAGTTGTACCACCTTAAATGCCTCCAGCGGATACTTAGCAGTGGTTTCCAAACATTTTTTTTTTTTTTCAAGCGAACTCTTAAATGAAACAGTAGGTTATAAAGTAAGTGAAGGCCAAATTACACCAGTTAAAGCAGGGGTAATGTAGGTAGGGGTTCAATCCTGGCTCTGCCGGGTCCTGGCTGTGTGAGCTTGAACAGATTACAGTCTCCATCATCACTTAATGGTGGAGATACATTTTGAGAAATGAAGAACAGCAGAGTGCACTTACACAAACCTTTATAGTATCGCCTACTCCACACCTAGGCTGTGTGGTATAGCTTATGGCTCCTAGGCTGCAAACCTGCCCAGCGTGTCACTGGACTGAATGCTGCAGGCAACTGTAACACAATAAGCATTTGTGTTTCTAAACATAGAAAAGGTACAGTACAAATATGATATAATCTTTTGGGACCACTGTTGTTTATGCCGTCTGTTGTTCACCGAAACATCATTATACAGAGCATGACTGTACTTATCTCTCTGAGATTCAATTTCTTTGTTTGTAAGATGGGGATAATGATGCCAACCTAATAGGTTTGTTTTGCGGATCAACTGAGATAATATATGCAAAGCACTTGGCATAAAGCCTGGCGCGTGATAAGAACCAAATTAAGAATGGCTGCTATTGAATTGTGGCTGTGGTTGTTACCACCTTCAGGACTGTCTTTACTGACGACGGGATTGAGTGGAAATTTTTCAGCCCCCCATCATCTGACCCAACCTGCATTTCCTCCACGCCTACGGGATAGCCAGGTTGAATGACAGCGTTCCCAGTCCAGAATCCCACACTACCAGTTCTTCATGCTCTGCCCACTGGAGGGCCCTCTTCCCCCCTCCCTCCTCTAAAAGCATACTCTTGAAATTTTTCCAATATTTTAAGAAACTGTTATTGTAGAATATTTCAAAATATGCAAAAATAAAAAAACTAGTATAATGAACCTCGTTTTTAATTAGATAATACCGACCTGATTTCCTGTGTACCCCAACCTGTTCCCCCCACTGGATTATTTTTAAGCAAATCCTAAAGAGTTTATTACTTCCAACATAAATTCATCATTATGTATCTGCAAGGTAAAGACTCTTTTTTAACATAACTACGATAACATTTTCATGTCTAAAAATATAATTTCTTTTTTATTTATTTTTTGATAGTTTCTTTTTTTTAATTTTTTTTTTAGAGACACAGTCTCACTATGTTGCCCAAGCTGGTCTTGAACTCTTGGACTCAAGCAATCCACCCACCTCGGCCTCCCAAATCAAAGAGCTGAGATTACAGGCGTGAGCCGCCATGCCCAGATCAAAGATGATAATTTCTTATTATCAATATGTCCGTGTTCAGGTTTCCTTCATCGTCTCCTAAATCTTTTTCTCTCCCAGTTGGTTTGTTCAAATTAGGATATAGACAAGATTCATATGTTGCATTTAAGTGATGTGTCCCTTCAATCAACTTTTTTTTTTTTTTTCTGAGTCTCATTCTGTCACCCAGGCTGGCATGCAGTGGCACAATCTTGTCTCACTGCAACCTCTGCCTCCCAGGTTCAAGACATTCTCCTGCCTCATCCTCCCGAATAGCTGGGAATAACAGGCGTGCACCCCCACACCCAATTAATTTTTGTATTTTTAGTAGAGACAGGGCTTCACCATGTAGGCCAAGCTGGTCTTGAACTCTTGACCTCAGGTGATCCACCCCCCTCGGCCTCCCAAAGTGCTGGGAATACAGCCGTGAGCCACCATGCCCGGCCCCATCAATTTTTATCTTTTTTTCCCCCTTTCTCTTTTTTTCTATGGTGGTGTTTTTTGTTTTGTTTTGTTTTTTTGTTTGTTTGTTTTTTTGGACGGAGTTTCGCTCTCGTTGCCCAGGCTGGAGTGCAATGGTGCAATCTCGGCTCACTACAACCTCCACCTCACCCTGGGTTCAAGCAATTCTCCTGCCTCAGTCTCCCAAGTAGCTGGGATTACAGGCATGTGCCACCACACCTGGCTAATTTTGTATTTTTAGTAGAGACAGGGTTTCTCCATGTTGGTCAGGCTGGTCTCGAACTCCCTACCTCAGGTGATCTGCCCACCTCAGCCTCCCAAAGTGCTGGGATTACAGGCGTGAGCCACCGTGCCTGACTTTTCTGCAGTGTTTTTGTTGAAGAAACTGGATTATCAGTTTTCTAGATTTCTCACGGGAAATGCCAAGGTTGGGGGTAGTTATTAATGTCTTTCCTGTAGAATCCTTTACTGCGTTCCTCTGTGCCTTTTCATCCCCCTGCAAACTGGTAGTTAGATCTAGAGTCTAGAGTTTTAATCAGGTTTGGAGTTGATTTTTGGCAAGAATGCTTCCTATGTGGGGCCCTGTGCTTTCTGTTGCATCAGGTCTGCAGAAGCTTGTCTCTTCTCTCTCTGGGTGTTGGATAGATCCATGGGCTCACAGGTTGTGAGCCTGATCCACCACCATAAATTTCCCCGTCAGCATTTCACCTGCCGGGTTTGGCAGTCATTAATGTGAAGGGATTAGCATGTGCCACTCCAAAGTATGCTGCTTTAGCATACGGATTATTTTGAGTGGAAGGTAATTAAGAAGCAGCAGACAGAAGAGGAACTCTCTGTCCTCTCCCTTTCTGCCTAAAGCAGGGCGTACACTTCCCATCAGGTAGAGGAGATAACTCAACGCTGGAGACTTGAATCTGCATAAGCAAATCTTGCTAAATAACCTTTATCTTCCATTAATTTCCCCTGTATATTTTACTTACCTTCCCGCAATTTACCTCACCTGGATGTCCAAATCCCTTTTTCATCGTTTTTTCACTTTTCCACAATTTTTTTTTTTTTTTTTTTTTAGACAGAGTCTCACTCTGCCGCCAAGTCTGGAGT
Organism: Hylobates moloch; assembly: GCF_009828535.3. Taxonomy (NCBI): domain Eukaryota; kingdom Metazoa; phylum Chordata; class Mammalia; order Primates; family Hylobatidae; genus Hylobates; species Hylobates moloch. The sequence continues at coordinate 63,795,088 of NW_026652287.1, forward strand.
ACAGTGGTGTGATCTGGGCTCACTGCAACCTCCACCTCCCGGGTTCAACGGATTTTCGTGCCTCAGCTCCTGGGTAGTTGGGATTACAGGTGTGCATCACCATACCCGGCTAATTTTTTTGTATTTTTAGTAGAGATGGGGTTTCACCATGTTGGCCAGGCTGGTCTCGAACTCATGACCTCAAGTGATCCACTTTCCTCAGCCTCCCAAAGTGCTGGGATTACAGGCATGAACCACCATGCCCAGCTTACTTTTCCACGATTTATCACCCTTTGTTAAAACGGTATATGAGCCTCAAGCCTGGCCACTTCTTTAGGTTTTCACTTATTTTCTGTGAAGCTCCTGGATGCATGCATAATAAGCCTTTTCTCCTGCTAATCTATCTTTTGTTAATTTTTTTTTTTTTTAAGATGGAGTCTCACTCTGTCGCCCAGGCTGGAGTACAGTTGTGTGATCTCAGCTTACTGCTACCTCTGCCTCCCAGGTTCAAGCAATTCTCCTGTCTCAGCCTCCTGAGTAGCTGGGACTACAGGCATGTGCCACCATGCCCAGCTAATTTTTGTATTTTCAGTAGAGATGGGGTTTCACCATGTTGGTCCGGCTGGTCTCGAACTCTTGACCTCAGGTGATCCACCTGCCTCGGCCTCCCAAAGTGCTAGGATTACAGGCGTGAGCCACTGCGCCTGGCCTCTTTTGTTAATGTAATTAGCATGCCACAGCCACTGAACCTAAGACAGTAGAAAAAAAATGGTTTTTTCCTTCCCTACAGATGCTAGCCTACATTCATTATTTTATTAAATTTTGAAAAATGAAAATATTCTATTATTTCTTTTGCATTTATTAGCTTCAAATTCTTGTATAAAGAAAAATTGTGCCAGCTGGGCATAGTGGCGCATGCCTGTAATTCCAACACTTTGGGAGGCCAAGGCCAGAGGATCACTTGAGGTCAGGAGTTGAAGACCACCTTGGGCAACATAGCAAGACACCCATCCTACAAAAAATTTAAAAATTTACCAGGTGTGATGGCTTGTGCTTGTAGTTCCAACTACTCAGGAGGCTGAGGCAGGAGGATTGCTTGAGCCAGGGAGGTGAAGGCTGCCTCCAGCCAAGATCATGCCACTGCACTCCAGACTGGGTGAAAGAGCAAGACGCTGTCTCAAAAAAAAAAAAAAAAAAAAAGAGAGAGAGAGATAAATTGTTTACCCTGAAGTATATATATAGTTCATAGAGGAAAGTAAGGATGAATCCTTGATTCATTTCCTTTATTTACCGGTTTTTTAAATGAGTTGATTCCCACAAGCCTCCCAAAGTAATCAGTTTGGCTTTGGTTTTTAGTCCCTTTATGTCCTGGCTGAGTATGACAGGGACTTTTTTTTTTTAAGTTCGTTTATAAATGCCAAACTCAAAGTGACTTTCCCTAGTTTTCTTACCCTGGTGCAAAACTATCTCCTCCCTTCCGTCAGATTTAAACATATCGCTCTAAGGTATCTAGTGCCTTCTCTCTGTGTGCTTCCTTTATCCTAAGTATCAACTGGATCATAACTCCTCGAAGGCCTTCTGCATAGCACTCAACATCATGCCTAAGGCCATGCTTCTCAAACGTTATTCCACATGTGAATCATCCAGGGGCAAGGGTCTTGTTAAAATTCTGATGCATTAGCTCTGGTGAGCAGAGCTTCTGCATTTCTAGCAAGCAAGCACCAAGTGATGCTGATGCCGCTGGCTAGGGGACCACACTCTGAGTAGCAAAAGGGTGTGGTAAATGTGAGAAATCAGTTTCATTCACTCAGTTAAGAGGCACCTACTCTGGGTCAGTGCATGGACTAGGCCCTACCACTTTACAATGCAAAGCGTTTTTTGGTGTTTGTTTGCTTTACTAGAAAATTTTGATTTTAATTTATTCTTTTGAATATGTAATTTGCACATGGTAAAACATTTTTGTTCATAAAATCCAAAAGGGTACACAGTGAAAATATCTAACTTTCCAAAAGTGATCACTGTTACTTCTCAAGTTTTATTCCAGATAATAGCAGATAATATGCAGATAATAGCATATATTTGTACCATATCTTTATTTTAACCACATGACAGCATAATGATCTGCCACTTTCTTTTTTTCATTTTACTCTATCTTGGAGATTGTTTCATAGCTCAGTGTGTATCTCTACATCCTCTTGAACAGGTAGTATAGTATCCATACAAGATGCATTTGTTGGCCAGGCATGGTGGTTCACACCTGTAATCCCTGCACTTTGGGAGGCCAATGCAGGTGGATCACCTGAGGTCAGGAGTTCAAGACCAGCCTGGCCGATGTGGCAAAACCCCATCTCTACTAAAAATACAAAAATTAGCCAGACATGGTGGCAGGCACCCATGCAGAAGATGTAATCCCATCTTCTCAGGAAGCTGAGGCAGGAGAATCGTTTGAACCCAGGAGGCAGAGGTTGCAGTGAGCCGAGATTGCACCACTGCACTCCAGCCTGAGCAACAGAGTGAAACTCCGTCTCAAAAAAAAAAAAAAATTGCATTTGTTGTTGTTTTTATAAAGTATAAAATGAAGAGTGACTACTTCCTGCCTTTTATTAAATAAAGGTTATTTAATAAGATTTGCTTATGCAGATTCAAGTCTCCAGTGTTGAGTTATCTCCTCTACCTAATGGGAAATGTACAGGTCATCCCCAGGGAGAACAGGTGCTGTGTCTTCCATTCTTTGAATCCCCTGAATGGCCTGACCCATGTTTGTGCATTTTGTCAATTTCACATGATCTAGCATACATCTGTCACTCATGTGCGCAGCTTGTCTACACTTCACTTTGTCTTTTTCTTTTTGGTTCAGATTGCAGTCTCTCTAGACTCCAATTGTTTCTTGACTGTGTATTCTGTCAGCACTTGCAAATTCATCTGGTGTTCTCTGGCTTTAATAACATGTTATTGTGAAATACAACATGCATAGGTGTGTATAAAATGTACGTATTTAAAGAAGAACTGAAACATGATATAGAAGTGGCTTCTGTCACCCCCCCCATCTCCTATGTGCCACTCTCCTATCACATGGGATCTCTCCATCTAAGGGGCAACTACTATCCTGATTCTGGGTTAATCTTAAGTTCTCTGACTTTCCTTTTTGAAGTGGTTCTCAGGCTTTAGTGAATCAGACTTGCTTAGAGGGCTTGTTAAAACACAGATTGCTGCGCCCCGCCCCTGGTTTCGCATTTAGTAGATCTGAAGTGGGGCCAAAGAATTTGCAATTCTTTTCAGTTCCCAGGGGATCCTGGTGCTGCCAGCCTGGGGACCACATTTTGAGAACTACCGCCTTATCTCAGAGATACTCTTAACTTGTGTATCATGACTCCTAGTCCCCTGCGGGTGCTTTACTCCTCCCCTAAAACCTAGTCACTCGATGGGTGTCCATTAAGCACCTCCCCTCTTCTTCCTGTACTCCATTTCCTATCACTTGGTTTGTGAGTGCACAATCTTCACTAAGTATTTCAATTGATTGTGGCATTTCACCAGTGTCCATAGTTTTCTTCTCTGTTGGTCATCCCATTTATAGCTTTCCTCTCCTTTGTGTGTATTGGAAGGAAGAGCATAAGCAACATTTTTTTTTTTTTGACAGAGTCTTGCTCTCTCACCAAGGCTGGAGTGTAGTGATGCAATTTTAGCTCACTGCAACCTCCGCCTCCCAGATTCAAGTGATTCTTGTGCCTCAGTCTCCTGAGTAGCTGGGATTACAGACATGCATCCCCACACCCGGCTCATTTTTGTATTTTTAGTAAAGATGGGGTTTCACCATGTTGGCTAGGCTGGTCTCGAACTCCTGACCTCATGTGATCCGCCCACTTAATTTTGTGTTTTTAGTAGAGATGGGGTTTTGCCATGTTGCCCAGGCTGGTCTCGAACTCCTGACCTCAAGTGATACACCCGCCTCGGCCTCCCAAAGTGCTGGGATTACAGGTATGAGCCACCGTGCCCGGCCAGGAACACTTACATGTCTTATTCACCTGGTCTGTAAGCGCCTTGAAAGTAGGAACCAAGTTTAATTTCCCTTGTAGTCCACTTCCTCAATTAAACTGCAGTTGATGGTTTACAAACGCAGTTGCTTATAAAGGCCAAAGGCAATGTAAACAAGTGAAGCTTGCCAAGTAGAAACTTCCCTGGAAGCCATGTCCTGTGTAAAGAGGGCAGCTGCAACTTGGCTTTAAGCCAGTCGCAGGTCCACTGTACTCTAATCTTCCCAGTTTTCAAGAGAAACTAGAAATAATTCCAACTAGTTTAGTATTTTAAGTACACAAATTGGGTCAGAGAAAATACATCTACAGGAAGCAAAACTAAATCCATTTCATGTTTCAAGATCTTTGCAGTGGATGGATGGATGGATGGATGGATGGATGGATGGATGGATGGATGGATGGATGGATGGATGGGGTGGGTGGGTGGATGGATGGATGGGTGGGTGGGTGGGTGGATGGAGGGATGGGTGGGTGGGTGAGTGGATGGATGGGTGGGTGGGTGGGTGGGTGGATGGATGGGCGGGTGGGTGGATGGATGGATGGATGGGTGGGTGGGTGGATGGAGGGATGGGCGGGTGGGTGGGTGGGTGGATGGATGGATGGATGGGTGGGTGGGTGGGTGGATGGATGGATGGGTGGGTGGGTGGATGGATGGATGGATGGTGGGTGGATGGAGGGATGGGTGGGTGGGTGGGTGGATGGATGGATGGATGTGTGAGTGAATGAGTGAATCTGGATCATTGTGGCAGCTCTCTGGTTGAAACTGGGGGAGTAGAGATACACCATCTACTATATGCCTGGCCGTGTGCAAGGGGCTTTACATACTTATCTCATTTGACCTTCATAACAACACCACAGAGTGGTTATCATTCTTATTTATTTCCATACTCATTTCACAGATAAAGAAACAGAGGCTTAGGAAGACTCAAGGTCACACTGCTAGTTTTCTTTATTTAGAGCCTACCTAATTCCAAAAAAAAAAAGGATTTCAGATGGGCTCATGTGATTTAAGCTGGGTCCTGAACTTTGGATTTCAGATAGCTCTGTTATACAAAATCACCACTACAAAGGGAATCAGGTTTTCAGAAGGTAGGTGGGAGAGAATGCCAACAGGTCAGGGAGTAGGTTTGATTTGTGAAAGGAAAATAAAAACTTGGGACCCCAATTCACTCTGTCGAAAGGAAAAAAGATAAGCTGAAAGCTGAGACATGCCAGAAGCTGCCTTTCCTTTTGTTCCTAAACAGATAGCTACAGGTAAAAGGTTAACTATCTCAACAGATAGCTACTCTATGTTCACCATATCTTATGTAAAGTGCTGGATTTACTGAGCATGAGACAAATATATAATGGACTATTCCCCTACCTGCCCCTTTTCTCTTATAACATGTGGATTCAGTAATGTGACCATGCCCTCCCTCTTTCCCTGCTTTTCCCCTTTAAATACTGAAGCTCTCAAAATCATCTTTGGAGAAAGGCACAGACCACAGACTGCTCCTCTGATTCTGTATTTTTTCTCCCGGGCATTGTTCTTAACCTTAGCAAAATAAACTTCTAAACTGATTGAGACCTGTCTCAGATAGTTTTTGGGTTACAAACTGGCAACCCATGAATGGCCTGAGTGGAGGTGGCCCTGACCTCTGACAAATCTATCGGTGCTTGGTACTGGTTTGAGCTGTCTTTATTGCTCAAACCAACAGGACAGTTTTCTGGGTCCAGGAGCTCCCCCTTAAGAGAATGAGACCTGTCTCAGATACTTTTTGGTTTAGCGATTTCTTGAGCATCTTACTAAGCAAGTCATAGCTTCGTGCTCCTCAAGGATCCCAGCCAACACTAAGGAGCTAAGACACAAGCGGGTCTCTTGCCATCTTGGTGTGTCCTTTATATTTCCTCCTGTCTCCCTACTTACTCTCCTCTTGGAAGTCAAGATTTCTACCTATCAGCCTTGGGGCTCATTCCATCTTAATTCCTTTGTAAAGCCCAGTAGGAGGACAGAGACACAGATACAAGAGCTGTTGGATGGAAAATGTTTTATTGGAGTTCCTGAGCCAGGAAAGAGTTATGGTAGGTTGAGAATCAGCGCTCACGCTAGCCCCCTCTTCCAGTGGAGGTCATGGTCACTGGGCATCAGGAGTTGCACTCCTCAGTCCTTTCAGCTAGAGGGAGAGGGGTCAGGGTTAGATGGGGAACCCCTGGGTGCCCAGTATAAGATGGCACGGATGGAAAGGAATTTCTGCCTCGGTGTGAGTTCCCGTTCTCCTCTACATGTAGTAGCTAAGACCTCCCTTCAGTTTGGTGAGAAGGCTGATCCTCCTTTCCCTGTCCCCACTCTCTCTCCCATATCCTCTGCTTCTTCCCTTACCCCCAAGCTCCATATCCTCCTAATGCCCACACCTCTTACCTTAGGAAAGGCATCCCAGTTGAGGAAAGGAAGTTTCCTTTTGATAGACTAAAAGAAAGAAAGAGAAAGAGAGTGATGTGTTGCAGGTCAGCCAGACATGGATCGGTAAGCATTCCCTTAATGCACTCCCACAGTAACCATAGTAACAATAATGTCATTGTTTTGTCATTACTTTATCAAGAGCTAATATTTCCTGAGGCCTTAGTCTGTGTCTGCCTTGCACGGGCTGCTCTACAAGCATGATTTCAGTGGGTTTTTACAGCAACCTTTTGTGGTGCGAATTGTCATCATCCCCACATCACAGAGGAAGCGGAGGCCAAGGGAGCTGAAGACGTTGGCATGAGGACATGTGAAAAGTCAGTGCAGAGTCAGGAGACGCGGGCCTCAGCTCTGTCGCTGACTTTGCCTTCTAAGGGCGGGTGGGCCTCAGTTTTTCCATAGAAGATGAGGGGATTCAAATAAAATCTTGACCGATTAGGCTCTTCCCCTTCTGCAATTGTCCTTGAGGTCCTGCTCCTCCACCGCCATCTTAGGAAAACACGGGTAGCCAGGACTGGCGCTGGGGGAAGCTTTCTTCCGTTGACAGTCCATTGGGCAGCATCCAGGTAGGGCAGTCACTCCCTCCCAGAGATCAGGAACCAACCTATACATTTAAAGCCAAAATGTGCGGCCACTACCCTGGGATGACTGCAGACAACCGAGGAGGGCAAGGGGCGCCCGAGCACTCACCTCAAAGAGGGCGTGCCAGTTCAGGAACTCATCAGCCTTAAAAGCCTGAGGAGGAAGTGAGACAGCAGAAGCAGGTCAGCTCCAGGGGAGGCCAGAGCTTAGCCCCCAGCCCTCTGGAGAAGGTGAAGGAACCGTGGCAGCTTTGCAAGCTCTCTACCAAGGCGTTTATCCCCTCTGTCATGAGGGTATTCGTGGGGGTAGCACCAGAGAAGCGTACTCACAGATCGCAATTTGTCGATGTTCAGAAACGGGGTGTTAAAGGCCTAGGCAGAAAGGCAGGGTGTTAGGAAAGTTGCTAAGAAGCAAAAAGAGAGAGAGGACAGACTCATGCCTGGAGGGCCAGGGAAAACAGACGGCTTACCTCGGGTCGCGACGCATAATTCTCAATGGTGCTTTCTTCCTGGAAAAGGAGAGGGAGAAAAGGAGGCAGGTGGTCACGTGATGCCGGGGCCCTCGCCCACATCCCTCTCTGCCAGCTCTGCCTTCATCCACAGCCCAGTCTCCGAAAGAATGCAACCCATTCGCCACCATGGTCTCCGTTCCAGTCGCGCACATGGTTGGCAGATGTGCAGGGTGAGGAGGGGGAATTGGAGAATGGTACATGTAAGCAGTGTCACCATGGGCAGCAGGCAGAAAGCCTGGAGCCGAGCATTCCTCTCCGGAAAAGCTAGCTAGTGCTGTCCTGCAGTTGACTTAAGTCTAAGAGGTGGGGTGTTCTGGAGACACCCACGCTCAGTCCATATAGCTGGGTGGGAAAGATTTGCGCGCAGGTGGGAGCCCAGCTGCTGAGGTGACCTGCCTGCCTCTCACTGATGGAGATTGCTTTGCTTTGTGGCTTTATTGCCACCACTGTTGGAAGCTCCATTATCCCCCTCCATGGGGACCCCACCCCAGGCCTCAGTGTGTCCCATCGTGTCCTCCCCATGACAGAGCCCAACAGGGAGCCCGCAGGCTGGATCCAGATGCTCAGATCTCATAAAAATTTGCCTCGTTTGTTTTTTGGTTTGAATTAGACATTTTGAATTAGTAAGAATTCATAAATCATCCAGATTTCTAGTTTCCCTTGAAAAATTTAAAACTCTAGGCACATCTTCCCACTCCATGGCGTCAGGTGGGGTAAAAGTTGCCCTTTCAGACTGGGAAAGTTGGCCCCACTTCACCTGAGGCCCCGACAGCCGCCCAGCTCAGTGACACCACTGGCTTGGTCCTCAGCAGCTGAGCATGTGTCCCTGTCTTAGACTTTTAAATCCGGAGTAGGCATCAGGATTCCTCTCTGGCTGAGGACTGGATGGTAAAGATTCTCACTGTGGCCTGTGCTCCAGAGACAGTAGGGAGCCACCCGTCACCTGGGCATCGCTCCCAGGGGCACAAATGAAGCAAACAGCAGCTAAGCAGGAGTGTCTCCAGAACACCCCAGCCCCACTTCTCTTCAAGTTAAGTCAGCTGCAGGCAGAACTAGCTAGTTTTTTGCTTTGCTCCACCCTCTCCACCTGCTGCCCATGTAGACGCAGGCCTGGGTTTGGAGCTACTCTGCCTCACATTGCCGCTCTATAGTTCCCCCTCTTCCCCTGCACATCCCCAGGCATGTGTGCAGCTGGAACGGAATGGGTGAACATTCTGAGGGCCCATGGTGGAGATCATCTGAACCCAGACCACCCACTCAGTCCTGTCTCCTCCCCAGGTTCAGTACACGAGCCTCCCCAACACACTTCACCATCCCTTCCAGAAAGAGGAGCATCTCTGCCCCAAATGTCTCCCCAGGGATGCTCTGTTCCCTCCTCCCTTCCTCAGAGCCCCAGTTTCTTCCGCCTCCATCAGAATCCAAAACTAAGAGCCACTTATCCAGGAATGGACAGGAGGTAGAGAGATGGAGGGGTAGGTGGGTAACACGTATAAGAATAAAAATGCAGGTGATGTGCTCACCTCAGGACCACCCAGGGTAGCTCCCCGGGCAGAGTGGAGCACCAGGAGGGAGAGGAGCACCACAGCAGGAAGGACCGGGATCTTCATGGCGTCAAGTTTGGGGTGCTCTGAGGCGGGGCCTCAGTGCTTGCTCTTTATATTGCCAAGGAGGCAGATGAGCACAAAAATGGGGCCCCCACCCCACTGACTCACCCCCAGATCCTGTCACCCACCCCTGGGGCTCTGGGAGGGGGAGGCATGGACTGTTCCTCATTTGCCTCAGATTTCTCAATTCGCATTCTGCCCCAGGCACGTGGAAGGTAACACTGCAATGGGTCTCTTCATGCAGATGGGGCCGGGACAGAGACAGGTTGGACCTGTCCCTCCGAGGGATTGGCAGTGGTACCCAAGTAACCTCTTCTTTTGTCTTTGTCTCTTTTCATTATATCCCTCATTCCTCTCTTAGAATTCAGGCTTTTTTTTTTTCTTTTTTCTTTTTTTTTTTTTTTGACAGGCTCTCACTCGTTGCCCAGACTGGAGTGCAGTGGTGTGATCATGGCTCACTGCAACCTTGACCTCCTAGGCTCAAGCAATCCTCCCACCTCAGTCTCCCTAGTAGCTGGGACTAGAGGCACGCATCACCTCACCTAGCTAATCTTTTTATTTTCTTGTAGAGATGTTGGAGCTTTTTTTTTTTATTTTCTTGTGGAGATGAAGGTGTCTCGCCATGTTGCCCAAGCTGGCCTCAAACTCTGGACTCAAGTGGTCTGCCTGCCTTGACCTCCCAAAGTGCTGGGATTATAGGTGTGAGCCTGCGCTCCACACTCATTCAGCCCTTTTTTTCCACCCTACCAAAATCTATGTAAACTCTTTAGCTTGGCATTGAAGGCAGTCCATGCTCTGAATTCAACCCACCTTTATAAATTCTTCCTTTACTAGCTTTGTACATACCTCACATTCTGGCCAAATTGGACTCCTTACCAACTGTATCCTTCTTTTTCCCTCTTCGGAGCATCCAGCCATGCTGTTCCTTATTCCTAACATGGCCTTCTCTCATCTCCAGTTCTCAGAACCCAACACTCATCTTGCATGAAGCTTCCCAGATTTTTCCTGCAATGCCCAGTCCCTCTCTCCATACCTTTCCTTTCACAGAATTCCCATATTCATTCGTTTGTATGTCTCTGGCATTGTATCTAAGTAAGTCATGTTCTTGCCTTGTTTCCCTTTTAGAATATCAAGTTCCTTGAGGTCAGGAGCTGTATCTTGATCAGCTTTACATCCCCCTAGAACCATGGCTCACACAGAACCCAGGTGGAGTCAGCATTGGTCAGATATGATATGTTAGACTTAGTATTCAGGCATCCTTCTGCCACGCTGTGCATTTTCCTTCCATGGGGCTGAACCCTTCCATTTTCCAACTGCCCATCTTTTACTCTTGGGTCTTCAGAGAAATGACTGTCTTGAGCTAAGACGACAAGGAACAGGGAAACAAAAAACAGGTCTTACAGTGCCCAACTGGAGATGGGATCCAGGTACCCTGAACTTGGAGTGCCCACTCCATGTCATTGCCCCTAACCCACCTCGCCCCACCCCCAGTTTGGAAGTTGGATCACCTCACTGTGACACAATATCCTAGCCAAGCAGCCTTCTCCACAGTGAGGTTCAGGTGGCCAAACCGGCTCCTGCTGTAATAGGGAGGGGCTGGGACATGGACCGGTGCTGTCAGGGCAAAGAAGACCTTATCAACACAACCTGATGCAATGCACGGTGGCGGCGGCCCTGGGTGGGAGGGCTGGACAGCGTCCATGAACAACCTTTACGAACACCAGAAGCTGGGCACCTCGGCTCCATCCTCACGCTGCCCCCACACCCCAGTCCCAGACATCCTCTTCAGCCTCCTCTGATTTTATAATGGCAGCTTCCCCTTTGCAGAGCTACCTGAGGGAACACTGCTTAGAGAACACTCCCTTAGCCCAGATGGCCGCAGAGTAGTGGATGTCACAGAGTTGGTGCTCCTGGAGGGGACGAGTTAGAGAATGACTGAGGTGGGTGGAGCACCTCCCAAAAGGTTTTCTGGAGGACACAAGTTCTGTGTAATGAATCCTTGTTAATTAACAAACAGTAACTGAAAAAGCTCATTAGCCACCGTGCCATCCGCATAGGGTCAACTCCAGGGAGTGAAGAATCAGACAATAGAGAACTGATGTTGTATAATCAGCTACGATTTGACAGGCAGGTGAGGGGACCCGGTGCCAGTTTTGGCCTGGGTGATCTAGAGCATCGGACAATCCAACACCGTCTTCTGTTTGGCTCTAGAGTCTAGTCTGTGATTTTCCTTTGACAATAAATTGCCCTCCCTATGTTTTCCTCTCCACCTAATGGTATTGATAACAATGTTAGCTGAGTTACTGAGGCTTACTATATGGCAGACCTTGTACTAAGTGCTCCAAATACGTGATCTCCTTGAAATGTCCCAGTGATTCTGACACAGGTGGGTACTATAATTACTCACATTCTATAGGCAGGGGAACCACAGCATATAGAGGTTAAATAACTCACCCCGGGTCACACAGCCAGAATGTGACAGGACCAGCATTAGAACGCTGGGCTTCCAGAGCCTGAACCTATATTGTTCCTCTCTATGCTGGACAGGCTATGTTACAGCCCATGGAACACCCTGTGTGAATTAGACCCATGTCCTGAGAGTGGGGGGCAGACTGCATCGAACCCCTGCAGGTCCCCTTTACAGTGTCCTTTGTGGTACATAGCCTGCACCATCAGAGGTGGCAGCCCCGAGCATAGGTGCATTCATTTAAATGAATCAAACTGCACACTCTTGACAAAATGAAAACGAAGAACTAAGGTTAGTGGCATCAGCCCCCGAATGAACCTGTGATTGCCTCAGTTTCCAGATGCCTCCAGTAGTATAATCATCTTGCCACACCAAGTATGTGTTTACAGATAGGGTTCCGGTTCTGGCTTTAGTGTTCAACATTCTGGTGTTTAAAAATAGGTACTTTTTGTATCATGCCTCTAAACACAGGCCAACTACTTTGTGTGCTCAACCAAAGAAATTCTGTTCCTATGCTGGAAAAAAAGCTGTCTGTGTTGGACTCACGATTTGTTTCCACCTGGCACCTTCCTGGTAGATTTTCTAAGGGTAGCTTTTTGGGGTTTTGTTTGTTTGTTTGTTTGTTGTTTGTTGTTTTTGAGACAGAGTCTTGCTCTGTTGCCCAGGCTGGAGTGCAGTGGTATGATCTTGGCTCACTGCAACCTCCACCTCCCAGGTTTGAATGATTCTCCTCTCTCAGTCTCCCGAGTAGCTGGGATTACAGGCGTGCGCCACCACACCCAGCTAATTTTTGTATTTTTAGCAGAGACGGGGTTTCACCATGTTGGCCAGGATGGTCTCAAACTCCTGACCTCAAGTGATCCTCCCGCCTCGGCCTCCCAAAGTGCTGGGATCACAGGAGTGAGTACGGCGCCCAGCTAGTTCCATCTTGACGTGATTTTTGCTGTAAGTGCCAGCTTTGGAAGCCAGTGTCTCTCTCCAAATTCCTCCCTCTTCCTCCATCTACGCTGCCTCAGTAGTTTGTGTTCCCTGAGTTGGCTTGGGCAGATGGGGAAAGAGAGGGGCAGGGAGTTCTCCCCGGGAGAGGGTCCCAGCAGCTCAGGTGATGCGCGGCAGGAAAATCTGCCCAATATTCAGCTCAGCTTTGGATGAATCACGGAGGGTTAATGGAGTCAGGCAGCCCCAGAGACTGGCTCTGCAACATCACATCTCCAGGTCGGCTTGACTTCCTAGCTCCCTCACTGAGAATACCAGTAAACCTCTGTTTTCCCACAGGCCTGCCCCCACCCCACCCCAAATCTGCCAGAACTTGAGTGTGGGTAGGAGGCGAGGCCCAGCCTGGATTGCCCCATTGTGAGACACACCTAGGGCCTGGCAGCCAGCCTCCTGGGTCTAGGGAGGGAGTGGGGATTCCAAGAGATAGACACTGGGTTTTCGGGGCCTTGGTGAACACTAGGTGAGAAGCCAGGAATCCTGTGAGAGAAAGGGGGCTGGGGTGTGGAGTGTTAGAGGGCAGAACTCAGGGCATCCCTGTCCCATCCCTTCCTCCCTCCATCGGTATTGTCACACCCAAGAAAGCAGCCTCATCCACCAGCAGGTCTGGTTTCTTCCTTTGCCGCCCACCCTATGTGCCCTGTGCTTAAACCTCTCCCATGAAGTCTTCCTGGATTGGTCCCACTTAATTCCAATCCCTCCCTCCATTGGCTAATTTGTAAATATTTATTTGGCTCTTGGTGCTGGGGGCTGTAGATGGACAAAAGACCTGCCCTATGGATCCCACGTCCTAGCGAAGCAGACATCATAATGTAACAAAAAATAGATACGCAAACAAGATGACTTCAGAGAAGGACAGGTGCCGCGAAGAAAACGGGGCCATATGATGCTGACAGGGTTTCCTTGGTCGATGGCCTGAGGGCCGAGTGCAGTGGCTCGCACCTGTAGTCCCAGCACTTTAGGAGGCTGAGGCAGGAGGATCACTTGAGCCCAGGAGTTCCAGACCAGCCTGGGCAACATGACAAGATCCCGTTCTCTTTTAAAATACAAATTTAAAAAGGTGGCCCAGGGAGGGACATTTGAAATTAGTCCTAAAAGCAGATGAAGCTCTGGCTTTCTGAAGACCTTGGTAACAGCTGCCCATGTTCCCTGATGGCCTGTGCCAGTGACCCAGAAGGACCTCAGAGAGGGAGGGCAGGCCTATCGCATAGAGCTGTGGTGAGGAATGGGGATTTTATTCCAGGGCTAATGAGAAGCTGGTGGTAGGTTCCGAGCAGGGGCTCCTTCTTGGGCGTTGTGGAAGAATGGGATCTAAAGAATAAGATGGAAGTTGGGGTTTCAGGAGGTCACTGGAGGAGCCCTGAAAGGAGAAAGGGGTACCCACCCTTCATTGGAGGGCCCCTTATGCCAGGGGACCTTAGCCTGCCTCGGGTGTCACCCTAAGCTTTCAAGAGCCGCTTTCAGCTCTTTGGGCCAAGAATATCCCAGGAGCCAAGAACCGTGTTGCTCACCTCTGCGTCTCCCCCAGTGCCTCAGGGACTGGGCTGAGGAGACCTCAGCTCCCCGCGGGTTCCCACCCCCACCCACGCTCGCTCCGGGAAGCTCCCTGTGCAGCGAGGACGGAGCGTCTTCCCTGGGAGAGCCCCGCGCTCTCCCCCCTGTGGCCTCTAGGAGGTACTGCAAGGCCCTCCTATGGCGTTGAACCCCGGAGGACAAGTACAAACCAGCGTCAGGATTTCAGGACCCAGGAGAGAAGGGAGGCTGAGCAGAGGAGCGGCCCTCCCAGGCAGGCCGAGCAGAGGAGCGGCCCTCCCAGGCAGGCCGACTGGGTCAGCTTGGTCTCCTCAAGTCAGTTCTGAGCCGGGTTTCTTTCACGTATACATCCACTGTTTGAGACCCTGTGCCTGTCCTGTGGGTGGAGAATGACCTAGGCAGATGGGGGCCATGTCCTCAGGGAACTCAAACCTGGAGGGAGTCACTTAGGCTGGCAGGGCGCCTCCTGTCCACCTTTTACTTCCTGTCCCCTGCAGGGATGCCAGGGGGACAAAGGGGTGGGGGATCCTTAATCCGGGCATGTTGGACCAGCTTGGTGGGACTTAGGGGCTCCAACTGCAGACCCCCAGCCCAGTCCCAAGGGCTCTTCAGCGTGGGATAAGCCTGGCTCAGCCTGCGCCGCAGCCTCTCCTGTTTCATTGGTACAGTGATGGGACGGAAGTGTTCTGCCTCCCTTCCTCTGTATCCTGGAAACACAGGGCACTCAGTGCCTGAGATAAGGCCCTGGGTTAGATCCAGTGCCCCCAACTTCCTAAGCTCGTCTCCCCAACCACGCCCCCATCCCCACAGCAGCCTGTCCATGTGGATAAGCACAGTCTCTACCAGCACCTCGCTCCTGTTTCCTGCCCTCTCCCTGACCTTCTGGGACTGACCTCCCATTTTGAACAACCTCTTTCCCTCTGCTCCTGACTTGAATATTTCCATTGTCGCTTTTTCAGGCCAACAAAACACCTGTGGCTGCTTCAAGTGCAAAAAGAACAGTATTCAAGCCGGCATGGTGGCTTACGCCTGTAATCCCAGCAACTTTGGGAGGCTGAGGCGGGTGGATCACCTGAGGTCAGGAGTTCGAGAACACCCTGGCCAACATGGTGAAATCCCATCTGTACCAAAGATACAAAAATTGGCCAGGTGTGGTGGCGCATGCGTGTAATCCTAGCTACTCAGGAGGCTGAAGCAGGAGAATTGCATGAACCCAGGAGGCGGAGGTTGCAGTGAGCCAAGACTGTGCCACTGCACTCCAGCCTGGGCCACAGAGTGAGACCCAGTCTCAAAAAAAAAAAAAAAAGAATGGTATTCAGATATAGGTTGGGCAATGATTATTTTTTTACAGATGAGGAAACTGAGGCGTAATGCAGGCTGCTTGTCAGAAATAAATCCCAGGTCTCATCTCTCTCACCCTCTGTGCTTTATACCAGTTTCAGGCAGAAGGCAGATTAGCTGCCCCTGAATCACTCTTCCATCCTCCCTGAGCTAGGCCATCAACATAGCATTAAAGAATAAAATTTGAGAAAGTCGTAGGGAAACAAGAGTCATGTTTTATTTCCACAGAGAAACTCAAAAGTAGGAAGCTCCTCCTTCCTGGAGAACTGTCACAGTGACTTCAGGTCACAAAAGGGAGCAGGTAGAGAAAGATGCTGGTATATCCGATGAGGCTGGTGGTCACTGAAGCACCACAGTGCAGCGGGAAGAAACAAGGAGAGACAAGCTGGGTCCCCAGCCTAGGAAACAGAGGTGCGGCAGCCGGGCCAGGGCTGGCACAGGCTGGGGGCCAAGGGGAGGAGCTCCCTGACGACCAGTGCTTTTCGGGGCCTCGGCGGTGGTTGGAAGAAATTGCCTAGAAGAAAAAAAATCAAATGGTAGCACGTGGCCACTCCTAAGCCTGCGGAAACAGCGCATCTTTTCACCCACCGTCTGGGCACCCACTATTCTTTTGCTGTCCTACCTGTTCGCCTGTGGTGCCCCTCACTTTTGCTCCACCTAAAACAGAATTTGTGGTTCTGCCGAGCTAAGCTATCACCTCTCGCCCATGCAGCCTCGCTGCGTCCCACCTCTGAACCCTTCCACCAGGAGGCTCTTTTCTTCACAGTTCCCCTGTAACATCCCTATCCCAGTCCCTGTGCTCCATCTACAACACCATCTTCTCTTCTCAGAGCTGTGCCTATGTGGTCCCACCTTAGGGTGCTTTCCGAGGGCCCTAGGTCATTTTCTTTCTTCCTTTCTCCCTTTGTTTCTTTCTTTCTCTCTCTCTCTTTCTTTTTTTTTTTTAGAGACAGGGTCTCCCTCTGTTGCCCAGACTGGAGTGTAGTAGTGTGATCATAGCTCACTGCAGCTTTGAATTCCTGGGCTCAAGCTATCTTCCTGCCTCTGCCTTCCAAGTAGCTGGAACTACAGGCATGTGTCACCATGTGGGGCTAATGTTTTTCATTTGTTTGTTTGTTTTGAAACAAGGTCTCATGTGATTGCCCAGGCTGGAGTACAGTGGCGCGATCGCAGTTCACTGCAGACTCAACCTCCCAAGCTCAGGTGATTCTCCCACCTCAGCCTCCGAAGTAGCTGGGATTACAGTCATGCACCACCTCACCTGGCTAATTTTTTGTATTTTTAGTAGAGACGGGTTTTTCCATGTTTCCCAGGCTGGAATGGTTTGTTTTGTTTTGTTTTGTTTTGTTTTGTTTTGTTTTTTTAGAGATAGGGTCTTGCTATATTGCCCAGTCTGGTCTCAAACTCCCAGCCTCAAGTGATCCTCCCACCTCAGCCTCCCAAAGCGCAGAGATTACGGGCATAAGCCACCGCACCCGGCCCTAGATCACTTTATTATGGGTCTTTCTCCACACCCCACCATGAGGTCCCCTCTTCCTTAACACCTTTAGAGCGTCCACCCAGAGCATACTTGACTTCATGTTGCTGCCCACTGAGATCTGAGGATATACCAAGATCCCGGCCCTGCCCCGGGTGACTGTGCCTCCACTCCCAGGATGTGGCCTGGGTCGGCTCACTCTGACACTCACCTACCAAAACTTCACCCACTGCAGCAGGCCAGGTTGCACCCGGGAAGCCTGCCGGAAAAAGAGAAAGTCTGAGTGGCCACCACAGGGTCCCTTCCACACCCTCTGGCCTCAGGCCCCTTCTCTCTCCAGCCAGATGAAGCTCAGTCCCCCATACTCACCGAGGAAGAAGGCGAGACTCCCCCCTGCAAAAAGATCAAAGGAAAGTGATGTGGGGCTCATGGCCTCCCTGTACCCTGCCATGGCCTCCGGGCTCATGAAGGGCCCAGCAGCAAGGGCAGGCTCACACCAGGGCCATCACCAAGGTTTTCCAGTCTGACTGTGGACATTCAGGCTGTGGAGTTGGTTTCACGGCACGTTTATCATCCTGAGTGCACTTGATCCAAGATGGTATTGAGCATGGTTCCTGGGCACGTACTGACCAAGGGGGTCAAAAGAGGATAGGCCTCCCTTCGGCCTGCCAGGTGGGTAGACATTGCCACAGATAACCCAGCAGAGTGGAAGCCACAGGCAGTAGAAGCTGCATG
Source organism: Hylobates moloch (assembly GCF_009828535.3). Taxonomy (NCBI): domain Eukaryota; kingdom Metazoa; phylum Chordata; class Mammalia; order Primates; family Hylobatidae; genus Hylobates; species Hylobates moloch. The sequence goes on from NW_026652287.1 coordinate 63,812,778, forward strand.
TCCCTCCTCTCACCAGCCTGTAGTTTCTCGTCTCTCAGTGGAAGGTCCTCTCCCCAAAGGCAGGGACTTTATTGTCGTGAGAGATAGAAATACCCAGCCTGCTATTGCTTTGTCAGCCGAATTTGTAATATTCATTTACTGATGTTATGAGATTGCCTTCTTTGCAACGGAATGAAACCAAATTCTCACTTATTTTTTCTTTTCATTTCCTTTGTGGAATAAAGCATTCATTTAACCGCCAACCAGGCATTCCCAGGCCGGCCTCCCCTAAGTGCTAGTCTGCTTTCCTCACCCTCCATTCTATCTTCCCCCCTAAAAAAAGGGTCCACAGTGGCCAGGCTCGGTGGCTCACACCTGTAATCCCAGCACTTTGGGAGGCCAAGGAGGGTAGATCATGAGGTCAGGAGATCAAGACCATCCTGGCTAACATGGTGAAACCCTGTCTCTACTAAAAATACAAAAAAAATAGCCGGATGTGGTGGTGGGCGCCTGTAGTCCCAGCTACTCGGGAGGCTAAGGCAGGAGAATGGCGTGAACCCCGGAGGTAGAGCTTGCAGTGAGCAGAGATTACGCCACTGCACTCCAGCCTGGGCGACTGAGCAAGACTCTGTCAAAAAAAAAAACAAAAAAAAAAAGGTCCACAGAGAGGGAACCTGTGAGGAAGAGCTGCTCGTGTGTTTTGCAGGTGTCATGATTTTTTAAAGCCTATATTCTTCTTGGAGAGGGTGTTGGTTCTTAGTTTTCTATGTTGCTGCTGTTCCTTTTTAATCTTTTCTGACTGGGTGGGTGTGAGGCGCATTGAACCCTCCTGCCCTCCACTTCCAAACTGTCTCAGGGGACCCGAGTCTCCCTTGCAAAGGGGTGGGGAGGCCTGGACTCAAAGAGAGCGGGATCCAGCCTCAGGCAACCAACCCAGAGGACCCAGGCAGTGAAAGCCTCTCTCCCCGTCCCCCATGCAGAGCCCCCAGCGGGAAGACAGGGCAGTTGCAGGTCTCACCTTTGCAGGTGTCTTGACTGAGTACTGCCCACCATAGGCAGTGGGATACGCATGCTGGTTATAATTATAGCTCTGTGGAAGAAGTGGGCATGGGGGTTAGAACAAACGGATGAAGGCCATTTTGCTCTGGAATAAACACCCCACCTTCCTGCCTGGACCAGACCTTTCCTAAAACGCCTGCCTTCTCCCCTCCTTGTGTCACGTGTTTTCTTTTATAGAATCTCCTCCAGCCAGCCAGGGCCCCCACCCTCACCTGCCTTTACTGTCCTAGCCCAAATGCCCACCGCCTCCTCCGCCTCCTCCTCGTGCCCTCGAGAACTCTCCCAACTCTTCAAGTGTTACTTGAGAGGTGAGGGTAGGAGACCAAGAAAAGAAGTGCCAGGACCTAACCCAGTGGGTCCGTGGTAGATGTCTCACCTTGGAAGTTACAGCTGCCACCTCCTGCCATCCTGCACCCGGCTGAGAAAGCCATTGAATGGAGGGGTGAAAGAGAATTTCAGATTGCCCAGACCCGGGAGCAAAGCCAAGGGGGACCAAGGGCCCTGCAGGGGAACCTGAAGACAGAGACTCACCTGATCGGCTCTGCCTGCACGTTTCTGCAGTGACGATGCGTCCGCACCCTGAAAGGAAGAAGGGGCCACAGTTTGTGCCTCCGTAGTCGTGCAGGCATTGCCGGGCTTCCAGAGCCCCAGTTTCTCCCTCACCCCACCCCTTTCCACGTGCTACCTATAGAGAAGGCAGTGAGCCTGGAGGAGCTGATGGCCCAGATAGATAGAAGACAGATATCCACACTCAGCGTTGGGAGCCAGGGAGAGAACCAGGTTTAGCAACACCTTCCCCACCCATGCCCTGGGAGAGTTGGCAGCTCCAGCCTAAGACTGAGCTAGAACAAGTGAGCTGCAGCCATGCAGGCTCCTCTGGGGCAGACCCAGGCACCGCAGCCCAGCCCGCCTTCTGCCTGCACCAAGTCCTGCTGCTCTGCCCGTAGGCCCATAGTCCCTGCACACCGACGCCATGCCCCACCGGGTGCTTGAAGGAGGGGTTGTTATCTGCAGAAGCTATGTGCTTAGGTTAGCTCTGGACTGCAGGAAGCAAAAAAAAGAGAAATACAAGAAAACAGATAAAGTAACTTAAGACACTGCGGATGCGCCAGACACCCCCCAGCCCCAGCGCAGGAGGAGAAACTCTAAGCATTGAAAAGAAGTTGAGTTCCTGCCATCACGGCTTCTCCACTTGGACCGTCCGCCCCGCCACACACGCACACAGAGTGACAGTGAAGTCCTGACTCCAGCATTAACTCTGCCTTGTCCATACCTGACCTTGAACCTAAACCCCACTGCAAGCCCTAACCCTGAGGTCACAAACTGGTTGACCATGGGCCTCTGGGTATTTTTTGCTTGGTCTACTTAAAAATTAAATTAGTTACAATTAGAGATCAGCATCCTGGTTCTTCGTGAAACATCAGACGACACGCCACCCTGTTCACACACGCATGCATGACCGCACTTAGCTGGAGTGCCTCCACCTCCGCCTTCGCAGGGCCCCACCTGTCCGGCCTCATATACTTGGCACACGTAGATGTGGGAGCAGGCAGCCCTTGCCTCAGTGCCCACGGGTCATGTTCCTCAAAGGCTACTGGCCATGCAGAATTGGAGCGTGGTCTTTGGCACCACCCAAGGTCCTCCCCATCCTCCCTGACCCAGGTCTTCAGACCCTCAGCAGCCGCCTCCACTAGACAGGGACCTGACCCCTGCATACCGCCCTCCCGTTCCGCCTCAGCTGTCCTCCCCATGCCCCAGCCTCGGCCCCTTCTTCCCCACAACGCGGTCTCCCTGCACCTGCACACCCTGCGGTACCCACCCAGCCATGGCTCCCCTGGGTCCAGGCAAGGCCCAGCAGGAGCAGGAGCAGAGCAGAGGCAGTGACCAGCTTCATGTTCATGTGCTTGTGGAGGCCCCAGCCCTCGACCTCAGCTTTTATCCTAGGGAGGTCCTCCCACCCTGCTCCTCAGTGACTCACGGCTTCTCCCTCTCACCCCACCCCCACTCCAGATTGCACAAAGCCTGGGAAAGTGGGAAGGGAGGGGAAGAAGCTGGGACAGACACCTGGGTCAGCGGCTCGCCCAGGGCCCCAAACCCTGTGTCCCAGAGCTGAGAAGTCCTGCCCGCCTTACCTCAATAATTGCTTTCCAGTTGAGGAAAGGAGTGTTGTGTTTGAAATCCTGCAGGGAGAAGGAGGGCAGAGTGGGCCAGGGAGGCAGAACCCACGGGGTGGTCTATGCAGCAAATTGGGGGAGTTTCCAGATCTCAGGTAGGAAGGAGATTTTGGGTGTGGTTTGGGGTTGGAGGAAGGTAAGCACGTGGGAGATTGAGGGTGTCAGCACTTGAGATGGTATTGGTGATAAGATATGGGTGATAAGATTTGGATGAGCTGTCTCAAAAATGAAGAGGGGAAGTTGGCCAGGCGCGGTGGCTCACGCCTGTAATCCCAGCACTTTGGGATGCCGAGGCAGGTGGATCACAAGGTCAGGAGATTGAGACCATCCTGGCTAACACAGTATAAAGCCCGTCTCTACTAAAAATCAAAAAAAAAAAAAAATTAGCTGGGTGCAGTGGCAGGCGCCTGTAGTCCCAGCTACTTGGGAAGCTGAGGCAGGAGAATGGCGTGAACCCAGGAGGCATGAGTTTGCGGTGAACCGAGATAGCACCACTGTACTCCAGCCTGGGTGATAGAGTGAGACTCTGTCTCAAAAAAAAAAAAAAAAAAAAAAAGGGGGGGAGTTTTGAGACAGGTGGTTGGAGCAGAGGGTGGCTGCCTTGAGGGAGGCTTGGGGAGAGTCGGGAGGGCCAGGCCCCCAGTTCTTCAAACAGCAAGAATTCTCCTACCTCCCAGAGTCGGCTGAAGTAGAGGAGGGCTCTGGTGCTGGGGGGCGGGAGCTGGTTCTGTGGATGAAAGGTGGGGAGCAGGTTAGCAGAGAGCCTGGGCCCACTCACCCACCCCTCCTCCTGCTACTGCCCTTTCTCAGCCTTCAGAATGTCATTGTGACTAAGGTTGGGGATGGGAGGAGCTGGGAGTCTTTAGGGACACCAGGAAACCATTTTGGGAAACAGGGAGAGAGAGAGACGCTAACCAACTCTCCCTGTCCCAGAGCATACAATGTTTTCTATCCCAAGTTCCCCAGCCTCCAGCAGAACCTAATTCTAGCAAAACCTCAAGACTAGGACCTGCCTCAGAGCCTCCCCTTTCCACCTGCCGGGCCTCCTCCAGCCCATTTCCCGAAGCTGTGGGGCTGCAGCCACCCCTTCCACACCACCCCAGACAACAGCGGAGACGTAAGAAAGGAGCAGAGACCAGGAGTGTGGGGCAGCTAAGGTTTATTTCAAGGGCAAGGGCTGAGATTCGTGATGAGAGGGTGGTGTTTTAAGGAGGGAGTGTGGGGGCTCCCATCCAATCTGGTGGCTCCTTGTCTGGAGGTCATGGGATGCAAGAGCTTCTCTGGTCCTGGGCAAAGAAACAGGTTCTTTTTTTTTTTTTTTTTTTTTTGAGTTGGAGTCTCGCTCTGTCGCCCAGGCTGGAGTGCAGTGGTGCGATATCAGCTCACCGCAACCTCCGCCTCCCAGGTTCAAGCGATTCCCCTGCCTCAGCCTCCCAAGTAGCTGGGACTACAGGTGCACACCACCACACCTGGCTAATTTTTGTATTTTTAGTAGAGATGGGGTTTCGCCACATTTGCCAGGCTGGTTTCAGACTCCTGACCTCAAGTGATCTGCCAGCCTCGGCCTCCCAAAGTGCTAGGATTACAGGCGTGAGCCACCGCGCCTGGCCAGAAATAGGTTCTAAGAGAGAGCTTGAGGAATAGGAATCCCGGGGCATCGCGAGCCAGCGCGAGGGTATGAGAGACCCCTGCTCCAGAAATCCACAGGGACCTTTCTGCCCACTGCTGCTATCCAAACAAACCCAGATATCCCGGCTGGGGCTTAAGAACCCCCTGCCTCGTCAGGAACATGACACTGCGTTCCCCTCTGCTCCCTCCTCACTCTGGCTGAAATCCTCAGCTCCCTCACCCCATTGTGAAGAATGGGGCTCCATTCTCTCCCCTGCCCACCTCTGCCCTGCCCTGCTTTCTAGGAGATCTGCCCCTTGAGGAGCTGGCCCAGACGGATCCTGCCTCACTGCGATCACTCCCTCGACTGCTGCCCTAGATGGGCAAAACTGGCAGGCTGTCTGTCCTGGCTCTCTGGGAAGCATCTGTATGTGCCCCGGCTCTCCCATCAGACCCTAAGTTCCCAGTGACCCAGGAGAGAGCCTTGCTCCTACCAGAAACCGTTCTCCATGAAACACAGAGGCCGGATGCAGTGACTCACGCCTGTAATCCCAACATTTTGGGAGGCCAAGCCGGGCAGATCACTGGAGGTCAGGAGTTCGAGACAAGCCTGGCCAACATAGTGAAACCCGTCTCTACTAAAAATACAAAAATGACCCGGGCGTGGTGGCGGGCACCTGTAAACCCAGCTACTGGAGCGGCTGAGGCAGGAGAATCATTTTGAACCCGGGAGGCAGAGGTTGCATTGAGCCGAGATCGAACCACTACACTCCAACCTGGGTGACAGAGCAAGACTCCGTCTCACAAAAAAACAAAAAAAAAGAAAAAGAAAGAAAGAAAAAAGAAAAGAAAAGAAACAGAGAACAAGAATCCACTGTAGCTGGGTGGGAACATCTGTACTCTCCTGTCTCCTCAACCTCCTTCCTAAAAGGTCAGACTTAGATTTTCCTGAGCCCAGTCTTCTTTCTTTTACATTAAAGGCCAGAAACTCCACTGCTCACAGGGGCCAGTCAGGTGGCTAAAATGATTGTGACAGGTAGGGACAGTCTGGCCACTAGGGAGTGACCCCCCCACCCATTCCCAACACCCCCTACCTGGGCCAAGCAGCAGCTGTTTCACAGCTCTAGCCTAACTCCACCCCATGGAAATGGAACCCAGTGTTGGCAAAGTTTTTGAAAGAAACCAGAAATCCAAATCATTATGTGAAGTCTCTCCATGTTTAAACTTTGACAATTAATTCATATTCTTAAAAAAAAAAAATAGGGTATCTCAAAAACCCATCCTCCAATCACCAATCACAGCTTCTGCCGGGGGTGTGTCTGCGTGGGTTGTCCGCCTGTCCTTCCTCCCCTCCCTGCCAATCCAGCCCCCTCTACTCTAGAGGTGCCTGTGCTACTCAGGTATCAAAGCAGCCTGGCCAGGGGTTCCCCTGCAAGAGGTAAGGGTGGGCAGGGAGGAAGGAGGGAGGGGTTCCGCACCCCAGCTGTGTTTTTGTTTGTGCGGGAGAGACTAATGCTTGTCACCCCTGAGGCTCTCTGGGTGCCCTTCCTCTCGGGGCCTCTTAGCTCCACCTCACTCCTCATTCCATGTGCCCTCTAGGAGTCAATCTACTCTCCCCTTAACCTTCCCCATCTCAAAGGGGAAAGTGAGGTTCAGGACCTGCTCGGGTCTATATGTTGAAGCAGCAAAGAAGCCTGTCCCCTCTGCTCATCCTCAATCTCAGCTGCTCCAGATTCTCCCCCTCTTTTCAAGTCTCCTCTGTCCTCCCTCCTCCACCCGCAGTGTGTTTAGTTTTTGTTCTTAGCACTGGCCTAAATGCTTCCTTAGTGGCCAGCATCACTGCTTCCCCAGCTCACCGAGCGGAGGTTTAGCTTTCTTCCCTGTACCCCTCTCCGACGAAGATTTCCAGCCCTTACCTTGTTTATGGCATCCCAGTTAATGAAACCCAGCTTGGATTTAAATTTCTGTGGAGGAAACAAAAAGAAGAATGGCCAAATTGAGTCATAAGGTAATTGGCCGAGAGAGGTCAAGGGCCACTGCTGACTGTTGGTTTGGAAAGAGGACCCCAGCCTGCGGGGCCAAGGGCAGGGGTTGGTTTTTCAAATGCGAGTGAACAGAGCCATCTCGCAGAACTCACCTTCCAGAAAGTGTCAAAGTTAAACATCCCAGGAGACGTCTCAGAGTTCTACGGAACCAAGGAGATATGGGATGAGAGAAGAACCCACTTTGTGAGCCAGAGTCGGGAGATCTGAGTGGCAGGAGGGAAGGCGAGGATTGCGTGACACTGTGGTCCCAGCCCAAGGTGGAGTGTCGCCTCCACTCACCACAGTATTGACTCCACCAACAGCGTCACCTCCTCCACTGCCCCAGCTGGACCCTTGCCCCTGGGTGGGGAAAAGGGGGACCGATGTCCAAGGCTTATGCGTCCTATGATGCCTGCCACCTGTCAACCTGCCCCGGATTGCTTCATCCCCACCTCGGTCCAGGCTTCCTGTCCTCCTCTCTGTAAAGCTGCCTTCTCTTCCTTACACAGCACCTAAAAGTTCACCTGGGAAAGCCTTCTTAGAATGGCTTGCTCTCATAGAACCCCATCCAGTCCCCTGAATCTCAATATTCAGACTCTTGCCTCCGTCCTGGTCTGTCCCCAAAACACCTCAAGTAAATGAGATTAGCTAACGTGTAGTCCCACGGCACGCCAAGCACCGTGCCTTATGCAGCATCTGTCTCCAGAGTCTGGACTCCACAACACCTTGGTCTGGTGGTGACATGGAAAGCTGTACAGTAACTGAAGGCTGCGTGAGTCAGGCTTCACTGTCCTCATTTTACCGGAGGAAGCTCAGGCTCGGAGAGGTTAGCTGACTTGCCTGAAGATACACAGATGACATGATAGAGCTGGTGGTGTTTTTAATATATATCTTAAATTTTTTTGAGGCTGGGCACAGTGGGTCACGCCTGTAATCCCAGCACTTTGGGAGGCCGAGGAGGGCGGATCACAAGGTCAGGATATCGAGACCATCCTGGCTAACACGGTAAAACCCCACCTCTACTAAAAATGCAAAAAAAAATTAGCTGGGCGTGGTGGCGGGCGCCTGTAGTCCCAGCTACTCCAGAGGCCGAGGCAGGAGAATGGTGTGAACTCGGGAGGCGGAGCTTGCAGTGAGCTGAGATCATGCCACCGTACTCCAGTCTGGGCCACAGAGTGAGACTCCATCTCAAAAAAAAAAAAGTTATTTTATTTTCTTTTTTTGTTTCTGTTTGTTTGAGATGGAGTTTCACTCTTGTTGCCCAGCCTGGAGTGCAATGGCACAATCTCAGCTCACTACAATCTCCACCTCCCAGGTTCTAGTGATTCTCATGCCTCAGCCTCCCAAGTAGCTGGGATTACAGGCATGTGCCACCATGCCCGGCTAATTTTGTATTTTTAGTAGAGATGGGGTTTCGCTATGTTGGCCAGGCTGTTTTCAAACTCCTGACCTCAGGTGATCCACCCGCCTCGGCCTCTCAAAGTGCTAGGATTACAGATGTGAGCCACTGCGCCCGGCCTATTATTTTCTTTTTAAAAAGTAGACACAGGGTCTTGCTATGTTGCTCAGGCTGGTCTCAAACTCCTGGGCTCAAATGTTCCCCACACCTCAGCCTCCCAAATTGCTGGGATTACAGTTATGCTGGTGCCTGGCCAGAGCTGGCTTTTGAAACCTCATCTTCTACCTCAAAGCTCAGTGACTTTCTCCTTCTCAACACTGCCTCCCTAAGTACGGAAATTCCCTTGACCATTCTTCTGTTACTTTTATCTGTTTTTTCCCTTACAAAAGTAACATGGCTCCGATCCAAATCAAAAAGAAGGAATGAATGAACCGAAGACAGAGATGGGGATCCCGGACCCCTGTTTTGGTCTGTCGATGGTCACTGCACACAGATTCAGAGCAGCTTGCAAGAAGAAACTGATATTTTTGTTTCTTTTCCCAGGATCTTAGCATGCTTCACCATCCCTTCTCCTAAAGCCAACCCTGCCTGCCCCTAGGCTCACCCGATAATTGTCTCCAGAGCCTCCAAGGAGGCGATTGCCCTCTTTGCTTATTTCCTAGGGAGACAGAAAATGGAGAGGAGTTGATGGGGGGGCAGGCGGGCGGGGGGACGAGAGGGCAGGGAAGCAGGGTGTCGGCAAGGGATTCCTGAAGCGGGGGACTGAGACATGAGCATGACAGAGGACTTCCCAGAGCCCTAAGAGGTCCTTCTCTCAGGGAAGCTCCATCTGCCCTGAGATCTCGTTTCAAGCTCCTGTGGGTCGGGTGGCTGCTCACTTACGATGTCCACAGATAACATCGCCATCTCTGTTTATGTTCATTTCTGCAAGCCGCCCAAAATCCATCAGGGAGGGCTTTGCCAGCAAAGCATCTGAATTCTCGCCTGGCTTTGGAGCTGGAGTGAGCCAGGCTGTTACACTAAATTGATTCAAACTGAAGGACCCTGTCTGGGCTGATTGGCATTAGTAAGAAAAGGGGATGCAAGCTGGAGAGCCAGCGGGGGCTGAGGCGGCATAGAGTAGACTGGCTGGTCCCCTCTTAAGGGAGAGGTGGGCTCCTCTGGATTCCTGCTTTATCTGCTGTGAAACATGGCGAATTCCCAGACCCATCAGTACTTCCTCATTCCCAGAGCGCTCATGTAGACCTGGCAGGGATGTGGGACCACCTGTCTGCCAGTATTGCTCCTGGAGAACAGACCTCTAACCCACTTACTACCGGCACAGTCTCTGCCCCCACGTCTACCATCCTCTTACCCTCATGTTGCTGGAAACTCCCTGTCCTCTGAAGCCCTGCAGGGTGAGACAAAGAAACACAGATCCCTGTTGAAGATCCTGAGGCCACCCCCAAAAATTAATGTGTTGATTTAATATGATTCCTCTAACAATCCTAATGGCACTCTCTTTTGGAACTGGCCTGAACACTGACATTTTTTTTGGAAGGATAAAAGTCTAAGAATAGGTAAGAAAGCACTGGAAAAGATAAATGGTAAGTGAAGATAAGAGGTAGATAGTAACATACTCTAAAGCTACCATAAATAAAGCAGTGTGGTCCCTGTCCGACAGAATTCCCAGAAACTCCCCAAAATACTAAGGTATTTACAAGAGGCATTTTAAATCAGTGGTTGAAGTAATTGAATACATGGGACTGGGAATATCAGTGAAGTATTTTGGGGGGAAATGCCAAGTTCTAGCCATGAGTTCTAGCTCATCAATTTTCTCCTCTCTGTTTTTAACCAGTTTTCCCCTCATAAAGGAGCACACAGCTCGGATACAAAACGTAGGGTAAGTCTGGTTAGATGGAGGGGTGGGACTAGACAGCATACAGGAAAACAAACTCCAGATGCATCCCAGTTAAATTGAAAAAGTGAAATTGCAGGAGTATGCATAGTGCTAGAAGAAAATAAAAACCTTAAAGCGGTACACCAAGAGCAAAAGCCATAGAGGAAAAGATGGCTGCTTTTTGACTACTTATATAGTTAAAACTGTGGTGTATTAAAAAACTAGAAAAGTCTGGGTGCAGTGGCTCATGCCTGTAATCCCAGCAGTTTGAGAGGCCAAGGCGGACAGATCACCTGAGGTCAGGAGTTTGAGACCAGCCTGGCCAACATGGTGAAACCCCGTCTCTACTAAAAATACAAAAAAAAAATTAGCCAGGGGTGGTGGCAGGTGCCTGTAATCCCAGCTACTCAGGAGGCTGAAGCAAGAGAATCGCTTGAACCCGGGAGGTGGAGGTTCCAGTGAGCCGAGATAGCACCACTGCACTCCAGCCTGGGTGACAGAGCGGGACTCCGTCTCAAAAAGAAAAAAAAAAAAACAAAAACAAACTAGAAAGAGGGTTACAAATGGGGAGAAATTTTTTTTTTTTTTTTTTTTTTGAGACAGAGTCTCGCTCTGTCACCCAGGCTGGAGTGCAGTGGCGCAATCTTGGCTCACTGCAAGCTCCGCCTCCCGGGTTCACGCCATTCTCCTGCCTCAGCCTCTCCGAATAGCTGGGACTACAGGCGCCCGCCACCACGCCCGGCTAATTTTTTGTATTTTTTAGTAGAGACGGGGTTTCACCGTGGTCTCGATCTCCTGACCTCGTGATCCGCCCGCCTCAGCCTCCCAAAGTGCTGGGATTACAAGCGTGAGCCACCACGCCCGGCCAGGGAGAAATTTTTTTTAAAAACCAGTTTGTTCCCATAAAAGGTTAGTATCCCTCATAGATTACCTAAAAAGAGATGTCTCTACTCAGCCCCAGCACCTCCCGTCTGGCCTTGCTCCTGGCCACGTGGGTCCTTTCCCACCAACGCCTCACCCAGGAGCTTGTTAGCAACGCGGCTAACAGGCTTAGCCCCAGCCAGCCCTGTTAGAGCAACCTGCGCTTTCACAAGAGCCCAGTGACACTAACTCTCAGCACCACAGGTGCTGACATAAAGCCCACATTTCCAGCATGACTGGGGGGAATGTTTTTCCAAAGCACTCTGAATCCCCCAGAGTTCACCACAGTCTGTTCCCCAGTTGAATAGAGGACGTTTAAGACAATTGTGCTTCTAAAAGGACCAGTTTACATGGGATTTCTCCCAGCCCCATCTGTGGTATAAGGTGAGGTATATTACAGCAAGATTTGCAATTAATTAGTACTTTGGAAATTGTTAGCATTTTTAGGAGTGCATTTGGTTTCTTCTGCCGAAATAGTTCCCCGCAGACAAGGCAGGAAGGGGGTTGAGCAGAGTTGAGTTAGGAGGAACGGGCACAGTCCTGGGCAGGAACTGCAGTGCCCAAGAGACTTAAGAGACTTTGGCTCTCACCTGAATCCCAGATTCCCCGGTCCCGCGGGCTTCATTCCCTGGCTTTTCACACTGCCGGGGAGAGAAAGGGGAGACTTTCCCTCAGTCCCCTCCCAGACCAGTCCCAGCCCCCAAATGGCAGCATTTTAACCCTGGGGCGAGCCGCTTCCGCTCCACCTCCGCGGCCATCCAGCCCCATCTCCGCGGAGCCTTGGCTCCTCGATCCTGCGAGTGAAACCAGCTGCTCTCCTTTTTCTTCCCGCGGTTGGTGGGAGATTCACGCCAGCCACTCACCCCGGGTTTATGTCCATTTCCTCCGCCGCTCCCATCGTGGTTGCCGGAGGAGGAGCCGGTGCTGGATCCCTGCAGGGGAAAGCAAGATTTCAAACGCTGTCCTAAAGGACCTAAAGGGGACCCAGTCGTTCCCAGCGGTGTTACAGATTTGTTGGAACGCCAATCAGATTCCAGTCCTCTTTCCAACCTCCAGACCTTCCCCCTCTTTAGCCTGTTGGTCGCTGCAGGAAGTTATTCTGAGCATGGAGAAGGCCAGGTGTGGCCGAGGATATTCGGAACTATGCAATGATTTGGAGAACCTGAGCTGCTGCCCACCGCAGGCCGGGGGTGGGAACCCCTGGAGCCCGGCCGCGCATTAGCCGCGATCCTGCCACCAGGGGGCAGCAAGTGGAAGGGACCCTAGAGCCCTCCCCTGGGAGCGGCCATAGCTGCCTTGGTCACCATTCCCAGAACTGCCCTAGATGGGGGAGAGGAGGATCATACGGGGAGCGGCGCATGAGAGCAGCTCAGGTTATTCGGCTTCTTGTGTCCACACACCTCCTCCTGTCTGACACCTTTCCCAGACCCCCGAGGAAGCCAGATGTGGCTCCCTCTCTAGCTCGACTCCAAGACACGGGATGGGAAAGGCCATCAGCCAAGGGGTTGGACAGGCCATTGACCAGGAGGCTGGAGGGACTGCCGGCTCTGGAGTCAGTGAGGCCCGGGGCCCTGGGGTGGCAGCTGCGGGGTCACAGCGCCCCTTTCTGCCCTCACACCCATCGTGCAGGGGCCCCATGTGTGAATGTCATCTGCACCGTCGCCCTGTCAGCGTCAGTAGGTCTCCCGGATCACAGTCCTGCCCCCATTCTCCTGGGAGCTTCCCAGACAAGTGTCATATTCTCCCATGTCCCCCTCTCTTCTCCGCCACCCCACGATCTCCTGAGACTTGCCAAGTGGACTTGACTGCAAGAGCTTAGACAGGTGGGATAACGTCCCCACCATCACAGAGTGGGAAATAGGGATACAGAGTCAGAAGCAGTGGGGTGGCTCTTGCAGAAACGATAGTGCGCGTATCAGGGGCACAGCATGGGTGGGGAACACGAGGCTGAGGGAGCCTCAGGGTGATGACTGTCAGGGAGGCCACCCATCCTGGGGCAGCGGCAGCTTTCAGAGAAACTTGGAGCCCTCTCCCGGCAAGGACCATTAGGGCCTCACCCCATCTCAGCCTTCCACAGAGGTGCCAAACTCACCCAGGAAGACTCACTGCCGCTGTCACCACTGCTGCCACCACTGTTGCCACTGCTGCCACCACTGCTGCTGCCACTGCTGCCACCACTGCTGCTGCCACTGCTGTTGCCACTGCTGCTGCCACCACTGCTGCTGCCATTGTTGTTGTCACCATTGCTGCCACTGCCACTGCTGCCCGACTGTGAGCCGCTGCCTCCCTGAGGGGCAGGAAGGAAGCAGGGCTGGGATTAAAGACAGAGCACCAAGACGGGCCCCTCCTCCCTCCCTCTCCGGCCAGGCCATATTCCATGATGCCCAGTCTAAGGGGAGCAGAACTTCTCCATTTCCTCCTGGTGCACAACTCCTGGGTTGCCCCTCTCCACTCACCCCAGAGTTGCTGGAGCCTCCACCTGAGCCAGATGGTGGGGGGTTCGTGCACTGTGGAGGGAAGGGGATGGTGAGTTTGAGGACGGTGAGTTTAGAGATGTTGGCCTCGGCCATGGACACAGGCCAGGCCTCTCCCATTCTTTAGGGCTTGGCTTCCTTTCTCCTAATGTGTTTCTCCCACCCCCCCTTCCCATCTGCCTCCTCCCCAGGCCCAGGCCCGTCTCTTCCTCTCTTCCTCTCTTTTTTTTTTTTTTTTTTTTTTTTTTTTTGAGACAGAGTCTCACTCTTGCTCAGGCTGGAGTGCAGTGATGCTGTCTCAGCTCACTGCAACCTCCATCTCCCAGGTTCAAGTGATTCTCCTGCCTCAGCCTCCCAAGTGGCTGCGATTACAGGCGCATGCCACCACAACCGTCTGATTTTTGTATTTTTAGTGAAGACAGGGTTTCACCATGTTGACCAGGCTGGTCTTGAACTCCTGACCTCAGGTGATCCAGGTGCCTTGGTCTCCCAAAGTGCTGGGATTACAGGCGTGAGCCACCTTGCCCAGCTCCATCTCTTCCTCTCACCCCAATCCCTCCACTCCCCCATCTTGCTTTCCTCTTTGTCTTTCCCCAGCTCTCCGTATGTAGCCTGCACCCAGTGGTTTCTCCGTTCGTTCCCAGCCCCTTCCTCTTACCCCTTCATTCTGGTTGCCGCCTCTCACTGAACCATAGCCAGGCTGGGCCACAGCTCCCTGCAGAGAGGGTGAGACTGAGAGTAGGATCCAGAGGGACCAGGGAGGCACACGGAACATGTGGGCTTGGAGGGAGGGAGGTAGCAGGTAGCAGGTCTGGGGGTGACTTTACCTGAGTGTTGGTCCCAAAGTTTGGTGGCCCTCCATTGCCTCCTTGACCCCAGGGAGCTCCCTGAGGGTTGATTCCAAAGCTGCCTGCTGAGTTTCCGGGGTATCCGTGGACCCACAGAGTCCCCAGACCTCCAGGATTGCCCTGGCCCTGGCCTCCAAGGCCACCTTGAGAGCCAAAGATGCCATGGCCTCCAGAAGTTTCCTGCAAGAACAACATACCTGCACTTAGTGGGGCCATCTCTGACCCTGGTAGAGAAGAGCCAGGGCAAATCATAGAGAGACCGGGAGAGAGACAGGCAGAGGGACTCCAGGGTGGCATAGAAGGGAGGTGGAACACAGAAGGAAGCTGCCCCAGAAGGCTGCAAGTAAGAGATCCATCCATCCTTTCAACCGTTTCCCAAGAATCTCAGCCCAGCAGCCCACAGCCTCCCATTTCCACACCTGGCCCCGCAGTCACTCACCCAAGCACCACTGTGGCCAGGCACCCCCTGCCAGGAGCCGTGGACAGCATCTGCTCCGTGTCGAATGACATCCTCCGCCTGTCTGCCAATCTCATGCCCAGTGTTTCCCAGAGCATGGGCTGCTTCCCCGACCCTGTTGCCCAAATCATCTGCTGCGCCAAAGCCCGGAACCTGCCTGACTCCAGTGCCGACTGCTTCTCTGGTCCCTTGGCCAACGGCCTCACTGACTTTAGAGCTGGCTGCCCCTCCGGCCTCTTTGCCAATGGTCTTTCCCACCCCTTGGCTCAGGGCATCTCCCATGCCATGCCCAATGGCCTCCCCAATATTTGTCCCAGTGCTTTCCCCTCTGCTGTGCTGGGGGCCAGCCTCCCCACCGCCCAGGCAGAGGGCCAGCAGGAGGCAGGCCAGGGACCCCTGGAACTTCATCTCTGCCCAGCCCCCTCTCTCTCCAGAGTCTTCCTCCCACCAGGGTCTCCTCCTTGCCGCCCTTGCTCTGTGTCTGTGTGCCCTCCTCTGTCCTCCTCCTTCCGACTCCCTGTCCTCTCTCCCTCTGGGTCTGCAGCCTTCTCTCTCCTGTCCTCAACTGCCCGGCCTTCTCAGAGTCCACCTCCCTGTCACTACTCCTTATACTCTAGGTTGGGAGAAGGTGACAGGGCTGGGCAACCTGAGGTCCCTCCCCGCAGTGACTCAGGGACCAGCCACCGATAGGGTAATCAGCTGTTATTGTGAGTCTCAGAGTCTCTGTCGAAACAGAGAGTGAGCCGCATCAGGGAGGGAGGGAGAACGGATGAGGTGATGCAAAAGTGCTCCCATTTCCCAACCCCAGGCATTCGGGGCGCTGGGTGGGGGCAGGGGCATCCAAGGAGACAGGTTGGCTCCTGGAGGCGGTGGGGTGGGGGCAGACTTAGAAGAGAGGAGTTACTGGCAGGACCCCACCAAGGGAGTAAGGACAGGGAAGCCCCAGGCGACAGGACCCACCCAGGCTCAGCCAGCCGGGCTCAGGGGCTCCCGAGTGACAGTCATTGCCCCGTCCTCGGCCTTTCTCGGTTTCAGCACCTCAGCCTCTCCTCTCCCTCTCCCCTCCCGCATTGCCACCTACAGGTGACTGCCCTCTTGTTCCTCCACACCTTCCAGCCTGCAGAGAGAGACTAGCAGCCACGGGCTGCGTGTCAGCTTCTGAGGTTCTGGGGAGAGCCCCCGGGGGGACCCTCAGTGTCAGGGAAGGAGGTGGCTGTAGCCCTTTGAGTGGCCAGCAGGGTGTCTCAGCGTTCAGGCTGCTCCTGGCTGAGAAAGCTGGGCGTGGAGCAGGGCAGCTGGGCGCGCCAGCCACCCCCGGGGAACAAGTGGGAGGGAAGGCCAAGGGAGGGAGCCGCTGACCCAGGCGCCCATCCTGTTTACACAGCCCTAGAGGGGCACGTGTGAGTATGAGCGCCTATGAGGGGCAGGACTGGGCCAGCTCACCCCACCCATCTGCCAGGCCAGGGGCCAGGGCAGCAATGGCAAGCGAGGAGAGGGTAGCGCAAGGTCAGGAGCCATCCATGAGCGCCACGGCCCTCTCCCCAGTCCCAGCTCTGGAAACAGAACCTGGGAGCCTCCCCCCGCCTCACCCCTGCCCAGCAAATGTGGCTGCTTCTCTATTCCCAGGGGCCACAGGGCCTCCCACTGTTTCGTATCACTGGGGTTCATCGCCCAGTTAGGAGGGGCCAGTTTCCATCAGCCTTTCTCAATGTCTCTCAGTCAGTCTCTCTCTCCTCTCTCCACCCCCATATCCGCACCCCAGCTTATAACATCCAACACTTCTTACCTTGTAAACACAATCCCCGTCTGTCCTCCTCAGCTCCTACTTCCCTGTTATTCCATCTCTGACTCGCTAATGATGATAATAGTAATGGTGGTAATAATAATAATAATAATAATTACAGCTCCAGTTTATCAGTGGTTCTCTACGTACCCAGCATTGGACTAAGCACAAGCAGTTTAAGAATTATACAACTCTGGGAGATAGTTCTTTTTTTTTTTTAGAGACGGGGTCTTGCCCAGGCTGGAGTACAGTGGCACAATTGTAGCTCACTGCAGCATTGACCTCCTGGGCTCAAGCGATCCTCCCGTCTCAGCCTCCCAAGTAGCTGGGACTGTAGATGCACACCACCACACCCAGATAATTTTTTTTTTCTTTTTGAGACAGAGTCTTACTCTATTGCCCAGGCTGGAGTGCAATGGTGCGATCTTGGCTCACTGCAACCTCCGCCTCCCAGGTTCAAGTGATTATCCTGCCTCAGCCTCCCAAGAAGCTGGGATTACAGGCACATGCTGGGCCTGTAATCCCATGCTGGGCTAATTTTTGTGTTTTTAGTAGAGACGGGGTTTCACCATGTTGGCCAGGCTGGTCTCGAACTCCTGACCTCGTGATCTGCCTGCCTCGGCCTCCCAAAGTGCTGGGATTACAGGCGTGAGCCACAGCACCTAGCCTCCAGCTAATTTTTTAATTTTTATTTTTGTGAAGATGAGATCTTGTTGTGTTGCCCAGGCTGATCTCGAACCCCTGGGCTCATATGATCCTCCTGCCTTAGCCTCCCAAAGTAGCTGGGATGACAGGCATGAGCAAACAGTGGTATTACATTATACTTGCTGCAGCTTCTGCACTCTCTTTGTTTTTTGTTTGTTTATTTGTTTTGTTTTGGGATGTAGTCTCCCTCTGTCGCCCAGGCTGGAGTGCAGTGGTGGGATCTCGGCTCACTGCAACCTCCACCTCCCGGATTCAAGCAATTCTCCTTCCTCAGCCTCCCAAATAGCTGGGATTGCAGGTGCACACCACCATGCCCAGTTAATTTTTGTGTTTTTAGTAGAGATGGGGTTTAACGATGTTGGACAAGCTGGTCTCGAACTCCTGACCTCAAGTGATCTGCCCACCTTAGCCTCCCAAAGTGCTGGGATTACAGGCATGAGCCACCGCACCCAGCCATGTGCCCTTTTTGTTAAGAAAGAAGATTAGCAAGTATGAAAGAGGTGTTCTGGCTCACCAGCACAGGCGGACATGGGGTCTTTCTCAAAGGTAGGTCCAGGCCTCAAGAAAATACCACTAATAATAAATTTTTTCAAAAACTAAAATGAAGTCTTTCTCTTTAACATAGTCAGAGAGCTTAAAAGAAAATTGAGAAGAAAGTAAGTTTCTCCCTATGTGATTCAGTTATTCAAAGTCATGTCCATGGATCACCTCAATTCTCCCATGCCACCAACAGGCCTTTGTTCTACCTGCTAGGAAAAAATTGCCCCTCAGACATCGCTGGGCCTGAGGAGCCACCTCAGATCAGCCCTAGGGCATCCTTATTAAATACCTAGTGTGAACCAAATAAAATATTAGCTGCTTTCACATACATGATCTCATTGAATCCTCAATATGACCACAAGAGATTAATATTATTCCCATTATACAGATGAGGTAACTGAGGCCCAAGTGGCTCAGCATCACACACAAAATCATACGTGAAAAGACTGTGGTAAAATAGAGTTGTCAAAACTTGAGCCAGGCACTTTGGGAGGCTAAGGCAGGTGGATCATCTGAGGTCAGGAGTTCAAGACCAGCCTGGCCAACATGGTGAAAACCCCGTCTCTACTAAAAATACAAAAATTAGCCGAGTGTGGTGACAGGCACCTATAATCCCAGCTACTCAGGAGGCTGAAGCAAGAAAATTGCTTGAACCTGGGAAGTGGAGGTTGCAGTGAACCAAGATTGCACCATTGCACTCCAGCCTGGACAACAGAGCAAAACTCCGTCTCAAAACAACAACAACAACAACAAAAAAAAACTTGAGCCAGGTCAGTCTGACTCCAAACAGCTTTCTCTCCTCCATCACTGTGCCACCCATGTTCTTATGCGTGATGGCACCCACAAATCTGACATGCCTATGTCATGTCCAAGGCCCTCTGGTCTCAGCTCTTCTCTCTAATTCACCACATCATTCATTCAGCAAATATTTATGACTACCTGCTCTGTGACACGCCTATTCCAGACACTGGGGATACAGCCTAGAAATCATTCTCCAGCTGAGTGACACCTCATAATCCCAGCTTATGCCTGCAAGCCCAGCACTTTGAGAGGCCGAGGCAAGTAGATCACTTGAGGTCAAAAGTTCGAGACCAGCCTGGGCAACACAGAGAGACCCCATCTCTAAAAAATGTTTTTGAAAAAGTAGTCGGGTGTGGTGGTGCACACCTGTAGTTCTAGCTACTCCAGAGGCTGAGGTGAGAGGATCACTTGAGCGCTGGAGGTTGAGGCTGCTATGATCACACCACTGCACTCCAGCCTGGGTGACAGAGTGAGACCTTGTCTCGAAAAAAGCATTCTCCTTGCAGAACTTACATTCATGGTGGGGGAAGTTGGGCAATAGGTGACAGAGACGTGTTTTAAATAGGGTACTCGGGAAAGGCTCTTTGAGATGTGGCCTGTGAGCTGACCCCTGCAGGGAGTGGAAGAGTGAGCCATGGGGATTAGCTGGGGCTAGTGGATTCCAAGCAGCGGGAACAGCCATGCAAAGGCCTGGAGGCAGGAGCCTGCCTACTATATTTGAGGACCATTGTGGCTGGAGCAGTGCTGGGATGGGAGAAGCTAAAGTCAAAGAGGGAAAGATCCTGGGGTCTTGGAGACTATTATGAAGACTGGCTTTTTTTTTTTTTTTTTTTTTTTTTGAGACTGGGTCTCACTCTGTCACTCAGGCTGAAGGTCAATGGCGCAATCTCGGCTCACCACAACCTCTGCCTCCAGGGTACAAGTGATTCTCCTGCCTTAGCCTCCCGAGTAGCTGGGATTATAGGCACCTGCCACCATTGCCTGGCTAATTTTTGTATTTTTAGTAGAGACAGAGTTTCGCCATGTTGTCTAGGCTGGTCTCGAACTCCTGACCTCAAGTGATCTACCCGCCTAGGCCTCCCAAAGTGCTGGGATTACAGGCATGAGCCACCACACTTGGCCAACTTTGACTTTAATTTTTACTTTGAATGAGGTGGAACCAGCCGAGGGTTCTGGGCTGCCACGGGTGCTAACAGGGTTCCCCTGGGGAACTGATTGTTGGGGGTTGTGGAGTACAGAGACCAAGAAGGAGGGAGATTGGAGGCTGGACTCAGTCTAGTGGGAAGATGAGGCTTTGGGAGTGGGTGATGTCTCTGCTCCCTTCTGTGGGGTCCCAGATCTCAAACTGGCACCTACAGTCTTACCTCTTCCACAGTGCCTATCCCAGAGCCTACATTCAAACCCTAGCTCCACCGCTTATTAACCATGATCTTAACCCATCTGTGCAACAGTTTCCTCATCTGTAAAGAGGGGTGAATGTGAGGATTAAGTGAAGTAATACATGTAAATTGCTTAGAGAAGTGTCTGCCACTCAGAAGCACTCAATATATGTTCTCGGCAGTGCTGGTCACATTGCTGTGGCTGGAATGCTTTCTTGGCAGTTGTTTAATCTTGTGACACACACATGCACACATCCTGAAAATGCCAGATGCATGGCTCACGCCTGTAATCCCAAAACCTTGGGAGGCCAAGGAGGGAAGATTGCTTGAGCCCAAGAGTTCCCGACCAAGCTGGGCAACATGGTGAGACCCTGTCTCTACAAAAAATACAAAAATTGCCAGGGTGTAGTGACGTGTGCCCATAGTCCCAGCCACTTGGGAAGCTGAGGCACATGGATCGCTTGAATCCGGGAGGCTGAGGTTGCAGTGAGCCATGATTACGCCACTGCACTCCAGCCTGGACAACAGGGCGAGACCCTGCCTCAATTAAAAAAAAAAAAAAATGCCAGATGCGGAAACTTACTTTTAAAGAACACTCATTTGGAGCCAGGAGAGGGTGGCTCTCACCTGTAATCCCAGCACTTTGGGAGGCCAAGGCGGGCAGATCACCTAAGGTCAGGAGTTTGAGACCAGACTGGCCAACATGGTGAAACCCCATGGCTACTAAAAATACAAAAATTAGCCAGGCGTGGTGTGTACCTGTAATCCCAGCTACTTGGGAGGCTGAGGCAGGAGAATTTCCTGAACCCGGGATTCGGAGATTGCAGTGAGCCAAGATCGCACCACTGCACTCCAGCCTGGGCAACAGAACAAGACTCTGTCAAAAAAAAAAAAAAAAACCACTCATTTGGATGTAGCCCCCTCTCCCTTCCTGGGGGTCGCAAGGGCAGCATGCCACCTCACTGCTAGAGATGTTCAGCAGGGAAGTGCCCTTGAACTGGAGCCACGCCATCACCACTTACTAGCAGGGTGGCCTCAGGCAACACGCTCCCCTCCGTGCACCTCTTCTTCAACATCTGTGAGGGCGATGATCATGGTACTTGCCTCCTGGGTGGTTGTGGGGATGAAATGAATCATGCCTGTAAGTGCGTAGCACAGACCCTGTAAAAGATGCCCGGTGAGAGCCACACCCAAACTCCTCTCCCTGTTCTTCAACATCCTCAGAAACTGGCCCTTCCTCTCCGTGTTTCTCCCTAGCCTGGCTCCACCCATCTCAGGCAAAGCAGCCTGTGTCTTGCTCACACTCGTTCCAAGGCCCTTCCCAACCTGCTCAAGCCAGTGGCTTCCCTTCTGCTCCTTGCCAGACATTCATGCCTGGCCTTGACATCACTGCTTGAACCTCTTTGTCTGGGGGGAGATGGATACCATATTTGTAATATGATTACAGATTGTCATAACTAACAGGAAAAACAAGATCAGGGCTATGAGAGAGAGTGACAGGGTGGCCGTAGCTCAGGTTGAGCAGTCAAGGTAGCTGAGATGCAAAGGGTAGGGAAGAGCCAGTATGAGGGGCCAAGGGGCATGGAGATTGTCCCTAGTAGAGGGAACAGCACACAAGACCTCCAGGCAGGAGAGAGCCAGGCCTCTTTTACCCTCAAAACCGACTCAAAGATCTCCTTTTTATTCAGAAGCCTCCCAGGACTGACTCAGCGCCTATCAATTATCTTGTAACTCTTTGGTATTTTCAGGACCCCCATCCAAGCAAATCCAGCAAGAAAATGTGCCTAAAAAATAGTCAATCAGCCGGTTGATGGCCAGGCGCAGTGGTTCACGCCTGTAATCCCAATACTTTGGGAGGCCAAGGCGGGTGAATCAACTGAAGTCAGGAGTTCGAGACCAGCCTGGCCAACATGGTGAAACCCCATCTCTACTGAAAATACAAAAATTAGCTGGGTGTGGTGGCGTGCACCTGTAAGGGAGGCTGAGGCAGGAGAATTGCTTGAGCCCGGGAGGCAGAGGTTGCAGTGAGCCGATATCACCCCACTGCAATCCAGCCTGGATGACAGAGCAAGACTCTGTCTCAAAAAATATATATATATTTTTTTTTAATAAAAATAAATAAAGCAAATGAAAGCTTTTACTTCACAAAAGAAAGAGTCCCTTGAATATTGCCTTTTCAAAAGCCGCCACTATAGTATTCTTTTAAGTAGGGCCTCCTGCAATAGCTGTGAAATGATGTCCAGCACAGAGCAGACCCTCAATCAGTATCTGACATGAATGGAAGGTTCTATTTATATCAGTGCAGCAAGCAGCTGGGTGCTGTGGCTCACACCTGTATTCCCAGCAATTTGGGAGGCTGAGGCAGGAGGATTGCTTGAGCTCAGGAGTTCAAGACCAGCCTGGGCAACATAATGAGACCCCCATCTCTACAAAAAAAAAAAATTACAAAATTAGCCAGGCATGGTGGTGTGTGCTTGTAGTCCCAGCTACTTGGGAGGCTGAGGTGGGAGGATTGCTTGGGCCCAAGAGACTGAGGCTGCAGTTAGCAATGACCCTGCCACTGCACTCCAGCTTGAACGATAGACCAAGACTCTGTCTCAAAAAATAAATAAGACAAAATGCAGCAAATATAATGTTTACAGTTTACTTTGAAATGCATCAAAAATGTTTGATATGGGGCTAAACGGACAGATGTGTGATCAAGCAAGTATGGTAAAATCTAAGTGGTGAGAATGCTGGTGTTCACTATAAAATTCTTTCATCTTTTCATGATGTTTGAAATGTTTTCAAAATAAAATATCGCAGGGGGAGGAAAGGAGCATATGTAATGAAATGATGGTATTCCACAAAATAAGGGAAAACGCAGTGACTATAAAGTGAGGAATGTCACGTTTTTTGCACAAACGCAGGACCCTCCCCTTGCCAGTCATTGAGCTCTTATTGATGCGTGGCTTTGTGTGTTTGCATTCACATTCTGTTTATAGGCCTTGCCTCCCAGGAAGGCTGTGAATTCCCCAAGGGCAAGAACACTGTCTATTATTTTCAGTCCCCCATTGATGGAATTTTGTAGCTGGAAGCAATAGTTGTCGAATCCCTGCCTCCCTTTATACAGGAGGAAATCGTGGCCCCTAGAGGGGAAGCAGGCGGCCTTCAGGCATTTTGCTCCTGATTGGAACGCAAGTCTCCCAGCACCCAAGCTAGTGCCTGGGAGTGTTACGGAGACTTCACGGGGAACCATGAGAAGTCAGGTGCTGGCGATAGACAGAGCCAGACCTAGGCCTGCTGCTTTCTCTGTGGGCACCCTTGTCCCACTGAGCCACGGCATCCTCATCAATACAATGGTGACGATAAGAGGGCCTCTGCCTTTGGGTTGGGAGACTTAAAGAACATGAACAGGCCAGATGAAGTGGCTCATGCCTGTAATCCCACCACTTTGGGAGGCCAAGGCGGGAGAATCCCTTGAGCCCAGGAGTTTGAGAACAGCATGGGCAATATAGTGAGGCCCTGTCTCTACCAAAAAAAGAAAAAAAAACTTTTTTTTTTTTTTGAGACGGAGTCTCGCCTTGTCGCCCAGGCTGGAGTGCAGAGGTGCAATCTCGGCTCACTGCAACCTCCACTTCCCAGGTTCAAGTGATTCTCCTGCCTCAACCTCCTGAGTAGCTAGGATTACAGGCACGCGCCACCACGCCCGGCTAATTTTTTTTTTGTATTTTTAGTAGAAACAGGGTTTCCCCATGTTGGTCAGGCTAGTCTTGAACTCTTGACCTCATGATCTGCCAGCCTCGTCCTCCCAAAGTACTAGGATTACAGGCGTGAGCCACTGTGCCCGGCCAAAAAAATAATTTTTAATTAGCCAAGTGTGGTAGTGCATGCCTGTAGTTCCAGCTACTCAAGAGGCTGAGGTGGGAGAATCCCTTGAGCCCAGGAGTTTGAGAACAGCCTGGGCAATATTGTGAGACCCCATCGCTAAAAAAAAAGAAAGAAAAAAGAAAAAGAAAATTTGATTAGCCAAGTGTGGTGGCGCGTGCCTGTAGTAATTCCAGCTACTCAAGAGGCTGAGGTGGGAGGATTGCTTGAACCCAGGAGGTCGAGGCAGCAGTGAGCCATGATCGCATCTCTGCACTCCGGCCTGGGCAAAAGAGCAAGATTCAGTCTCAAAAAAAAAGAATATGAACAACTCTGTACACGGTACCTTGAGTCTAGCAAGTGCTCTGTACTCAGTAATTGTAATCATTGTTCCTCTGGGCTTTGAATGGTCCACAGATCTGAAAATGGGGCCTTCTGTGCCCCTACTTAGGTGGCTCCTGTCACCAGCATGTCTTCCACCTGAGCCTTCTATCCTTCCTCCTCCTTCCCCTGAGAGGATCCCCAGCCCCATCCCGTGTCTCACTTTTCTTATTCACCAATTCCCCCTCTCTGCTGACGCCAAAGGGCAAAGACCTCTGTTTTTCCAGAATATCCTTTGTATCTCTTCACTGTTTCTCTCCTTCCACTTACTGACTGTGTAAACTTGGTCATGTTTCTTAATGTGTGCAAGCCCCCACGTGCTTCTCTATAAAATGGGGCAATAACAGTCCCTTTCACCTAACTGGGTGGTTGGGAGGAGTCAATGATGTCATGCAGGTAATGCGCCTGGCAGGCAGCCTGGCATGTCTCAACTGCACAATAAGTACAAGTTATTGTTATTCTTTTGGCGCCCCACCCCCTTGACTGAGGATGCTACCTCCTGGGCCCAGACCATTCTCTCCCAGTGTGTCTGTCCCCACCAGTGGCCTGCAGTGGTTTTCCCTGCACGAGTCCTCCTGCCAGTAGCCAGCACAAACTTTGCAACCCAGCAAAGCGTAGTTTGTCCCCATTACCTGCCCTCTTACAGCTGATCAGCCTGAAATCTCCAGCTCAACCCACCCTGTGCATCAGACACTCCGACTTCTTCAGCAAAGTAACAAGAAAAGACAAGCCCCTCCCGCCTCCCTGTCCATCCCTCCTTAGGGAGCCCAGGGGACCACAATGAGACAGCGTAGTGTATCGAGTTTATTCACAAATCCCAGTACAACCCCCTTCGGGGACTCCAGAAACCTGTCCCCCACCCCCAACCCCTCTAGGTCATGTCAGCTGATGTGACAATGGCGACATTAGTCTCCCAGCAAGGCCGGGTGCCAGTTTAGGGCATAATGTTGGCGACACTCTGGAAGAGAGAAGGAGAGCAGGGGTGAATGCAGGGTCCACAGTCATGACAGGACCCAAGACCTCAGCCCCACCCCTCAGGAGAAGCACAAGGGGCACTGGCGGCTCTGGCCCCGGAGTTATGTTCTGGGGAAGTTTCAGGAAGGTAGCATCTAAACTTAAGAACACGAGGAAGCCAGTCCCCGCAGGCAGAGGGACTGGGGCCTCTGCAGGAACCAAAAAGCCTCGTGTGTTTAGCCTCAGAGGATGCTCGGCGGCCCCCATAGCCCGGGATACACAAGGGTGGGCCTTCCTCCTCCGTGACACACCCTCACCCTGGCCTGCACCAGGTCTCAGGCAGCAGATATAATAAGTGCAAAAAGAGGCTGGGTGCAGTGGCTTACACCTGTAATCCCAGCACTTTGGGAGGCCGAGGAAGGGGGATCACTTGAGATCAGGAGTTCGAGACCAGCCTGGCCAATATGGTGAAACCCCTGTCTCTACTAAAAATACAAAAATTAGCTGGGCATGTTGGCGCACACCTGTAATCCCAGCTACTCGGGAGGCTGAGATAGGAGAATCACTTGAACCCAGAAGACAGAGGTTGCAGCAAGCTGAGATCGCCACTGCACTCCAGCCTGGGAGATACAGTGAGACTCCGTCTCAATAAATTAAAATAAAGAAAGAGAGTCAGAAGGTTACTTTGAGTCCCAACTGGGAACCAGGATTCCACAGGAGCCTCTGCACTGGGGTGACCTTGCACCAGGGAGAAGACAAAGACACAGGCTCCCCCTCCCAGCATGAAGCAAAGGCATTTGCAGCAGGGTGGGGACAGGAGGGAAGCCAGTCAGCAAATGGGAATCGAGGAATGAGGACAAGGAGAGAGAGGGAATGAGAACAGTCAGCAGCCCCTCCTCCCTCCCTGGCTCCCAGGGGCACCAGGGCCCGGGAGGTCTTTTCTGCCAGCTTGTGTTTGCCTTGGTGGAAATGAAAGGCACCCAAAAGATGAGGGCAGAGGGCAAAGGGGAGGGAGCGGGTGGAGAGAGGGAAGCCCAGGACTAGATATCAGGTTGGAGGGTCTCTGCAGAGGCTGCAGGTCTGCCCGCCTGGGGAGCTGTCCAAACAGACACCGGGAAGGGGTCGGGGTGAGCGTATCTATCGGGACGCAGAGCAGAAAAGAGACGCCTGTGGGGCACTCACCCTCCACAGGGCGGGAAGGTTGATGAAAGGCGTGTTGACCGAGGCCTGCAATTCAAGGACAAGAAGGTCAGTCTCCAGTGTCCGACCCACAGCCATGCTAGGGAACTCCCAGGGGCCTCCTCTCCCCTACCCCGGAGTCCGCACGTACCCCAGAGGCTAACGGCGTGGTTGTGGCCCCTCCTTGATGGCCGGAAGATCCGCCTTGATGGTTGCCCTGTGGACAAAGCCCAGACTCTTGTTACAACCCCTCACCGCGGGGGGTCTCCCAGTTCCTTTTCCCCAGGGACCTGGTCCCCTCCAGGGTGACTGGGGCTGGGGTGGGAGGCACAGCTTAACCCACTGCCTCCTCACTGTCCAGAAGAAAACCCAAAGCCTGCGCTCGCGTGGGCATTCTGCCTTCTGCTGCCTTTTCCTCCCCAAAACCCCTTTTAATTTCCTTAATGAAGTGCCCTCAGTCACGGAGGAGGGGCTGGTGGAAAGGGAAGGTAGAGGACCCATGACAATATCAGGACCTAGTTTAACCTCAGCCCTGACCTCAAATCTACCCTTCTATGCCCTGTCTAGCCACATCCCTAACTCCGCTGATCCTTGTCCTTAACCCAGCCCCAGACACTCAGCCATGCACCCCAGCAGTGCCCCCAACCCCGGAAGCTGTTGCCAGCCCCAAATCCCACAGTGCACCATCCTCTGCTCACGGTACCCTGCAGCCTGCCGCGCCCACTCCTCTGCTGCACCATTCCTCCCCACCCACCCATCCCTGGCTCTGTCTGGCGGCAGATGTGGCTCTGGGCTTCGACGTCTGAGCCAGTCACGTCTTGCAGATCCCAAGACCCCTCATGGAGCCTGGAGAGTGAGGGCGCACAGGACTCCACCCTCTCCTGCTCCCCACGCTCCCTCCTTGGTGCCTGTTCTGTTGTGAGTGGTGCTATTTGCCTGCCTCCAGTCTCTGTTTCCTCTACATATTTTATTTTATTTTATTTTTTTGAGACAGTCTCACTCTGTTGCCCAGGCTGGAGTGCAATGGTGCAATCTCGGCTCACTGCAACCTCCGCTTCCCAGGTTCAAGGGATTCTCCTGCCTCAGGCTTCTGAGTAGCTGGGATTAGAGGTGCCCGCCACCACATCCGGCTAATTTTTGTATTTTTAGTAGACATGGGGTTTCACCATGTTGGTCAGGTGACCAACAAACCAAAGAACTGGCCAACTAACCAAAGAACCCTTGAGCTCAAGTGATCTGCCTGCCTCGGCCTCCCAAAGTGCTGAGGTTAATAGGCATGAGCCACTGAACCCGGCCTCTGTTCCCTCTACATAAATGGGTGAGAGAAACCTACGAGAAAACCTCTCCTTGCTGGGCAGTGTAGGGGAAGAGAACCCTGGCCTGCCCTCCGCCAAAGCTGGGCACTAGCCACAGGACCTTGGCATGTCCCCTAACCTCTCTGAGCCTTTGTTTCCTTATCTGAGAATCAGGGCGTCAGCAGCCTCATCTTGACCACATCAGAGGGCAGTTACAAAGATTACACAGGCTAAGGCTCACCTCCAAAAGCTATTTCTCATGCTCACTCTCCTAACCAGGTTTTCTCAACACTCAATCCCTTTGCACTATACTAGATCTTGATCTCAGGAACTGTTTCCCGTTCCCCAGGAGGGGCTTCATGGTCCCCACTCGCCCCCTTAACCAGGAGGGCAGCTCCCTGAAGGTGGGAGAGGGTGCCCGCCACCCTGTCTGATACGTGCTTTGCAGACAAGGTGGCTCACCCCATCTGACCAGCTGCCACCGGCTCCTTTGTAAGGGAGATGGGGAAGGGGGAGGAGCACAGTGATATAGCTGCCCAAGCTTCTTTCACCATACGAAGGCTATATGGACCTCCCCAAATGTTCCAGGGGTTTAACCTTTCCCTCCCCCAACCCCCCATCCCCCATTTCCCCATCCCTGTTCACCTACATTCAGCAGCTGGTTGGCCTCCTTGCTGGCTTGGTTGACCCCATTATGAGCATTCTGCGGCTCCTTCCCGGCCTGGCCAGCAGCATGGTGGGCACCTTGGCCAAGCTTCTCCACTTCCTTTCCAGCCTGGTCAGCAGCATGGTTGACCCCTTGGCCAAGTTTCTCTGCTTCCTTCCCAGCCTGGTGGACCCCAGTGTGGAACCCTTGGACCGCTTTGTCTGCTTCCTTTCCGGCCTGTACAAGGGTATGGTGAACTCCCTGGCCAAACTGCCCTGCCTCCTTCCCAGCCTCGTGGACCCCAGGTTGGACACCATGAACTGCCATGTCTCTCTCTTTCCCAGCCTGCCCTGCTGTGTAGTGAATGTCATGGCCAAACTGCCCCGCCTCCCTTTCAGCCTGACTAACGCCATGATGGAGGCCTTGGACCACTCTGTCTCCCTCCTTCCCCACCTGCGAGGCAGCATGGTGGACTCCCTGGCCAAATTTCTCTGCTTCCTTCCAGGCCTCATTAACCCCATGGTGGACCCCATGGCCGAGCTTCTCTGTTTCCTTCCCAAACTGACCGGCAGCATGGTGGACCCCCTGGCCAAACTTCTCTGCCTCCTTCCCAGCCTGACCGGCAGCATGGTGGATACCCTGGCCAAATCTCCCTGCCTCATTTCCGGCCTGCCCCGCAGCATGGTGGATACCCTGGCCAAATCTCCCTGCCTCATTTCCGGCCTGCCCCGCAGCATGGTGGATACCCTGGCCAAATCTCCCTGCCTCATTTCCGGCCTGCCCCGCAGCGTGGTGGGCCCCCTGGCCAAACTTCTCTGTCTCCTTCCCAACCTGACCGGCAGCATGGTGGATCCCCTGGCCAAACTTCTCTGTCTCCTTCCAGCCCTCACTGAGACCATGGTGGGCCCCCTGGCCAAACCTCCCAGCCTCATTTCCGGCCTGCCCTGCAGCATGGTGGACTCCCTGGCCAAACCTCCCTGCCTCACTTCCCGCCTGGTTGGCCCCGTGATGGATCAGTTTGTCTGCCTCCTTCCCAACCTGTCCAGCAGCGTTGTTGACCCCATGGCCAAACTTCTCTGCTTCCTTTCCTGCTTGTCCAATACCATGGTTGATTTCATGGGCTACCTTGTCCATGCCGTGGTTGAGCCCCTGGGCGCCTTTGTCCAACTCCTTGCCGGTGTGGCTCCCCATATTGCTAAGTCCGTTGAAAACCTTCTCCACTTCCCTTCCGGCGTGCGTGATTCCACTGTTGATGCCATCCAGGGCCTTGCCCACCTCTCTCTCTGCATTGCTCAGCCCTCTGTTGATCCCTTCAATGACCTTCTCAATGGGGTCATCGTTGGCTGTCCATCCAGGCAGGGCCCCCAATAGCAGAAGGAGGGAGCAGGAGCTGACCAGACGTAAAAGATGCATATTGCTGGGAAGGTTGGGGAGGATGCAGAGAGGAGCCAGGGAAGCCACGCTGCTATTTATCCTCTCTCCCTCTCACCCTCTTCTCCACCCCTCATGACTCAATTACCCCTGTGAGGCACTGACTTGGTCCTCAGTCAAGGAGGTGCTTCCCAGGGAGATTTGGAGTTGAGCAATGGAGAGGAGGAGGAAGAGAGGGTGAGTCATGGATGGAGAAGAACTCTGGCATCTTTGCTCCTTGCCCTCCACCCCAGAGATGGGTGTCTGCCCTTCCAACCACCTCCTCTTTTCATTCCTCACCCACTGTCCAGGCCCCCTCTCTCTCAAACCCACCTTCCACCACTCTCCATCCCTGGGATGCAGGCAATTCTTCAACACCTCACTCCTCTCAGGCATCTAAGCCTCCAGCTCCCCAGGCAGTGAGGGGCTAGAATGATCGGAGGCACCGTCTGGAGAGGGGAGAACACTAGGCGGGTTGAAGGAGTCATCAGACCTCGTTCTTGTGGGCTGGCCCCTGCCCTCACTCATTCCATTCCAGCCACACAGGCCTTCTCCCTGTTCCACAAACACACCAAGCTCATTCCTGCTGCAGGGCCTTTGCACATGCTCCTCTCTCTGCCTGGAATGCAGAACCCAGATCTTCACATGGCTGGCTCCTTCTCATCCGTACTTGACTTAAATGCCAACTTCGCAAGAAAACCTCTCCTGACCATAACATGGCATTAATTATACTCTGTAGTATCACCCTTTTGTTTTCACAGAAAAAAAATCTGAAATTACCTTTATTTTTTATTGCCTGTCTCACCTACTAGGAATGTAAATTGGTCGTGCTGGTCACTGCTGTATTCCTAGCTTCTTGAACACTGCCTGAGGTTCAGTAAATATTTATTGACTGGACAAATGGATGGATTCGAAGAGGCCGAGGGAAGAGACTCCGAGCCCGAGTCTGGGTCTCACAGGGTGCTGGAGGGAAGGGCACCTGGGTCGCCCGGGCAGCATAGGGTCCCTTGGGGAGTGTCGCAGATTTTGGAGGCAGGATCCCATTCCTGTCGCAGAACCCAGACCTCCTGCCTCCCAGCCCTTGGGCAAGGGCAGGGGGCTGATTGCCATGAGCTGGAACAGGACGCAGTGTCTCCTGAAAAGCCGGTTGAGGCAGCCACGGGGAGGAGCCAAAGACCCAGGGCAGCAGGAGCCTGTGAGCCAGAACCTGGGCTGGGGCCAGGCACTCATCCTTCCTGCCCTCCCCACATGGGGCCTCGTAAGCCCCAACCTGAAGCCCCAAGTGTTGACATATTGGCTCGGGTTGGAGGGGAAACAGCTGAGAGTCTGGCCTCAGGCATGAAAAGGGCATCAGAAGGAAGGGCAGGTGGTGGTGGGCAGGCTTGGGGCAGCAGATGGATCTAGAAGCCAGTTTGGAGGGAGGCTAAGACCAGAACAAGAGCCAGTGGGTGGGTACAGTGGGTGCAGGGATGAAAGATATTTGGGTTTTGGTGCCAAGGGGAGAGACTGAGAGAGGGGTGGAGGTGGGATTGCTGGTGGGAAGGCCAGGCAGGAAGGAATGTGCAGGGTGTGAGCAGCTGGAGGTGGCAGAGCTATGTGTGTGGGTGCCCAGGTGTGGCGAGAATCTGCACGTGTTTTCAGGCTTTGCTCAAACAAGGGCGCCAAGGCCCACTCCCCTCAGAGGACCCGGGGTTCCTCTCCAGCTCCTGGACACTTGACTCCACCCAAAGACAGGCATCCCAGGACAGATATCCAGAAGCTCCTGCCTTCTCTGGGCTCTGCCTATAGAGGGTGACTAAGTGTGCCACCTCTCCAAGCTTGAGCTCATCAAATCTGTTTCCCGGTTTCACACTCCAGGGACAAAGCCAAATTCCTGGGCAAACTCAGGTGTGGTTTTTCTGCCCTGGTCCAGGGCCGAAATGATGGAGTTTCCCATACCAGGAGGTGGCTGGGCAGAGAAGAGTGGGTGATGAGTGTCAAATCCTAACCCACCCAGAGGTCAAGAGGTGGGGTTTCTCCCACTTTGAACTGTGTTCCATCTTCTTTTTGCTTTTTTGGAGGGAGAGTCTCGCTCTGTCCCCTAGGCTGGCATGCTGTGGTGTGATCTCGGCTCACTGCAACCTCCGCCTCCTGGGTTCAAGTGACTCTCCTGCCTCAGCCTCCTGAGTAGCTGGGATTAGCCGGGCACCTGCCATGATGCCCGGCTAATTTTTGTACTTTCAGTAGAGACGGGGTTTCACCATGTTGGCCAGGCTGGTCTCGAACTCCTGACCTCAGGTGATCCGCCTGCCTCGGCCTCCCCAAGTGCAGGGATTACAGGTGTGAGCCATTGTTCCTGGCCTGAACTGTGTTCCATCTTCTCTATCCTTCTCCACCCCATCCTTTCATTTTCTGCCAGCCTCAGTCCCTCTTCTCTGTCTGTCTATTCCTTTGTGGCATGATTCGATTCAGGACTTCAGCATCTGTCTCCATAACTGAGAATGGCCTGGAGTTGTCCTTTTTTTTTTTTTTTTTTTTTATGAATTCTCACTCTGATGCCCAGGCTGGAGTGCAGTGGCAATCTCGGCTCACTGCAGCCTCCGCCTCCCAGGTTCAAGTGATTCTCCTGCCTCAGCCTCCTGAGTAGCTAGGATTACAGATGCACACCACCACAGCCAGCTAATTTTTGTATTTTTAGTGGAGATGGAGTTTCACCATGTTGGCCAGGCTGGTCTCAAACTCCTGACCTCAGGTGTTCTACCTGCCTCGGCCTCCCAAAGTGCTGGGATTACAAGTGTGAGCCACTGCACACAGCCAAAATCAGCCCCTTTTTAATCCTGGTTTTGTTGATGTTATATTTTTCACCTCCTTGATTGTACACCAAAATGTAGCTCCCTTTATTTAATTAATCATCTGTGTTTTGGTCTCGGTTCATTAAAACCTCCTCACCTGTACACCCAGTTTACTTTCTTCTCCCAGGCCATCAAAGCAGGAGAGACTCACCCTGCCCTGGTCCCATGGCAGGTGCTTGGCAAATGAATTTCTCATGGATGTTGGCGGAAGGAAGAGGTTATGTCATTCTGCCTCTTCTTGCATCCATCCCTCTCTGGGATGGTGACTACTTCCTGGTGCAAACCCCCACTCCCCCTGAACCTTGGTCACAGCTGCGTGTCAACCTGCTCTGCAGGTGAGGGTGCCTGCCTGTGAGTCACTGAGATGCAAGCAAACCCCTACCCTGGGACTGCAGGGGAGGGAGATGTTTGTCCACTTGTTCTTTGTCAGACATTTATTGAAAACCTGCTTTGTGGCCAGGCGCGGTGGCTCACGCTTGTAATCCCAGCACTTTGGGAGGCCGAGGCGGGCGGATCACGAGGTCAGGAGATCGAGACAACGGTGAAACCCTGTCTCTACTAAAAATACAAAAAATTAGCCGGGCGTGGTGGCGGGCGCCTGTAGTCCCAGCTACTCGGAGAGGCTGAGGCAGGAGAATGGCGTGAACCCGAGGGGCGGAGCTTGCGGTGAGCCGCAAGTGAGGCTGCACTCCAGCCTGGGCGATAGAGCGAGACTCCATCTCAAAAAAAAAAAAAAAAAGAAAAGAAAACCTGCTTTGTATTGTTCTAAGTGCTGGAGGCACAGTCATGAACAAACAAACAAGAACACAAGCCCTGTGAGGGGCTTAGAGCCCAAGGGGGAGACATCGAACAAATAAACCAATCAAGAGATCATGACAAACTACATGAAAAGCTACAAGGAAAAGAATGGGTGCTGTGAGAAGATATAACGTTCAATAAGATTGGCGATCAGGGCCGGGTGAGGTGGCTCACGCCTGTAATCCCAGCACTTTGGGAGGCTGAGGCAGACGGATCGCCTGAGGTCAGGAGTTTGAGATCAGCCTGGCCAACATGGTGAAACCCTGTCTCTACTAAAAATACAAAAAAAAAATTAGCCAGGTATAGTGGCACACGCCTATAGCCCCAGCTACTCAGGAGGCTGAGGTGGGAGAATCGCTTGAACCCAGGAGGCAGAGGTTGCAGTGAGCTGAGATGGTACCACTGCACTCCAGCCTAGGCAACAAGAGCGAAACTCTGTCTCAGAAATAAAAAGAAAGAAAAGATTAGCGATCAGATGAAACCTGAGGAATTGACATTTATTCATTCAGGTATAGTTTATTGGGCTAACGCCTTTTTCTGTTTTTCAGACAGGGTCTTGCTCTGTCGCCCGGCTGGAGTGCAGTGACACAATCATAGCTCACTGCAGCCTTGACCTACTAGGCTCAAGTGATCCTCCCACCTCAGCCTCCCTAATAACTGGGACAACAGGCGTGCACCACCACACCTGGCTACTTTTTTTATTTTTTGTAGATACGGGGTTTTGCCACGTTGCCCATGTTGGTCTCAAACTCCTGGGCTCAAGTGATCCTCCCGCCTTAGCCTCCCAAAGTGTTGGGATTACAGGCATGAGCCACTGCGTCTGGCCCACAAACACCTTTTAAGTGCCAAACACTTTTCCTGTCAATGGGATATAGAAGTGATATAGATGACATCCCTGTCCTCTCAGAGCTTACAGTCTGGTGGGCAGAGACAGTTGACAAGAAAACAATCTTTAGAGAGACATGTGCTCTAAGGAAAATAAAAACATAGACAGTGTAGCCCTAGAGAAATTTTGCACATTGGAACATAACCCAGAAGGGAGAAGTCAGACAAGGCTTCCTGGAAGATGGGCAGAAATTGGGGGGAAGGGGGTGACGGCTGACAGTGACAGAGAAAGGGGGGAACTTAGACGCGGAGTGTAAAACCCTCTCTTAAAGGGTGGGAAACCAAGAGGCAGCAAGGTGGACTCTTGCTGCCTCCCTATGCCTGGGTGGGCTTTCCAGGCATAGGGAGGCAGCAAGAGTCACTCCGCGGGAGAAGCCAAGGAACAGCATGGAGCCTGTGTGCTTCAAGAGACAGAGAGGAGGAAAGGGCTGTCAGGAACAGTGTAAAAGGTGGGATTCCAGGCCAGGTGTGGTGGCTCGCTCCTGTAATCCCAGCATTTTGGAAGGCGGAGGTGGGAGGATCGCTTGAGCCCAAGGGTTCTAGACCAGCCTGAGCAAAAGAGTGAGACCCTCTCTCTACAAAAAAATAAAAAATAAAAATAGTCTGCTGTGGTGACTGCACATGTAGTCCCAGCTACTCAGGAGGCCAAGGCGGGAGGATTGCTTGAGCCCAGGAGTTCGAGGCTGCAGTGAGCCATGATTGCACCACTGCACTCCAGCCTAGGAGAAAGAGTGACACCCTGTCTCAAAATAAATCAACAAATGACAATTTTAAAAAGTGGGATTCCATTCCAGAGGGCAGTGCGTGGCCATAGAACGGTGGTGCATAGCGCGCTGATGTCCCATGCCTCTATGGGGATGGGATGCGGTGGTCTCAGGCCTCTGGCTTGGGCGCCACCCCTCGGTGACGTCACTGGGTACTGTGACGTCACTTGGTACTGTGACGTCACGGCAATTAGCCACTGACCCACCAGCCCTGGCGCTCCGCACGCACCTCAGTAACATCACGGCAGGTCCCGGCGCAGCCAGGCCAATGATAACTTTATAAGAGGCCATGTCGAAGCGCGACATCGTCCTCACCAATGTCACCGTTGTCCAGTTGCTGCGACAGCCGTGCCCGGGTGAGGGAGGCAGCGGAGGGCGCCGGGGAAGGGTGGAAAGGGTAGTGGGGAGCGTCTGCACCCTCACACCTGTGCCGCATCCCGACCGCCCTTCCTGGCGTGTGCACCATCTAGGGACCAGGGGATCGTCCGCTCTCCCTCCCTCCACACCCGCCAGTGTGCTGGCAGAGTGGGGTTTACCGCGAGGCTGGGAGACCGGGCCTCCGCCCCCAGGGCTGGGTGGGCTTCACGCTGCTATCACGCGGTAGAAAGAGCAGCAACGAGGGCGCATCGGAGGCTGCAGCCTGAAAGTGGCGGGAAGTGGGCGGGCTTAGGAGGGGCTTATGGAGAACCCAGGGGTGCTGGGCTTCCATGTAAAAGTGATGTTCATGGCGCTTCGCGTGAGGTGGGCTTTGCCCTCCCTGTGATGCACAAAACAAGAACACTTGCAACCTTGCCGGGGACGTGCTGACCACTTCACAGGCGAGAGCTCAGGGAAGCCTCACCACCACCTGAGAAGGCCATTGTGTGCCCGCAGTTTACAGAACGGCCAACAGAGGTTAAGAGAGGGCAAACTACTTCCTGAGTCTCTCAACAAGGGTGGCGCGCGCGCGCACACACACACATTCACTCACTCTAGCCAGAGGAACCAGGTCTTCCGGTGGGCTGCCCCCATTCCCATGCTGTTCCCTCACTTCCCACGGGCGGGGGCCGCAGGGGTAGATGGGGCCCCCGCTTGGGTCCAGGAGACCCTGGAAGACACAGCAGCAGACAGGCTTATCAGCCTCATGAGACTTGAACCCCTGCCCTGCGCATCACTGCTCCGTGGCCTCGGGCTTCATTTTCCCCTCTGTAAAGTGGGTTTATAGCGCATGCCTCTCGGGATTCAGTGGGAGGACGCAGTGAGGAGCTCGGCGCAGCACCCAGCTAGCCCCCAGGCTTTTCTCCAACCCAGGGACCCCACCCCGACAGTGGAGGCGAAGAGAGTGCAAGGCGGGGGGCGCTGGGAGAGGAGGACCATCTGAGTTTTCTTCGGAAAGGTCACCCATTGGGCTCAGATTCCCACCCTGAACCAGGTGGACAAATCCCCTTTCTCCGATAGCAGAAACAACCCCCAGGGATGCAAACATCCTCAAGTTCACCAATAAACACTAACACCTTCATGAACTTGGACAGCCACTGGAAACACCTATAGTCCAGCCTCAGCCCACAAGGTCTGTGGCAGCAGGGAGAGGTCAGGGAGACAGACAGGCCAGCTGGCCCCCAGCTCCCAGCCCCACCACCTCCCAGGTGCCTTTGATTTGGTGCCAAAAACTTGGGACTCCCACTATCCCCTTCCAGCACTTCTCCACTCCCTGCTGTCTCCGTTTCCTCAGGAATCTGCGTAGGAGCAGACTTCCCTTCTCTATTAAAATCAGCTCCTATGTGTGGGCCTCGAGATCTCATTGAGCCCTCACAGCAGCCCCTAGGTGGGGGATCAGCCCCGAGAGGTTCATTACCTTGCTCAAGTCCACAGAGCAGCAGCTCTGTGTGGACTGAGCCAGGCTTGACTTTCCAGCTTGAAACTCTCTGCCACCAGGTCCCCTGAGTCTCCACTTCTCCCGTCTTCTCAAGCCCTCCTCTGTAGCTCAGGCGCAGGTGTCTTTAAGTGCAGTCTGGGAGCTGGAGTGTGTGTGGAGAGGTGGGAGCCAATGTGAACTTCCATGGGTTTCACAGAGTATGACACATGGTACTCTCTAAGCTTCCCTGAGGATAAGAAATACCTGGAGTGCTTATTTTATTTTTTAATTTTTTTTTGTGAGATGGAGTTTCGCTCTTGTTGCCCAGGCTGGAGTGCAATGGTGCAAATCTCGGCTCACCGCAACCTCCGCCTCCTGGGTTCAAGCGATTCTCCTGCTTCAGCCTCCCAAGTAGCTGGGATTACAGGCACGCGCCACCACACCTGGCTAATTTTTTTGTATTTTTAGTAGAGACAGGGTTTCTGCATGTTGGTCAGGCTGGTCTCAAACTCCCGACCTCAGGTGATCCGCCTGCCTCGGCCTCCCAAAGTGCTGGGATTACAGGCGTGAGCCACCGCTCCCGGCCTGGAGTGCTTATTAAAAACAGGATTTCTGGGCCTCCATACAGACCTACTGAGTTCGATTTCTCTAGGAAGAGCCCCCCTCAGGTGATTTTTTTTTTTTTTTTTTTTTTTTGAGACAGAGTCTCGCTCTGTCGCCCAGGCTGGAGTGCAGTGGTGCAATCTCGGCTCACTGCAACCTCCGCCTCCCAAGTGCAAGAGATTCTCTTGCCTCAGCCCCCCGAGGAGCTGGGATTACACTATTTTTAGTAGAGAACAGGTTTCTCCATGTCGGCCAGGCTGGTCTTGAACTCCTGACCTCAAGTGATCCACCCACCTTGGCCTCCCAAAGTGCCAGGATTACAGGCGTGAGCCACCACGCCTGGCCACTCCGATGATTCCTATCATGGAACAGTTTGGGGACCATTGGGCTAAATCAATTATCGGACAAATTCGGGGAACAATCTACAAAATACTAATGCATGTCAAACGTTTCCTCGGCTTGGTCATAAGCACTCCATGTATTACCTGATTTAATCCTCACAACAACCCTCCAAGAAAAGTACTATTATCTCCCCTTACAGAGGAGGAAATTGAGGCACAGAGAATGTCACCCCAAGCGATCTATGTTGAAAGTACATACCCCGGCCAGGTGCAGTGGCTCACGCCTGTAATCCCAGCACTTTGGGAGGCCGAGGCGGGTGGATCACCTAAGGTCAGGAGTTCGAGACCAGCCTGGCCAACATGGTGAAACCCCATCTCTACTAAAAATACAAAAATTAGCCAGGCGCCGTGGCGGGTGCCTATAATCCCAGCTACTCGGGAGGCTGAGGCAGGAAAATCACTTGAACCCAGGAGGCAGAGGCTGCAGTGAGCCAAGATCAGGCCACTGCACTCCAGCCTGGGTGACAGAGCAATACTCTGTCTCGGGAAAAAAAAAAAAAAAGTACATACCCCGTGAATTAGAATCTCCAGGAAAGAGCCCTTGGGATTGATATTTTAAACAAGTTCATTCTGTAGAGAAAGTGGATTTGGGAAACACTGGGCTAAATGGTTGGTCACTAGGGGCCAGGAGCCGGCAACAGATTCTAGGCAGCAAAGACAGTTTGTTCTCTTTCACTTTGGTGGCATGCAACCCATTCCCTCCCTTCCCCCACACAGTGACCAGAGCACCGCCCCCACCTGAGCCTAAGGCTGAAGTAGAGCCCCAGCCACAACCACAGCCCACACCAGTCAGGGAGGAAATAAAGCCACCACCGCCGCCACCGCCACCTCCTCGCCCTGCTACTCCTCCTCCTAAGATGGTGTCTGTGGCCCGGGAGCTGACTGTGGGCATCAATGGGTGAGTCTACTCCAGCCCCTAATCAGTCTGAAGCCTTAGAGCTCAGCCCCTCCTCTGGCTGCTAACCGGGGGCACCTCCACATTTCCCCCCATCAATGCTTTCATTCCAACAACCCTGGAGAAATAGCCCAGAGTAAGGCAGACAGGGCCCCATGCTCAGCAGCATTCTGGTGGGGAAGACAGTAATCCAATAAAGATACAAGATTGTTCAGTAGAGTGTGCTGGGAACAGTGTAGAACCCAGTGGAAAAGTCAGGCTGGAGAGGGCAGCCTTTGCCAGTGATCAGGGAAGGCTTTGGGGAGAAGGTGTCATTGGAGTGGGACCAGAGTGATGAGACGCAGCCAGCTCCCAGGGCACCTTGCTGGGGAAGGAGTCTTCCAGGCAGCAGGACAAGCAATGATTCTGGGGCAGAGGCGAGCTCAGTGTGTTCAGGGACAGCCAGGAAGTCAGAGTGGCTGGTGTCCACCAAGCAAAGGGAAAAGGAGAGAGGCCGATGTGAAGCCCAGAGGGGGCTGCTACACCACGGTAAGAAGTGTGGATCTTGTTTTACTGATGGACAGTCGTGGATGTTTTCATGCCAAGAGACGTAATCTGTCTTGAAGTTTTAAAAGATCCATCCAGGCTCACACCTGTAAACCCAGCACTTTGGGAGGCCGAGGCAGGAGAATCCTTTGAGACCAGGAGTTTGAGACCAGCGTGGGCAACATAGCGAGACTCTGTCTCTACAAAAAAAAATTTTTTTAATTGTTTAACAAAAAAATAAAAGATCCATCCAGATACAAAGTTAAGAATCGGGGTTAGGAGCCAGGCACGGTGGCTCACGCCTGTGATCCCAGCACTTTGGGAGACCAAAGAGGGTCTATCAACTTGAGGTTAGGAGTTCAAGACCAGCCTGGACAACATGGTGAAACCCCATCTCTATTAAAAATACAAAAATTAGCCAGGTGTGGTGGTACGCACCTGTAGTCCCAGCTACTCGGGAGGCTGAGGCAGGAGAATCACTTGAACCCAGGAGGCAGAGGTTGCAATGAGCCCAGATAGCGCCACTGTACTCCAGCCTGGGCAAAAGAGCTAGACTCCATCTAAAAAAAAAAAAAATTATATATATATATATATATATATGGGTTAGGGAACGGATTGGGAGAGGGAGCTAAAAAAGCAGTTAAAGGGTCATCTTGGCAAGAGATGATCATGGCTGGCACAGAGGTTGTTGCCTTCTTCCCCTGGATTAAGGATTCCCAACCAGGCTCCTTGAGGGAGCCTCCTCTCCATTACCCCCTTCTCTCCCATTCCTTCCTGTCTGTCCCTGGCCAGATTTGGACGCATCGGTCGCCTGGTCCTGCGCGCCTGCATGGAGAAGGGTGTTAAGGTGGTGGCTGTGAATGATCCATTCATTGACCCGGAATACATGGTCAGTAGCTGGCAGAGGGCAGGAACAGCAGGGTGCGACTGGGGTGGGAAACAGACTCAGGGAAGCTGTATGGAAGGCTGTCAGCTGTAATGTGAGACCTTCACCAAAGAGGGGACTCTCTAGGGATCCTCGCCCTGCCACCCCAAGACTAGAAGCCATTCCATCCCCCACAGGTGTACATGTTTAAGTATGACTCCACCCACGGCCGATACAAGGGAAGTGTGGAATTCAGGAATGGACAGCTGGTCGTGGACAACCATGAGATCTCTGTCTACCAGTGGTAAGGAGAGCATCTGTCTGATGCACGGCTGTGACATATTGAGGCAGGGGATGTGGAGGTGGCTAAAACATGGGGTTCTGAAACCACCCCCAAAATTGCGTGTGCATGCCTCTAGGTACTAATTTGAAGAGGGGAGTCTCAGGTCCTTCACCCCTAAAATGATTAAGAAGCACTAATCCAAAAAGATGCCTCACTGTACTCAAGAATGCTTTTTATTTTTTTTTAGGGACCGGGTATCACTCTCTTGCCCAGTCTGGAGTGCAGTGGTGTAATCATAGCTCACCGCAGCCTGGACCTCCTGGGCTCAAGTGATCCTCCCACCTTGGCCTCCTGAGTAGTTGACACAAGCTACCACACCTGGCAAATTTTTTGTAGAGACGAGGTCTTGCCATTTGGCCCAGGCTGGTCTCAAACTCCTGGCCCCAAGTAATCCTCCCACCTTGGCCTCCCAGAGTGCTGGGATTACAGGCAGGAGCCATCGCATTTTGCTTTAACGCACATTTGTATGTTTTCTCGTGGGCATAGCAACATGTCCAGAACTCAACTCTTGATTCCCCTTCAGCCCCACACCTATTCAGCTCCCATTGACCACTGCTGGTCAACTGTGCCTGAATTCCAAAGGGAGGAAGGTATAATGAGGCTTGTGCGAACATCCGAACATCCGTTCCCATCATGGCCTGAACCAGTGTTTCAGGTTTACTTTAGAATGCCGTGGGCCGAGAGAAGGGCTACGTTCAGTTAGGTGGGGGAGCTTAGAATTTTATTTTTGGCTGACATTCACCTTTCTAATGTAAACTATTAGCCACTCCTGGCTCTGTGGCTGCCTGGGGCTTTTACACACACACACACACACACACACACACAGGCCCACACACATGCACATACACACAGGCACACTAGTGAACCCTCTCCGAGCCCAGGCAGGGTCTGCAGCCTCCCCAGCGCCCCTCCCCAGAGATCTAATCTCAGCCCTTCTCCTTGTACTTACTGGGGGTAGGGTGAGTGATAAAGGGGCAGGGATGGGTGCAGGAAGTTTGTGGGCAGGGGGCAGAGACTGGAGAGTCAGTGAAAATGGAAGAAAGCTGCTTAACCCAAGTTTGAAATCATGACACCAGAAACAACTCCAGCACCATAGTTGTCACGCAGACTTCAACGTGGCCACCACCATTCCTGCCACTTGGAGTCATCCCTCTTCCCCACCTGGCTGCCTCCTCTGTCCACGGCCCCGACTCAGGTGTTGCCTTCTCTGGTCACTTGTGCAATGCGGTTCCCCGCCCCTCCAGTCCCCTCTCCATCCCCTCACTGTTGGGCTGCACAAGCCAGGCTGTGTGCCTGCACTCTGCCCTGCACCACCGCTAGCTAGCTGGGTGACCTTGGGCAAGGAACCAAACTTGCCTGAGCCTCAGTTCCCTGTTGTATCTGATGGGAATGATGAGCAAACCCACCACAGCAGTAGCTGGGTGCACGAATGGAGTGAACACGTGTTTGCAGACACTTAAACGGGCACTTCCCACAAGGCCATGGCCTTGCAGGGAGGGCTCTGTCAACTGGTACCACCACTGTTGTTCTGGCATTAACAGGTACAGGCCCTGGTAGACATTCAGAACTTCCTTTGAATGAATGAATGGAATCCTCAAAACAGCCCGGTGGGCAGGAGGCTGGGGCCCATGACAGCCTCGGGGAGGGCCTGGGGTCTTCTGGGGCACGGTCTTTGCCTCAGGCCAACTCAGCAATTGCTGCAGAGGAATTGCAAGTGTCCCTAATTTGGAAGGCAGGAAGTGGGGGGTATCTGAGAAGAGCTAGTTGGGCCAGATGATGGAAAGTGGACTGACAGAGCAGGAGACAGGAAGAGGATAACCATGTGCTATGGCCTTGCGGGGCAGCCCATTCATTCACTCACTCAGGCAGTGGAAACAGGAGTGCAGACCCAAGGTGGGGCCAGCCACCTGCACTCCAGCAGGCTCTCCCTCTCACGCCCCTCCCCTCTGCCCTGACAGCAGTAAAAAAATGCAAAAAATGACAGCGGTAGCACTTCTTCATTGGGTTGTGAAGGTTACATGAGTTTAATACAGGTAAGGCACTTAGAATATGGGCACAGGACAGGTGCTCAGTAAACATGTATAAAGTGGCTAACTAAAAACAAAAAAAAACAAAAACACGAGGCCAGGCACGGTGGCTCACACCTGTAATCCCAGCACTGTGGGAGGCCAAGGATCACTTGAGCC
The DNA here is from genome assembly GCF_009828535.3 of Hylobates moloch. Lineage (NCBI taxonomy): Eukaryota > Metazoa > Chordata > Mammalia > Primates > Hylobatidae > Hylobates > Hylobates moloch. The sequence continues at coordinate 63,855,449 of NW_026652287.1, forward strand.
CAGGGGTTCTAAAGCACCCTGGGCAACAAAAGTGAGACCCCATCTCTACAAAAAATTTTAAAAATTAGCTGGGCATGGTGATGTGCGCCTGTAGTCCCAGCTACTCGGGAGGCCAAGGCAGGAGGATGGCTGGAGCCAGGAAGATCAAGGCTGCAGTGAGCTCTGATTGCACCACTGCACTCCAGCCTGGGTGACAGAGGAAGACCCTGTCTCAAAACAAACAAACCCTACAAACATTGATTGAACCCCCCATTGAGGAGAGCAGGCTCAATGGCCAAGGAAATAGACCGACACTGGCCAAGAATTGCAGAAGCAAAGCACCCGGTTACTCATGATAAACCTGGGAAGGAAGAAAGTGGAATACAGTTTATTCACTTAATGCTTGTTTGCTAAAGCCAAGTAGAAAATGGCAATACTAGGTGTTTAACGTGTTTCAAATACAAATGTTTGTCAAAATACCAAGTAAAAACATAAATTTATAAAACAGGAAACCAGAAACCTCCCTTACCTTTCCAGTGTAAACCATGAGCCACTGCTGCCCCAAGGCTGCCTCAGGCTTCAGGAGTCCTCCAGGAGCTTTTTCTTTAATGCAGTGTCTGTTTTCAGGGACTCTCCTGGCCCTTGGCAGTCAGCTTCCTGTTGCAGGAGCTGAGGGTCTAGGAAGGTTCGTGGCAAGGTTTTCAGGGCTGGGAAGCAGAAAGCAGCCAGGCAGGCCTCACAGTCACAGAGTCCACGTCCCAGGCAGCATATGGAGAAAGGGTCTGGGCTGGCTGACAGCAGTCAGCGTTGGTGCCTCCGAGGAGGTTGAGGGCTGAGTTGGGGAGGTCACCACCTGTACCCAGGCATAGCAGGGGTGGTGCAATCAGCAAAGAGAAAGTGGTCTGAAGTGGGGCAGTGGTGAAAAGCTAGGCCAGCGGGGTGGAGCCCATCTGGAGCAAGTAGGTGTGTGGGGTAGGGGACGCAGGTGGTTGCAGGTGGGCCGGCACCTGCTCAGCTTGTCAAATGGTGAAAGCCATGGACTATGAAGGTGGGGCTCAAGCAGGGGAGACTGACTCAGCCCTGCCACTTCCCCACAGCAAGGAGCCCAAACAGATCCCCTGGAGAGCTGTCGGGAGCCCCTACGTGGTGGAGTCCACAGGCGTGTACCTCTCCATAGAGGCAGCTTCGGTAAGCCGGGAAGAGGTGTCCAGGGCTAGCTGGGGGGGATGATGGCGCCAGAAGCCCCTGACACCTGCGCTTCCTCCCCAGGACCACATCTCAGCAGGTGCTCAACGTGTGGTCATCTCTGCGCCCTCACCGGACGCACCAACGTTCGTCATGGGTGTGAATGAAAATGACTATAACCCTGGCTCCATGAACATTGTGAGGTAATGTGGGCAGTGACATCCTGCAATGTGTGGAAGGCAGGGTAGACTCATCCTCCCTACCCTCAGCCCCACTGGATTCCTGGGCGCTTGGCTTCTGCTTCTCCTTCCCGAAACTATCTGCTAAAAACGCATGACTTCCGAAGGACAAGCTTGGAGAGCCTTCCCAGCTGCACCTCAGTGCCTCCTTCCGTCTGACAGTGTCCCCACAGATCCCTCTCACTCTCATCCTGACGTTTCATAAAACCAAGTCTGCGTGCATACCCCAAGAGGGGTAAGGGTGGAGGGGTGGCTCTGCGACTCACCTCACAGTGCCCGTGCACACCTTGGCTGTTTCAGCAACGCGTCCTGCACCACCAACTGTTTGGCTCCCCTCGCCAAAGTCATCCACGAGCGATTTGGGATCGTGGAAGGGTTGATGGTGAGTTGAGGATGAGGGGCTGGGGCAGGAAGGGTGGCAGGGAAACCCAACCTCTTCTTCCCGGGCCTTGCTTACTGTATGGAGTTAAGAGGGAGAGACTGGTTTCGGGAGGAGGGGCCCACCAGTGCAGAAGTCTTTTAAAACACTGTACAACCCTCAGGCAAGGCTGGACCCTGGCCTGCACACGTCCCCTCCTGTGGTCTGTGGTGGTGGCCCCACCAGCCTCCACACCTAGGCCACCACCTTAGTCCTGGAAAAAAGAGGCATGGGAGCTTAGGAGCATGAAGGCCTCATCTTGGTCCTTCTCTTCTCCAAGACCACAGTCCATTCCTACACGGCCACCCAGAAGACGGTGGACGGGCCATCAAGGAAGTCCTGGCGAGATGGGCGGGGTGCCCACCAGAACATCATCCCAGCCTCCACTGGGGCTGCGAAAGCCGTGACCAAAGTCATCCCAGAGCTCAAAGGGTATGAGGACAAGAAGCTGCAACCAGGGTTGGGGGTATACCCCGGGAGGACTGGCCCGGCCCTCAGTCCTTAAGAGGAAAGCAGGGGCCTGGCCCAGCCACAGGGCAAGGGGGAATGGAGGGCAACGTCCCTAAGTTCTGACTCCTGTTTCTCATGGGGGATTCTCCAGGAAGCTGACAGGGATGGCGTTCCGGGTACCAACCCCGGATGTGTCTGTCGTGGACCTGACCTGCCGCCTCGCCCAGCCTGCCCCCTACTCAGCCATCAAGGAGGCTGTAAAAGCAGCAGCCAAGGGGCCCATGGCTGGCATCCTTGCCTACACCGAGGATGAGGTAGGGGCTGAGGAGAGGAGACCCTGGAAGGAGCCCTCTGGGAAGGGACATGATTTCCACTTGCCAGGGAGCTGCTCTCAATGTGCCAAGACAGAAACTGCAGGGCGGGAAGGGAGATCTCCCTGCCTCAGGGCCTTTGCACTTGCTGTTCCTTTGGTCTGGAATGCTTCCCTTGCCAGGTGACCATACAGTCTGTCCTTACTTCCTCCAAGTCTCTACTTCAACCTCCCTCTTCAGCAAGGCACCCCCTCAAAAGATGTTCTTTTTGTGGCCCTATTCCTCACCTGAAATTTCATTTCATAGTCACTGATGGCCCCAGTGGTGTGTGCATTCCAGGAAAACAAGGATTTAGGGGCTGCGTTTTCACTTTTGTGGCTCCAACCTGGCATACAGCAGGTGACTAATATGTGCTTAGTGAACAAAAGACAACAGCTTCCATTTTTTTCAATACTCGCTGAGGGCCAGGCCATGGCCAGGTGCCTTCTCTGTGAGGAGTGGATGCCATGGTCATGGTGGACCCCTGTACGTCCACCTTGGTGCTGTCTCCCTGCATTAACTCCTGCAGGTCCACTTTCCCACAGTCACTGGGATCTTTTGTTTTAATGGAATCACATTGCATCACCCGTTTTCAGGATTGAAAACACTCCTGTGGCCTTTCATGACACTAGGGCTAAAACCCTCAGGTCCTCCGTTCCTGCAGCTCCTTTCACCTCAGACACTATGCTGAGGGCCCCAGCCGGTCAGATCTTTCTAGTCATCTAGACCCAGGCTCATGGCCACCCCTCAGAGAGGCCCTCCATGCTGGCCCACTCCAAATGCTTGCATTATTCCTAGGAAAGGGATGTACTGGTACAGCATGAGGGTGTTTGTGACCTGTGCTCTTTGACCAGACCCCGCCACAGTGCCTTGGTCACACCCTGCACTTGGTCATACCCTCCAGTCCAGAGACTGCACACAGTAGGGCTACATCAAATATTATAGATGAATGCATGGATGGGCGATAGAGCTCCTGGAGGTCCTTGCTCTGCCCGACACACTTATCTTTGAAATTCTGACTTCCAGGTCGTCTCTACGGACTTCCTCGGTGATACCCACTCGTCCATCTTCGATGCTAAGGCCGGCATTGCGCTCAATGACAATTTCGTGAAGCTCATTTCATGGTAAGGGGGAAGGAGCTGGAGACTTAGAGGGAGGAGAACTAAGGGGTGGTCGGAAGGAAACCCCTTGAACCTCCCGACCCCTCCTCCACAGGTACGACAACGAATATGGCTACAGTCACCGGGTGGTCGACCTCCTCCGCTACATGTTCAGCCGAGACAAGTGAAACGGGAAGGTCCTTTCTTTCCTTGCCAGGGGCCAGGGCCGGAACATGTGCCTCCCGTTCCAGCATCTGGCTGCCCGGGGGAGGAAGGGCACCCGGGGCGGGCGCCCCACGCCGACGGGTCCACGGTGAAATAAAAAACAGTGCTCACGGCTGCGTCCCGTATCTCTGCGCCGGTCAGGGCGGGTTCTGATCCGGGTTTGAGGCCCGCCCCACCCTTACTCGATCGCCTGCGCCCACGGGCGAGGGGTCGCGCGCGACTCCAAGCCGGGTTCCACTTCAGGAGACAGGGACCGCGATGACAGCGGGAGAGGCCCCGCATGGCCAGAAGTCACTGCCCACAGCGCTGGGCGGGCAGCGGTGGGAACCAGGACCGGCCACAGGCGCTCTGACGTCACTGGGCGCGACGCCCCGCGCCGGGACTACTGCTCCCAGAAGGTCGCGCGCCGGCCCCCGCCAGTCAGGTGGGCGCCAGGCCCTGGCCGTGGCGAAAGTGCCGGCGGAGCCGGAGACCCGCTGCCAGAGACGCCGCCTCGCGATCACCGCGCGGGCGGGACCGGGCGGTCGGCGTCATGACCCTGTTTCACTTCGGGAACTGCTTCGCTCTTGCCTACTTCCCCTACTTCATCACCTACAAGTGCAGCGGCCTGTGAGTGCGGGAAGGGCGCGGGGCGGAGAGGGTGCCGGGCCCGGGCCGACCCTCACCTCCTGCTTCTCCAGGTCCGAGTACAACGCCTTCTGGAAATGCGTCCAGGCTGGAGTCACCTACCTCTTTGTCCAACTCTGCAAGGTGAGGGCCACCGGGACCCCACGTGTTCTGGCCCCCAGGCTCTGCAGACCCAGGGACCCGCCCCCGTTGCCTATCCCCCACCCCCAGCCCCACGGTGGGACCGCCCTCGGGACTCCGTATTGGGAGGCGTCAGGATACCTAGAGAGGATGGACTTTAAAGAGGGCACGACCTGAGAAGAGACCTAGAAGCAACTTTTGCGTGGCACTTAGTAAAACTGAGAAAACCTCAGTAGTGTGGTTGGCTAAGAGGTTTTTTTTGGTGCGGTTAAGAGTGATCACCGATTCCCTACGTGCTGCTAACACTGCCCAAGGAGCAGCACCTTCAGACCTGACTCAGGTGCCCTGTGATCACCCAGAACTCAAACTTCCAGCCCCGTCGGGGACCCGGGGACCTATCCTCTATCTCCCCGATTCCTGTAATTTTGTCACGATCTGGTGGTTCCTCTTCCAGATGGGCCCCCAGAACCTGTCCTGCCCTCCTCATACCCACGAACTTCCCACAAATCCCACGTGGTTTATTTTGATCCCCTCACCTTGAAGTGACCTCTTTCTGCTTTCTGTTCTCAGATGCTGTTCTTGGCCACTTTCTTTCCCACCTGGGAAGGCGGCATCTATGACTTCATTGGGGTGAGAGGGGCCAGGGAAGGGCAGGGAGTTCAGGAGTGGGGCTCCCTGTCCCCCTGTGCTTACTTAAGCCTCAACCTGACCCGCAGGAGTTCATGAAGGCCAGCGTGGATGTGGCAGACCTGATAGGTCTAAACCTTGTCATGTCCCGGAATGCCGGCAAGGGGGAGTACAAGATCATGGTTGCTGCCCTGGGCTGGGCCACCGCCGAGCTTATTATGTCCCGGTGCGTGCAACAGCCTGGAGCCCAGACCCCTGCGAAGGGACACCTGGGTTCCACGGGGGTGCTGGAGGGCAGGGGCTCAAAGCCTGGTGCTGAAGGTGTCTAGGTACTGGAGAATCCCATCCTTTGCCTTCCTCAGCTGCATTCCCCTGTGGGTCGGAGCCCGGGGCATTGAGTTTGACTGGAAGTACATCCAGATGAGCATAGACTCCAACATCAGTCTGGTAGGCAGTCCTGCTCTCCCACATACACATTTCTGCTGGCAGCCATACTCCTCCCTGAGTCCTGGCCCCAACTTTCTGCCTCCCTCCAGGTCCATTACATCGTCGCGTCTGCTCAGGTCTGGATGATAACACGCTATGATCTGTACCACACCTTCCGGCCAGCTGTCCTCCTGCTGATGTTCCTCAGTGTCTACAAGGCCTTCGTTATGGAGTGAGTTGGGTGGGGTTTAGGGCTGGGTCCAAAGTGGGGTGGGTTATCTAGTCTCCCTCCCTTATTGTGACATTTTCCTGCAGGACCTTCGTCCACCTCTGCTCGCTGGGCAGCTGGACAGCCCTACTGGCCCGAGCAGTGGTAACGGGGCTGCTGGCCCTCAGCACTTTGGCCCTGTATGTCGCCGTTGTCAATGTGCACTGCTAGGCTTGGTGTCTCAGATGTTGATGTACCTTTTCCCTGCCTCGCTCCAGGTTTTAGTGAAGTAAACAGTATTTGGAAAGTTGCTGCTGCCTCCATTTCTCTCTCGGGAACTGTCTCCCAATACCGTGTCCACCTGGGTCCTAGAGGCCCTGGTTCTGTCCCAGGAGCCAGGTAGACAAGCTGGAAGCTAGCCAGTCACTGACTTGTCCCATGTCCTGTTCCTCAGGCTCCTTGTTTGCCAGGAGTAGACAGAAGGTTTGGATGATCTTTGAGCAGTGGCAGAGGCCAGGACCCTCAGGGAACAGGTGATAGAGGGGAGCTAGAATCCAAGAGAATGCCCTTGGGGGGCTCTTCCTCTCCTCACAGCCCCAACCTGGGCCTCCTCACATGGGCCCTTCCCGGGCTGGTTGCCTCCGAGGCTCCTGGCCCCAGCGTCCCCCTCCAATCCGTCCTCTGTATGGCAGCCAGGGGATCTATCTGAAACCCATCTAACCAGGTCATCCTCCCACTTGGAGCCGCTTGCGGCCCCTTGTTACACAGTGGACAGTCCAATTGCTTGGCCTTTGGTTTTACCCAACCAGCAAAACCAGCTTTTCTGAAACTGCTCCCTAGAATAATTTGTCGAGCCAGATTCTTAACATCGTTCAAGCCATGGGGTCAGCATGGGGCTGAGGGGAGAGTTGTGACTGTGAGCTCCTCAGTTCTGTGGCCCTCAGATCAGATCCCAGCCTGAGCCTTCTCAGGGTGGAGAGACAGCTGCAGCCAAGGAGCAGAGCAGTGGGGCCCCCAGCTTGGACATTGTCCTGGATGCCCCCCTCCACCCTCAGCCTTCCTTGGTCCACTGAAGCCAGCTCCCCGCCTCTCTCTGAGGGGGATGTGTCAGAAGTTTTGAATGTCATGTTTAAGCTCCACTTTGATGCACACCCTCCCCACTCAGGAAGATGCTCCCCATCCTTGGTGTTCCCAGTGGGGTACCCCAGGGAGTAGGATAGCGCCGTTGCCCCTCCTCCTCCACCAGGCTGTTGAGGTTCCACATGATTTTTTTTAAGCTTAGGCCTAGGAAAGCTCACTATGACCGTCTTGGTGTTTCCAGAGGGAGCATTTGCCCTCAGACAGCAGCTGCCATCTAGGCCACTCTTCCTCATTGTTTGGAGTAAAGACAGGGTCCATGGGTCTCTTGGGAGCTGGAAATGATTGATCGCCTTGACTTTGATGTGGAAAGGAAGTAGATGGGGCAGTCTATCTGGGTGGACTTGTGACAAGGTCACTTTCTCCCACACTTCCATGCCCCACATGGCTCTTCACACATATTGAGACAAGTGTAGGTTGCAAAATTATCAACTGGAATAATCCCAGCTTACATGGTGTTCAGGGAGAGAGACTGGAGTGGCTGGGGCTGAGCTGGCAGAGGATGGTGAAGCCTGAGCAGTTGGACTGTGGGGAGCCAGGCTTCAGGTGATCGGGGTTATGATGGGAAAACCCCGGGTTATGGGGACCCAGAGGAGCCGCCTGGCCTGCCGTGGAAGCAGTGTGGGCTCCCCTGAGCAGAGGACATGTGAGCTGAGACCTAAAGAATGAGTGATTGGGGCAAGGCAGAGGTAATGGTCTTGAGGTCAGAGAGGGGCCTGTTTTTCCCAAGGGGATATAACTGGTTGGAATGAGTTCAAGGGGACTTGTAAGACTACAGAAGCTGGCAGGGGTCAGATCACAGAAGGCTTTAGGAACCATGGAGAGCTCTAGGCAAAGGAAGGACAGGGTCAAATTTGGCTTTAGGAAGCTCTGCATGGCTGTTGTCTGAAATAGTAAAGCTAAGGCCACGAGGCCAGGGCTGGACCAGGGCAGGGCTTGGTGGGGTTAGGGGAGTGACTAAGAAGCTAAGCCCAGGTGTTGGTGATCAGTGGGCTGTGTGTATTTATTTACCGGCAGGGGGCGCTAACAGGTAAGGGAGGAGCAAAGAGTTCCAAGATAACTGGAGTTTGGGGCTTGTAAGCCCGAGGGCTCACCACGTTTCCAAGGGAGAAGGGACTACACTGATGGGACAGTGGGACTATCAGATTGGGTCACTGCATGGGTACAGGTATGGGGGATGATGAAGAGGCCAGTGTAGGTCACCTCCAACACTGGGGGAAGCTGGGGACACATGTGGGTCTCACTGCAGAAATAACTGAAGCCATGGGGGACTGGAGGGCCGTGGTCACAAGGAAGGAGAAGCCCAGGCCCTAGCCAGAGAAAGCCACATAAGAAAGAGGAAGAGAGGTGAACAGAGGGGCTGAGAAAGGAGCGGCAGAGAAGGGAGGTAGGGGGATGGGGTTAACCTTTCAGGTGAGGGGTGTGAGGAGGGGACCTCCAGGAGTTGTTCAGGAACTGGCCATTGCCGGGACAGAGGAGTAAGCAGGTAGGCTCAGAAAGGAGACACCGGTGGGGGGTGGGGGATGCTTGATGTGGAAATGACTTGGGCCCCCTTGTGTCTAGGAGCCTCCAGGAGGGAGAAGGGTGCTGAGAACAGAGAAAGCCCAGAGGTGGTAGGGGGTGCCTATGGTCACGGCCCAGCTTGCCTTTAGATGCCATGACCCTGGGCAAAGGAATAGGAATCATTTCCCCAAGGCAGGTTTATTGAGCACCTACTATGTGCCAGGCTGTGTCCTAGGCACTGGAGGTGCAGCCCTGAATAAACAGCCCCCATGTGTAGGACTGTGGGAGATCACAAGCACTAATGAGAGACACTGAGGACAGTGCCTGACACCGGATACAGCACAGTCAGCATGAGCTGGTTTTATTACCATCGCCCAGGACACAAGCGTGTCTTTAACGAAGGGCCCTCAGGCAGCCCTCCTGCCTGGACTGGAGTCCTAAGGACAGAAACACCCTCCAGAAGCGGCCGGCTGTACTCCCTGTCAGAGCCCCACCGCCACCGCAGGTGGGGGCTTTCCCGAGGCCAGCTCAGAGGACTGCCCAGGTGCTGCTGCTCCAGGAGGTGCGAACCTTGGGAATGGGGGAGGGGAGTGGGCAGGTCCCTCCAAGTTTGGGGTGCCCTGGGCTGCAGAAGCAGATACTGGTGGGGCTGGGACTCTTGGTTGCTCAGATATCTTGGTGGCTGTCCAGAGGGTCCCACGAGCCCTGCTCCCACCTGCTGTGGCAGTTGCAGGGATGCTTGAAGGCAGTCGTCCCTCTAATAGTAGAGTTCCTGGTCCCACCAGCCTGGGAGAGAGAGGGAGAAAGGAGACTCAGTGCTGGGGGTGCCACTTAGGCAGAGCCAGGGGCTCAGAGGTCAGTGCTGGTTGCTATGGAGGGTCAAGGGCTTAGAGGCCAAGTGTTGAGGATCAAAGGTGGGTGCAGCTGCTCAAACGTTTCAGTCCCCTGCCCCCAGGCCCCCAGTCTCCACACTCACTCCCTGGGCAACAGCGAACTCCAAGCTTCCGGATCTCATCATAGACGAAGATGAGGATGCCGTAGGGCAGGGGGACCAGCCACCACTGGAACCTGAAGGCACATGGCAAGGTGAAGGCCATCCCAGGCCTGTGCCCTACAGCCCCCTCCCTGTCCTTGCCCCTCACAGCCTCTCACCGAATGGGCATGAAGTTGAAGATGTTGGGCATGCCAGGGCAGTAGCACAGGAAGCAGCCGATGCAGACCTGGAACACGATGGCGATCACCAGGATCTTATTCCTGGGGGTGGGCAGGATGGGACAGGCCATTAGGAATTGGGGACGTGATGGAAATCAGGATACTGTGGGTCAAAGTAGGTCAGATGTCAGCAGCAGCAGGGAGGTGTTCTACACACTGAACACTGGAGTGGCCCGGGCCTCTCAGCACCACCCCTTTAGTGAAATGTGGAGGGGGCCATGGGGGGAGCTATTGGTCAGTTAGAAAAGTTTTTTGGCATGTCAGCATCTGGCACCGGCACCCGCTGGCATTTGCCGGCTGTTCTAAACCACAGTCAGGATCTGATGGGAGTTGGGACCAGGGGTTGGAGGGCAGGAACAGGGCCAGCCAGGGACACCTGAAGAAGCCTTGCTGGAAGGCAGAGAGGCGGCGCGTCTTGCGGATGAGGACGTCGGCGATCTGGCACACCTCGATGCTGATGAAGAACACAGTGTAGCAGGTGTACTGCTGGTACAGGCGCTGCCCAAATGTCTGCAGGCCAGGGGCAAACGGAAACAGCCTGAGTCCAGCCTGAGTCCCGGCGGAGAGCCTCTGCAGCCCACAGGGCATAGGGTCCCAGGGCCGTGAACCCCTAAATGCTCTCTCTGCCTTGCGTCAGAGCATGGGGGTTGGGGGAAGGAGAGAGGCAGGGTCTGCCAGGTGTGCAGGACCCCAGACCTTGGGGCCCAGAAACCTCAGCCTAGCAGAGCTTGGATGACAGTGGCCGGGAAAACTGTAGGCTGGGCCGACTGCTTTCATAGTGAAGCGGGGAGGCACCCAAAAGAAAGGGCCTGGGAAAGGGGGATTGAAATCCTCAGATGAGATTTGCAAAGTCCAGTGACTCCAGGGGCCAGGCGGATGGCAAAAATAGGTGAGGCAGGTACCGCGGGCCTTTGGGAACAGAGGGCACATGCCCCATTTAAGGGGGGCAGCCACTATGCAGCCCATTTCTTCAACACAGCTACTTCTTTTTTTTTTTTTTTGAGATGGAATCTCGCTCTGTCACCCAGGCTGGAGTGCAGTGGTGCGATCTCAGCTCACTGCAACTTCCAAATCCCGGGTTCAGGAGATTCTCCTGCCTTAGCCTCCCAAGTAGCTGGAATTACAAGCATGTGCCACCATGCCTGGCAACACAACTCCTAAAACCAGCTAACTGTGGGGATTGCTGACTGCTCCAGGTGCCGAGTGTTGCACGGGCATTAGCTCATTTAATCCTCTGGGTGACCCTAGGAGGTAGATCAGTGGTGCTGGAACTTGAACATGCATGAGAATCCCAGCAAGGGCTCCCAGAGGGCTGGGATAGAGCCTGAGAATTTGCATTTCAAACATGTTCCCAGGAGATGCTGATGCTGCTGGTCTGGGAGCAAACTGAAAACCACTGAGGTAGACATTGATATTCTCTCCACTTTGCAGGTGAGAAAACAGGCACAGAGAGCAACCTGCCCAGGGTTACACAGAAAACAGGCATAGAAAGCAACCTGCCCAGGGTTACACAGCTTGTGAGAAGCAGTACCAGACCATAAGTCCAGGCAGTCTAGCTTCAATGTCTACCTTAACCATGACAGTAAATGTTTAAGGGAAATATTCTTGTCTGTATGTAACTCTACAGGTGAACTAAACACATCTGCTGGCCAGATCTAGCCTCACTGTGCTCCAAACCTTCATTAAAATAGGCCACATGTGCAAATACTCTGTGGGAGTGATGCTGTAGGGAAAATAGCAGAATAGGGGCCTGGTTCCACATCTGAGATAATGCATTAGTGTCAGGGCAGAGACACCCATCTGCAGTTGCGATCATCAGAAGCAGGAGTTTGGAGCTGGAGATGGTGGGAAAGGCCCTTGCCCCCAGAACTGGCAGGGAGTCTGGGTGTCCGGGATGCTCTGGCTGAACTCAGTCACATGTGGAGGAACAAGTGGGCCACACACAAGGCAAGTGGCCCGGGGAAGGAGGGAGCCCAGGGATGGGATGGGGCGGGGCAGGGCTCACCCACTCCTGGCCGTAGCTGTCCTGCAGATCTTGTAGGTGGTGGTCCTCCCACTGTGCCCGCAGCCCCACGCATAGCAGTGGGAACCAGCCCTCCTGGGCCATGGCCGTGAAGTAGTCAGTGAAGCCAGCAAAGGACTGAATGGCACCTGGAGAGAGGCAAGGGGACACAGGGAGACAGAGATGGACACAGAGACAGGGACATGGGAAGAGAGGGACATGAAGAGACAGGGACACAGATACACAAAGGTCAAGGACACACAGAGACAGGGAAGGGACACAGATACACAAAGGTCAAGGACACACAGAGACAGGGACACGGGAAGAGAGGGACATGGAGAGACAGGGACACAGATACACAAAGAAGGTCAAGGACACACAGAGCCAGGGATGCAGAAACAGTGACAGAGACACAGAGGCAGAGAGAGAAGCAGGGACAGAGAGACAGAGACAAGGACAGAGGGAAAAAGACATATCCAGGACCCAAAAAGACAGAAATAGGCAATGACTCAGAGACAGGGTCATGGAGAGCAAGGTCAGAGAGAGAGCAGGGACACAGCGGAACCAGAGAGACTGTCACAAACAGAGAGGGACATGGAGGACAACGGAGACCCAGGACCAAATGCAGACACTGAGGTCCAGAACCAGCCAGAGCCCAAGGCAGGGCCTGAGGCAGGCGAGCAGCCCGGAGCAGAGCCCCCCACCTCCAGGCTCCTCGGCCCATGGGCACCCACCAATCTGGAAGTACGAGTAGGCAGCCAGGGGCTCGTTGACCAATCTGTCGCGCTTTGGGTTGCGTGGACGCAGGTGCATGATGTCGCTCTCAGCCTTTTCATAGGCCAGGGACACAGATGGGAACTGGCCAGGAGTGGAAGGAACTGGGACTGAGGGTTTGGCTGGGCCCCTGTCCCCTCCACTCCGGGTCCCCCTTCCCCCACTTATGAGCAGGAACAGGACTGAGGTTACCCGGCAGGACCTGCAGGGATGGCACAGCCACACCAGCCTGGACAGCCTGGGCCCCATTGGCCCCTGGGTGTTGGCATCCTGGTGCCCATCTTCATAAGAACATCTGCTTTTATCTTCTCCTTGTCTCCCCCTCTTTCTCTGTTCCTCACTCTGTTTCTCTGTCCCTGTCTCCGGTGTAATTCTCTGTGACTGTATCTGCTTTTGTGCATTTCTGCATCACTCCCTATCTGTGTGTATCTTCAGTCTCTTGGTGTCACCGTACCCCTTCATCTGCTTGTGCCTAGAGTGGCAGCAAAGCATACTGACCACAACCACAGGCTCTGCGACCTGTGACTGCCCGAGCTCAAGTCACAGCCAGGCCACTTATTTGCCCAGTGACCTGGGACAAGCCACTCTACCTGTCTATGCCTCGATGAGCTCATCAGTAAAGTAGGGGTGATAGTAACAAAACTCATCTCATAGCGTGGTTATGAGTACAAAATTAAGGAAATGACCATGTGTTTTCCCAGAGAAAGCACTATATAAATGTTACCGAATAAATACCTGTCAACACAGCCACGCCTCTGGCTGCATTCGTGACTGTATCTGTGGTTCTTTTCCGTCTGTCTGCCATGGGGTCTATCTGAGGGCATTTATTTGTCCGTGTCTGTTTAGGGGCACGTGTCTGTGATTCAAGTTTGGCCAGATACCTGTTCTGTTTCCATCTCTGTCTGAGTATCTGTATCTGAGTCCCTGTGTGTGCATGGGTTGGCCCGGGCCTACCTGAGTGTCCGCCTGTGTGTGCATGGCTGTAAGTCTGTCCATTTAGGTCTGTCCACCTGCTTGCCACCGGTGTGTCCTGCACTGGCTGTCACTGCACACACAGGTCTTGTCTGTTACTCTGTGCCCAAGAGTGTCTGTGGTGGTCTCTGTCCCTCCTGTCCATCTGCGGACAAGTGTCTCTGAGCACCCTGTGGATGGGTACCCTGGGCTGTGGACTTACAATGTCAGTGCAGAGTTCGATGAAGAGGATGGTGATGCACCCGAGGGGCAGGGGCACGCTGACGGTGATGTAGATGAGGTAGGGTGTCAGCTCCGGGATGTTCTTGGTCAACGTGTAGGCAATAGACTTCTTCAGGTTGTCGAAGATCAGTCGACCTGTGGGGTAGGGCGGGCACTTCAGCCTCCTCACAGCCCTCTCCCTCCTGTGCCCACACTGCCTGCCCTCTCCCGGGCCTGGCTCGGACCCTGCTCCACGCCTGTCACAATGGAGGCAAAGTTGTCATCCAGCAGGATCATGTCAGCTGCATTTTTGGCAGCATCCGAGCCAGCGATGCCCATGGCTACTCCGATGTCTGCCTTCTTCAGAGCTGGGGAGTCATTCACACCATCCCCCGTGACGGCCACAATCGCACCCTGCAGGCAGTGGGTGCAGGTGGGTGGGTGGGTGGCCAGTGAGAGGCGGGTCCAAGACCAGCCCCACCTGTCTGCTTGCCTGCCCACCCTCATCAGCAGGGCTCACCAGCCGCTGGCAGCTCTCCACGATCACCAGCTTCTGCTGGGGGCTGGTGCGTGCAAACACCATCTCGGGGTGGGTGCGCAGGGCCTCGACCAGCTCCGATGGGTCCATGTCCTTCAACTGCATGCCATTGATCACACAGGCACGGGCATCCCTGGGGAGGAGAGGGGAGGACCTCGCTGGGACCTTGGTCTGTGCCAGATGTGGGGAGAACCCCGGGGAGGTCTGGGGGGGGGCTTACTTGCGATTAACCTGGTCTACGGGCACACGGAGGCGGGCAGCGATGTCCTCCACTGTCTCGCTGCCTTCCGAGATGATGCCCACACTGGCTGCGATGGCCTTGGCAGTGATGGGGTGGTCACCCGTTACCATGATCACCTGTGGGGGAACCAGTGGATCAGTGACCCCTTCAGATCAGCCCAATCTCCCTGTCCTCCCTGGGAGACATCTGCTGATACACGTGTTCATTTACTTGACCAAGCATGACCACCTGCTACATGCCTGGGATATAGCAGAGACAAAAGAGACAAAAATCCCTGTCCTTGAGGAGCTGACATTCTAGTGAGGGTGACAGAAAATAAACAAATTATATAGTATGTTAGAAGGTGGAAAAAAACATATTAAGCTTGGTGGAGGAAATGGTGACTCGATTTTAAGTGTACCCAGGGAAGGGCTTCTTGAGAAGGTGATATCTGAGCAGAGACCTGTAAGAGGTGACAGAGTCAGCCACATGGAAAGCTGGGGAAAGAGTGCTCCTGGCAGAGGGAACAGCAGGTGCAAAGGCGCTGAGGTGAGGGCAGGCCTGAACTGTCGGAGGAACAGCAGGGAGGACAGCATAACCGCAGAGGAGTGAACAAGGAAAGAGGGCTAAGGAACAAGCTTAGAAAGGTAACAAGGCCCTGATCTAACAGGGCCGTAGAGACACGGGAAGGGCTTGGGCATTGCCTGCCTGGCTTTGGCTTTCCCCCCCTTGTTTTGTGTTTGGGGAACCACTCCTCTCCCCTAGACCATCAGTTGCAGTGAGGTCCCTGGCTAAGATTGGGTAAGTAAGCCCAGACCTGGCCAATCAAGGTCTTCCATCCCCCAGCCACAGTGACTGGCTCAGGGATGAATGAGTGACCCAATCTGGTGCTACTGCAAAAGAGGCACTCTTTTTTTGTGGGGTGGCTAAGCAGGTGGGAGTTAAGTTTGAACTGCTGGAGCAGGGGTGTGTGTGTCCCCAAGTGAAGGGAGTGCCTGCAAATAAAGCCAGCAGAGAGAAGAGCAGAGCTGAGACATGGAGAAAGGAAAATTCCTCATGACACTGAGCTCCTGGATCTGGCTAGACCTGAAGCTTAATTCCCCAGAATTTTTCAGTATCACAAACCAATGCATTTTGGTTCAAGCCAGTTTCAGGTGGGTTTGTCGTGGGGTTCTTCAATCCAAATCCTACTGCCATCCTGTCCCCACCCCACTTGTTCCTCCCTGCAGTGGCATACCCGGATGCCTGCAGTGCGACACTTGAGCACAGCATCAGGGACGGTGGCCCGGGGTGGGTCAATCATGGATACAAGTCCCGCAAAGCAGAGGCCGCTAGATGGAAAGTTCATGGCCTCTACGTCGAAGGCATAGCCAGGCAGGTAGTCCTTCTCATTCAGGTAGAGCTGGCAGAAGCCTGACCGGAAAAGGAGAAGTCAGGGAGGAGCCCTGGGCAGACCCTTTCTTAGCAGGGCAGGAAATGGGTAAAATTACCAGGCCCCTTGCACCAAACACTTATGGATGCCTGACCCTGTGCTGACCCCTTCACTCACATTATATGAATCTACCCTCACAACCACCCTGTGAGGCCCATTCTCGTCTTACAGATGAGGAAACTGAGGCTCAGAGAGGGGACATTTCTTGCCAGAGGTCACACAGCAAGTAAAAGGCCCAGAATTGGACCACAGATCTGCTTTTTAGGGTAGAGGCAGCGAAGTTTAAGGCGTCAGGACAAAAATTGGGAGAGGTCAGAGGTCAGGATACGGATGAAAAGTCCAGGTGAGGACTGGGATCAAGGTAGAAAGTGAGGACAGACAGGGGTCAGGACTGGTACAGGGGAAGTCAAGGGTGAGGATGTGGACTGGGACAGATCAGCCAGCAGCCAGGGATGAGCACGGGACAGGGCTGGGCTGGGAGGGGTGGGCAGGTTCTGTGCTAGCTCCTCCTCGCACCTGGAGTCTCCTCCCCTGCCCAGGGGTCTCACCGAGCACGCGTTCGCCCAGGCCTCCCAGGCTGAGGTAGGCGGTCTGGAAGGCCTCGCGCCACTGCTCGTCCAGCGGCAGCTCCTGGCCCTTGATAAGGATGGAGCTGCAGCGCTCCAACACGCGCTCGGGGGCGCCCTTCATCACCAGCAGGTGTCGCGGGTCCCGCGGGTCCTCCAGCGTGTGGATGGACAGCTGTGGGCGGGGAGGGGCGGGGCTGTGGACGAGGGAACGGGGCAGGGCTGAGGAGAGGGGCGGGGCCGAGAGCTCGGTGAGGGGTCTGAGAGCTGCGGGGAAGGGTGAAGATGGAAGATGGAGGCCTTGTGTGGAGGGGTCCTTAGTAGAAGGTGAGCGTTAAGGCGGGGCTAGGTGCAGATCTGGGGTCCCGGACGCAGGGAATGAACAGAATTAGGGTGCAGAGTTGGGCTGGGGGCGGGATTTGGAGAGCGAGGTGCTCCCCATGGACAGTCCCGCCAAGGAGAAGCTGTGGGCGGGGCTGGATGGTGGGCGGGACCTTGCCTCTGGTGGACGGGGCCATAGGCGGAGCGGGAGATGGGGTGGGGTTTGGCTTCGGAGAGAAGGGGCAGGGAGCGAAGCCCCTCGTGGCCAGCTGATGTGGGTGTGGCCTGGGGGCGGGGCCCGAGGTGGGCGGGCCCAGGTCGTGGGCGGGGCCGGCTGCGCACCTGGAACTTGTTGGTGGAGTTGAAGGGGATCTCGCAGACTTTTGGGAAGCGGTCGCGGTAGCCCATGGCGTTGCCCAGCGTCAGCTCCGAGAACTTGAGCAGCGCCGTCTCCGACGCGTCTCCAATCACGATGCGCTGGGAGCGGGGACCGTTGTCAGGGGAGAAGCCGGCTACACCAGGCTCCCGGGATTCCCTGGAGGCCCCCTGGCTCTCACCTTGGGCACAGGCACTGCATCCTGGCCGGACTTGAAGGCGGCGCGGTTGCACAGGGTGAGCACCCGGCACAGCGCCCGCCACGTCTCCGAGGACTGGTCAAACGTCTGCCCTGCAGACCAGGCGTCCAGGCTGGATCCCGCACGGCTGCTCTCCCGGACCAGAACAGAGCCCCCTCCTCCTAGGCTCATATCGCGGGCTCCCTCCCCAGACCTGGGTGGGATTGGGTTCCACCCAACCCTGATGGACCCAAACCCCGGATGACCCTTCCCTCTAGACCCAGTAGCGAGTCTCCTTTGAGACCTGGAGCCGAGCCGCCCCTCTTCGTACAAAGCCCTCCCTACCTCCCTAGCCCCCTTCAGGTCTCCACCATCCACCAGATCCTGCCCTGGCACCTGTGCCCTCCCTCCCCCACACCTGACTGGTCTTCCGTGGTGTCAGCTGTGTGGATGTGGTTGTCAAACCACAGATGGGACACAGTCATGCGGTTCTGAGTGAGAGTCCCTGTCTTGTCTGAGCAGATCACTGAGGTGGAGCCCAGTGTCTCCACCGCCTCCAGGTTCTTGACCACGCAGTTCTTACTGGCCAGGCGCTTGGCTGTCAGGGACAGGCAGACCTGGGGAAGGGGTGAGCACCGCAGGCTGGGGACCCACCCTTGCTTCCAGTCCTCTTCCCCGCCTCACAGAACCGGGAAGGCTTTACCCTAGCCGCAGGGCTGCGTGTGCAACGTGCTTCTGCAAAAACCAGGTGTTTTCTTGGCCCCAGCTTTTGTTCAGCCAGTGCTTTGTTTGGGACTCCTTCCCCAGTCTGCCCAGATACAGTAGCGAGGCCTCTCTCTGAGCTGTCCCAGCCGGGGTTCTGAAAATTCTCTTCACACAGTCAAAATGAGAAGAGGAACCGTCCCTGCGCCTCCCTGGGGACTGGTCTGGAGCTGGGTGCTGACTGTGGAAGGCCTGGTGACATGCTGGCTGCCTGCACAGGACCTCAGCCTCTTCCGGTCAAGGACCAGGCCTCGTCATCTCTGCACCCTCAATGTGTGGCACAGGACTTGGCCCAGGGTTGCCTCGGGAAGGACTTGCTGAATGAGTGGATGATGGGAAGGTGGGAGAATGGATGGGAGCCGAGTGGACAGTTAGACAGGCAGGGAGGTGATGGGGGAAGTGTGGAGGAAAGAACAGATGGTTGAGCAGGCCCCTCAGCTCCCTGCATCCCCGCCTGCCCCCACTCACTGTGACAGTGGCCAGCAGCCCCTCAGGCACATAGGCCACCACGATGGCCATGAAGAAGACCATGGCCCGCAGGAAGGTGTAGCCAATGCACATGGCCACGATAAAAAATGTGGCACCGAAGAGAATGGCCAGGCCCGCAATGATGTCCACAAAATGCTCGATCTCGATAGCGATGGGTGTCTTCTCGTTTTCCACCCCCGACGCCAGCGATGCGATGCGCCCAATGATGGTGCGGTCGCCCGTGTTCACCACCAGGCCCTGCGCGGTGCCTACAGGGGGACCAAGGCGTGACTCAGGGATAGGGGGCGGCAGTGGGGTGTGCACTGCCATGTGAGCTGAAGGATAGCCAGTCACCGCCAGTGGAGGATGTGACCTGGGAGAAGGTAGTGACAGTGGGAGACAGAGAAGCAGTGTGCCCCGGGGAGTTGGCAGTCATGCAGGGGAGAGACAGGGAGGCAGAATCCCCCTGTCCTAGAATGTAGCAGGAGAGAGGCCAGTGGAGGCAGCGGTTACTGGGCAGGCAGGCGAGGGCTTCACAGACCCTCAAGGCACATGGTGGAGAAGAAGGCGATGTTGCGGGTCTCCAGAGGGCTCTCGTGGGTGCACTCGGGTGAGCGGGTCTGCGGCTCGGACTCCCCCGTCAGCGAGGAGTTGTCCACCTTGCAGCCCTGGGCCGCCAGGATGCGGATGTCGGCGGGCACCCTGTCCCCGCCTTTCATCTCCACCAGGTCGCCCACCACCAGCTGGTCGGCGTTGATCTGGAATTTGTCTCCATCGCGGATGACAGTGGCTTGCTGCAGGGCAGGGGCACCAAAGTTGAGGTGGACGGGGGTAGGGGTAGGAGCTGCTGCATGTGGGGAGGTAAAGGATGAGGAGAACTGGGACCCATGGGGAGAGATGGAGGCCACGGATGAGGGACAGGTTGGGCCTGATGGAAGGAGGCTACGGGAGCAGTTTGGAGTCTCTGGGATCTGGAGTGGCTGGGTGCTGGGGAACCCACCTGTGGCACAAGGTTCTTAAAGCTGGCAATGATGTTGGTGCTCTTGAATTCCTGGTAGTAGCCAAAGCAGCCGGTGACGACAACCACAGCAATGAGAGCGATTGCCAGGTACAGCTGAGGACAGGGACGGGGCTGGGGTTATTCAGAGGGGCTGGAAGCTGCCTGCCTGAGGCCACCTGCCTGCTTCCTGGTGCCCTGGTGTTCTTGGTTTTCCCCATGCTTTTCCCCACCTACTAGGAAGCTCCATGCACCATTCCCTGTAGCCTTTAGCCCCCTCCCATGTCCCTCATATCCCACACTTGCCTGCCCTGTCTTCTCAGTGTTTTGTGTTTCTGTGTATATTTCATATCCTCTGGCCCTGAATCCTCAATCTTCCATGTCCCCATATCTATGTCTTGTGCCCCAAATCACTGTGTGCCTTGGTCTGATGCGTTCCCTTCTCCTGTGTCCCAAGCCTTGCATTCCCCATGTCCACTGTCCCATGTCTCCTCCTGTCCCCATGGCCTGTATTCCCTGTGTCTCCAGTTTCACATCCTGGGTTTTCCATAATCTGCTGCCACCCTCTGTGTCCCCTGGGCCCCCTTGTCCCTGCATCCTCACATCCCCATCCCTGCATGTGCTGTGGACCTTGTGCGTCATGGTCTGTGTCCTCCGTGGCCACAGCCCCCATGTTGCAGCTCCCCAGTCACTGTGTCTCATGTCTCCCATGTCTGCGTATCTCCGAGTTCCCATCCTGTGTCCCGTGGCCATGACTTTTTGAGCCTCTGTCCGATGTCACATGTCCTTGAGTCCCCATGTCCCTTGCCCTCATCTCTGCCATGTGTCCAATGTCCCTTGCCCTGTACCTCCATTTCCTCTCTGTCTCTGTGCTTCTATGTCTCGTGTTTTGTGTCTATGTGCTGTGTCCTGAGGCTTGTGTCCCTGCCCTGGTGTCCCATGTCTGAGTCCCAAGGTCTCCTGTTCCCCGTGCCCCAGTCTGTCCTGTGTCTGCACTGCATGTCCTCTGCTTCCAAGTCCCATCTCTTTTTTTTTTTTTTTAGATGCAGTCTCGCTCTGTCGCCCAGGCTGGAGTGCAGTGGCACGGTCTTGGCTCACTGCAACCTCCACCTCCTGGGTTCAAATGATTCTCCTGCCTCAGCCTCCCGAGTAACTGGGATTACAGGTGCCCGCCACCACGCCTAGCTACTTTTTGTAATTTTAGTAGAGATGGGGTTTTGCCATGTTGGCCAGGCTGGTCTTGAACTCCTGACCTCAGGTGATCTGCCCGCCTCGGCCTCCCAAAGTGCTGGGATTACAGGCATGGGATTACGCACCCAGCCTCCAAGTCCCATCTCTTGCGTATCGCATTGCCATTCTCTTTATGCCCCCACCTATGTCCCCATACCCGAGACTCACCCCAGTGTCCCTGTGTCCTGTGTCCTTGGGTCTGCCCCATCCATATCCCAATGTCCTCCACCCCCTATGACCCCTGTCTTGAGACTGCCTTTCGTATTCCTCTATCCCCATCCTCCTCTGCCCCTCTTGTCCCAAGTCCCATGCTCAGTTTCTTCCATCCCCAGGTCCCCGTGTCCCAAGCCTGTCCCCACAACATGGCTCACATTGTCGTCAGTGGTGAGGTCCCCCTCACTGGCCTGGATGGCAAAGGCAATGAGGCAGATGGCAGCGGCAACCCACATGAGGCACTGCAGGCCCCCGGCCAGCTGCCTTGCAAACTTGACGTACTCTGGGGTGCCCCGTGGTGGCCGCAGTGCATTGGGCCCGTCCCGCAACAGCAGCTCGGCAGCCAGGCTCGCAGACAGGCCCTGGGACAGAGGGGCAGGGCGAGGCAGTGCTGGGGGCTTTCCTCCACATGCACACCCCGCAGGAAGCCCCCTGCCTCAGTTTCCCTTCCCCAGCTCCGTCCGTCCTGCTCCTTCTCATCTCTTTGTCTCTTGGTTCCTGCCCCTACCCTGTCTCTCCCTCCCTCCTTCATCTCTCCCTTTGTCTCTCTCCCCTCGCTCACCTTTCTGTGTGTCTCTCCTGCTGCTCCCTCGGTATTTGTCTCTGCCTTCTCTGTCTTGCTGTCTCTTTTCATCTACTCCTCTCTCCATCTCTGTGTCTAGCCCTTTCTAATGCTTTCTCCCTTCTCTCCCTCTCCTTCTCCCTCTCTCTCCCTCTCTCCATCTCCCTCCCTGTCTCTTTGCCTCTCTCCCTCTCTCTCTCCCTCTTTCCTCACTCCCTCTCTTCCTTTCTTCCCTCTCCATCTCCCTCCCTCTCTCCTTCCCTCCCTCCCTCTTTCCCTCTCCCTCCCTCCCTCTCTCCATCTCTCCATATCTTCCTCTCTTCATCTCTCCCTTTCCCTCTCTCTCTCCTCTCTCCATCTCCCTCCTTCCATCTGCCTGTCCCTCTCTCTCTCCCTCTCTCCATCTCCTTCTCTCTCCCTCTCTCTCTCCTCTCTCCTCTCTCCATCTCCCTCCTTCCATCTCCCTGTCTTTCTCTCTCCCTCTCCCCATCTCCCTCTCTCTCCCTCCCTCTCTCTCTCTCCATCTCCCTGTCCCTCTCTCTCTCCCTCTCTCCATCTCCCTCTCTCTCCCTCCCTCTCTCTCTCTCCATCTCCCTCCTTCCATCTCCCTCTCCCTCTCTCTCTCCCTCTCCCTCTCTCTCCGTCCCTCTCTCTCCATCTCTCCCTTTCTCTCTCCCTGTCTCCATCTCCCTCCTTCCATCTCCTTCTCCCTCTCTCTTTCCCTCTCTCCATCTCCCTCCTTCCATCTCCCTCTCCCTCCCTCTCTCCCCCTCCCCTCTCTGTACCCTCCCAGTCTCCAGCTCACCTTGGTAGCACTGGTCTGGTATTTCTGTTCCAGCTCCGCCACTGACAGCTGGTGGTCGTTCTGTGTGGTGGGGTGGGGGCAGGGTGCTTGCTCTGGGCTCTCCTGGCCCCCTCACCGCCCACTGCCTGGTTCCCAGCCCACCCTCCAGCTCCTGCCCCTCCCCAGCCGGAGCTCACAATCTCCATCTCCTTCTTCATGTTCTCCAGCTTCTCCTTCCTCTTGCCACCCCCGCCACCCGCCTTCTTCTTCTTGCTCATCTTGGCAGCCATGTCCCCGCCAGGGCCAGGACCCAGCTCCACCGAGTAGAGCTCGTAGTTCTCCTGAGGATGCATGGGATGGAGGGAGGGAGAACTCAGATTCCACTGCAACCCCCGTCCCCACCGCACCCCGGACCCCTGGGCCCCACTCACGGCCTTCCCCATGGTGCCCGGTGCCTGTGCTCCCACCCGACAGAGCCTGGGTCTAGACCAGTCCTGATATACCCGGGGAGGGCAGGGGGTGGAGCAGAACCGCCCGACCACAGCTGATTACAGGGCTCCTTGGGGTGACCTCTAGGCCTGGGTGCCTCAGGCATTCCCTCCTGGGCTGGCCCCCCCTGCCCAGATCCCCCCATGTCAACCTGCCCTGAGATCAGGGAGCCCCTGGGAACCGCCCCAGCAACAAGAAGAACAAACATAAGGTGCTCATTATGTGCTAGGCATTGTGCTGACGGCTTCCATGTGCTAACTTATTTAACCTTCCAATAACCCTTTGAGGGGACAAGACCCCTTACAGATGGGGAAACTGAGGCATGGAGGGGTTGAGTCATTCTCCTATGGCTCCATCACAGGCTAGGACGTAACAGAGTGAGAACCAGATCGGCTGGCTGCAGAGTGTCCTCTTTCAGTCTAAATAGCACGTGCCTGATCAACTGAAGAGGAGGGTACTCCCACACTCTTTTTTTTTTTTTGAGATGGAGTCTCACTCTGTCACCCAGGCTGGCGTGCAGTGGTGCAATCTCAGCTCACTGCAACCTCTGCCTCCTGGGTTCAAGCAATTCTCCTGCCTCAGCCTCCTGAGTAGCTGAGACTACAGGCACATACCACCACACCCAGCTAATTTTTGTACTTTTAGTAGAGACGGGGTTTCACCATGTTGGCCAGGCTGGTCTCGAACTCCTGACCTCAGGTGATCCACCCGCCTTGGCCTCCCAAAGTGCTGGGATTACAGGCGTGAGCCACCACACCCTGCCATGCTTACAACACTCTCTATGGTGGCTGAATGTTTACTGAACTCTGACTATTCACTATGGGCTGGGTGTGCTCTGTGTGTCACTCGAATGGTTTCCTTAGCATCTAACAGCAGCCCTGTAAAGTGATATTCTCTTCTTAGCCCCTATCAGGGACTTTGCAGAAGATTTCAACGTCTAAGAATTAGGGACAGGGTTCCAGCCCGGGCTTGACACCAGAGCCTGGCTCTTCTATGGCACCACCAATGGAAAAACCCAAACTTCACCGCAGCAGCACCCCACACGTGCCAGGCTCTGCACGTGTGACCTCACGGGTCTTTGCAAAAAACCCTGTGCAGGCAGCACTATCATTCCTGTTGTGCAGAGGGGGAAACTGAGGCTCACAGGGACTCACATATCCAGCTAGAGACTTTACAGCTCTCAACCATTCCCCATCCCTACCCTAGATGGGGAAACCAAGGTGTAACATGGGGAAAGGATGGGTCCAAGGGTCTTGGCTTGATCTTGGTGTTTGGTGACGGATGCCAGGAGGCCTGGGGACTCCCTCCTCATCCCTCAGGTAGGGACCTCCATGGGCAGCAGCAGCGAGGGGCTGGGCCAGTGGAATGGTGGGGACCTTGGTATGTTATGGGGTGAGCGTGTCTCCAGGAGCAGGTGAGCGTGCGCCTGATAAGATAACTGCCCTGGCAATGTCCTTCTCTGCTGGGGCAGGTCACCTGGGAAACTCAAAGCTGTTGGGCAGCTGGAGCTCCTCCCCACACCCACATGGCTGATCATCTCCAGCCTGCTAGAAGAAACCTCCAAAGAAGAGGCAGCGTGGGGCCGCACACTGTCCTTGCAGTGAATTTACCCACTCACTGGGTGCCTGTCAGCTCTGAGCCATGTGTGTCAAACAGCTTGTGTCACCCCTCTGCTTACAACCCTCCAAAGCCTTCCCTTCCCACTCAGAATAAACTCTGCACTCCTTCCTGCAACATCTGGCCCTGGTCACCTATCCTGCCTCTGTCGCCACTAGGTTTCCAGGGGCACTGGCCTCTCTGCTGCACTTTGCACAGACCAAGGTCGTTCCTGCTTCAGGACCTCGGCACTTACAGCTCCTTCTGCCTGGGCCCCCTTCCTTAGATGTCTGCACTGGCTTTCTCATCTCCTTCAGGTCTCAGCTCAAATGTCACCTCTTCAGACAGTCCACTCTGTAATACTGCACACTGTGTTCTGTTCCTTTACCCCACTGTATTTACACCTCTTACTGCAACCTGACACTGTGTTTTCTTTTTATTTGTTTGGTGTTCATTAGAAAGAGGACTGGGCTGGGCACTGTGACTCACATCTGTAATCCTAGCACTCTGGAAGGCTGAGGTGGATGGATCATGAGGTCAAGAGTTCGAGACCAGCCTGGCCAACACGGTGAAACCCTGTCTCTACTAAAAATACAAAAATTAGCTGGATGTGGTGGTGTGTGCCTGTAATCCCAGCTACCCGGGAGGCCGAGGCGGGAGAATCACTTGAACCTGGGAGGTGGAAGTTGCAGTGAGCCGAGATCATGCCACTGCACTCCAGCCTGGGTGACAGAGTGAGACTCTGTCTCAAAAAAAAGAGAGAAAAATAGATAGATAATAGATGTTAGACAGGTAGATGGATATATAAATGATAGATGATTGATAGATTTTATTTTTTTGAGACGGAGTCTTTCTCTATCGCCCAGGCTGTAGTGAAGTGGCATAATCTCGGCTCATTGCAACCTCTGTCTTCTGGATTCAAGCGATTCTTGTGCCTCAGCCTCCCAAGCAGCTGGGGTTACAGGCACCCACCACTGTGCCCAGCTAATTTCTGTATTCTCAGTAGAGACAGGGTTTCACCATGTTGGCCAGGATGGTCTCGAACTCCTGGTCTCAAGTGATCCACCCACCTCGGCCTCCCAAAGTGCTGGGATTACAGGCATGAGCCACCACACCTGGCCAGAATTTTTTAAATTTTTGGCAGAATCATTTGAGAGCAAGTTGGAGACAGGATCCCCTTTATCCATACTTAGGCATGTGTCTTCTATGAATAAGGACATTTTCTTACCTAATCACAGTCTAATGATCAAATTCAGGAAATTAACATTAATAAAACACTAGTAAATAATCTAGAGCAAGCTTGTCCAACCCATGGCCTGCAGGCCACACGTGGCCCAGGACTGCTTTGAATGCTGCCCAATACAATTCGTAAACTTTCTTAAAACATTATGAGATTTGTTTGTAATTTTTTTTTTTTTTTAGCTCATCAGCTATTGATAGTGTTAATGTATTTTATGTGTGACCCACGACAATTCTTCTTCCAATGTGGCCCAGGGAGGCCAAAAGATTGGACACCCATGATTTAGAGGATTTATTTGAATTTCCCCAGTTTTCCCACTAATGTCCTTTTCCTAGTCCAGGATCCAGTCCGGGACCACACCTCACATTTTGTTGCCGTGTCTCCTTGGCTTCCTCCATTGCATGACAATTCCTCCGTCTTTCCTTGTCTTTCACGACCTTGGCGTTTTGGAAGAGTATGCGTCAGTGATTTTGTAGACTTCGCTCAGTGTGGGTTTGCTGCTGGTTCTTCATGATTAGGTTCGGGTTGTGTGCTTTTGGCAGGAACACAGAAGGGATGTGTGTCCCCCTGTCCCCCGCCCCAGAGCATCATCGTGTCAGGCCATGCCCCATTTTTGAGTCTGTAACTTGTCTAGAGCAGGGTGGACATGGTGGGGAGTGGTCTCAAGAACCTTAGGGAGTGATCAGGAAACCATTCTATGCCCTCTTTACTTTTTACTCAAAACAGTGCCACAGCCAGGGCTGGCACCCAGCTGCCCTAGTGGTTAAAGTAATTGAAATACAGCCACTGCCTGAGCCCCCAGCACTTCCCCTAAGATTCCAGACCTCCCACACCCAACCCCTTAAAGTGGATGCCTGTGCCAGCCCCAAGGCCTTGTCCTTTTTTTTTTTTTTTTTTGAGATGGAGTCTGGCTCTGTTACCCAGGCTGAAGTGCAGTGGCATGATCTTGGCTCACTGCAACCTCCACCTCCTGGGTTCAAGCGATTCTCCTGCCTCAGCCTCCCAAGTAGCTGGGACTACAGGCGCGTACCACCATGCCCAGCTAATTTTTGTATTTTTAGTAGAGACGGGGTTTGCCATGTTGGCCAGGCTGGTCTCAAACTCCTTACCTCAAGTAATCCACCCACTTCAGCCTCCCAAAATGCTGGGATAACAGTTGTGAGCCACTACGCCCAGCCACCCTTGTCCATTCTGACCGTCCCCTGCTCAGCTAGGTTCATGGGTAAATACTTTTACCTACTCCCCTGATTTTGCAGTCTTCAGATGGTACGCAAGTTGTGTGTTTTTGTGGGGAAGATCTTTGCTTGGGCCATTTATTATTTCACCGTGTGTCTAAGCAATACTAACCCCTGTCTCTGGGAGGTGAACACAGAGGCCTTAGTCCACAGGCAGGATCTGGATAAGTTGGGAAGTGTTCCAAGTCTTTGGCACCCTGGAATGCAGCCTGGGTGGACTGCACAATGCCATTTCAGGCGGACGGACAACACCTAGCACAACTCAGGGGCAAAGAAACTTCTCACAAGAATGTTGCAAGCATGACATGGTCCACAGTAGTGCAAGTTTGTCTGAGCCTGGGGTGCACAGAACATTGGAAACTTTTTTGAGAATAATTAGTGGTCAGAATTGAAAAAAATTTTCTTTTCTTGAGAAAGAGGGGGCAGAGGACAGACTATTAAATGGATGGTGGTCCAGGAGCGGTGGCTCATGCCTGTAATCCCAGCACTGGGAGGCCAAGGCGGGCATATCACTGGAGGTCAGGAGTTCGAGACCAGCCTGGCCAGCATGGTGAAACCCTGTCTCTACTAAAAATACAAAACTCTGGCCGGGCGCAGTGGCTCACGCCTGTAATCCCAGCACTTTGGGAGGCCAAGGCGGGTGGATCACAAGGTCAGGAGTTTAAGACCAGCCTGACCAACAGGGTGAAACCCTGTCTTTACTAAAAATACAAAAATCAGCTGGGCATGGTGGCGCATGCCTGTAATCCCAGCTACTCAGGAGGCTGAGGCAGGAGAATCGCTTGAACCTGGGAGGTGGAGGTTGCAGTGAGCCAAGACTGCACCATTGTACTCCAGCCTGGGTGACAGAGCAAGACTGCGTCTCAAAAAAAAACAAAAAAAAAAATTTGCCGAGTGCAGTGGCGGGTGCCTGTAGTCCCAGCAACTCGGGAGGCTGAGGCAGGAGAATCTCTTGAATCTGGGTGGCGCAGGTTGCAGTGAGCCGAGATTGCACCACTGCACACTGCACTCCAGCCTGGGCAACAGAACAAAACTCCGTCTCAAAAAAAAAAAAAAAAAAGGTGGATGATGAACATTACTTGGGTTTGAAGGGGAATTTGAACAATAATGTCCTAGAATTGTGGCCATACACCCTGTTAGGAACCCAGCGCCCTGTACACTTTGATGGGATCAGACCCCTGGCTATTCCTCCTCCTTCCCATGTTCTACTTTTCCCTTTCATGCTTTGGGATCCTGCCCACCCAGGCCTTCTGCTTTTCCAAATGATCATTTCAAAACCTCAGCACATGCAATTTCCTCTGTCTGAAGTGTGCACCCCACCTCCTCCCCATATTTAACCACTCCTCACCTTTCCTGTTAAGCACAGACGATCCTTCCTCCAGGAAGCCTCGGGCTACCCACCAGGCTGGGTCAGGCACCTCCCTGGGCTTCCACAGACCCCTGGGCTCCCCATCACAGCCCCCACCTCTCTGCCTGTGCTTCCCCCATCCCAGTCCTGACGACTCTGACCCTGTAATTCCTCCATCACAGCCCTGACCACTCTGGGCTGTCATGCTTTGGTGACATTTCATCTCCCCCTCCAGATCCATGAGGGCAGGACCTAGGATGTCTCAGTCACCACTGTGTGCCCTGCATTGCCTGGCCCAGGCTGGCCTTGGGGAGTGTTTGCCGAGTGACAGGAGTCATTGTGACTGTGACTTTGGGTGCAGTGTTTGCGTCTCCCTGATAAGATAATGGGCCCAGCAATGCCCTTCACCTCCTGAGCAGGTCACCCCGCCCCCTCGACCCTGGGAGGATGAAAGCAAGGGGCTGGGCATGCAGGGACCTTGCTTCTCCCTCCTCTCCAGGCCAGGTGCAGGGGCAGGTAGTCAGAACTGAAAGAATTGTCAAGGAGTCAAGGAGTTGGCCCCTAGCACAGCTAAGCTGGCAGCCAGGCCCCTGCATTCTGTTCCTCTCCCATCTTGGTGCAGATTGGAAAGGTTAGCCATCTTGGGCTGGGTGCAGAGCCCTTCACTTCTTCAGGAAATTTCCAGGCTGTCCTTGCTTTGGGATCTTAAAAAATCATATTCAGGGCCGGGCGCGGTGGCTCACACCTGTAATCCCAGCACTTTGGGAGGCCAAGGTGGGCGGATCACCTGAGGTCAGGAGTTCGAGACTAGTCTGGCCAACACGGTGAAACCTCGTCTCTACTAAAAATATAAAAATTAGTTGAGCATGGTGGTGGGTGCCTGTAATCCCAGCTACTCAGGAGGCTGAGGCAGAAGAATCGCTTGAACCCAGGAGGTGGAGGTTGCAGTGAGCCGAGATCGCGCCATGGCACTCCAGCCTGGACAACAAGGGTGAGACTCTGTCTCAAAAAAAAAAAAAAAAATCATATCCAGAATCCAACCATCTCTCCCTTCTCCTCTGCCCCCACCCTGGTCCAGCCTTCGTGCATTCCTGCCTGGGTTCTCCCAGCTCCTGCTTGCCCCCTGTCCCTGCCCCCACACTCAGCCACAGGAGCCAATGAACACCTGAGTCAGGGCAGGGCCCTCCCTCAGCTCCACCTTCCTCCAGATAAAGCAGAGTCCTTACTTTGGCCCAAATGATCAGGGCCCTGCTGCCCACCTGAGCTCCCCTCCTCCCCTGGTCCATTTCACTCCAGGCACACCGACCTCCCTGCTGCTTCTCAGATGCCTCAAGCCCTTTGCGTTTCTTGTTTCCTCTTCCTGGAATGTTCTTCCTCCAGATACCTGCATGGCCTCCAGTGTCCCGTCATCAGCTCTTTACTCATGTTGCCTTCCCCATGAGCCTCCTTGACTAGCCTAATTAAAATCTTAACCCGCAGTCACCCTCCAGCCCTCTGCATCTCCATGACCTTCTCCATTTCCCCCCATAGCACCTGTCACCTTCGAACAGGCTTTCTTATTTGCTGAGTTTTCTCATTGATTTTCTTGTGTGTTTCCTGAAGACCCCTGATAGAATGTGAGCTCCACGAGGGCACGGACGTGCCTGTTTTACCTGGGGTTTTTTTGTTTATTTGTTTTGTTTTTTTAAAACTGATATATCCCTAGTGCCTAGAGCAGCATACAGTAGGTGCTCAGTAAACTTGTATGTATGTATGTATGTATTTGTTTATTAAAGATAAGGTCTCACCCTGTCACCCAGGCTGGAGTTCACTGGTACAGTCATGGTTCACTGCAGCCTCAAATTCCTGGGCTCAAGCAGTCCTCCCACTTCAGTCTCCCGAGTAGCTGGGACCACTACACCCTTCTAATTTTTTTTTTTTTAAGAGACAGAGTCTTGCTATGTTGCCCAGGCTGGTCTCAGCTGGTCTCAAACTCCTGGCCTCAAGAAATCCTCCCACCTCGGGCTCCCAAAGCGCTGGGATTGCAGGTGTGAGCCACTGTGCCCAGCCTTCAAGAAACATTTGTTGAATGAATAAATCTCAGTGTCCCTGGGACATTCACTCAACAGCAGTAGCTGTCATAGCCACAAATACGGACACAGACACATGGTCCTGCCTTGGGATGACATTCATTGCCCACTAAAAAGGTAGAACCCCAACATAAAACACAGGGATAGGCTGGGTGCAGTGGCTCATGCCTGTAATCCCAGCACTTTGGGAGGCCGAGGCGGGTGGACCACCTAAGGTCAGGAGTTCGAGACCAGCCTGGCCAACATGGTGAAACCCCGTCTCTACTAAAAATACAAAGATGAGCTGGGTGTGGTGGTGGGCACCTGTAATTCTAGCTACTCAGGAGGCTGAGGCAGGAGAATCACTTGAACCTGGGAGGCAGAGGTTGCAGTGAGCTGAGATTGCACCACTGCACTCTAGCCTGGGCGATAGAGTGAGACTCCATCTCAAAAAAAAAAAAAAAGCCACAGAGGGACAGAGACAGACACACACAGAAACCCATGATAACAGGTGACACTCCCTGAGAGCTTGCTGTGCTCATCTCTGTCTCGAGGATTTCTGTGTGTGAGACCACACATCCTCACAGTAACTTTATGAGGAAGGTACTGTCTTCATTCCTATTTTACTATGAGGAAAGTGAGGCACAAAGGGGTGAAATGACTTGCCTGGCTATCACACAGTGAGTATATGGCAGAACCAGGATTTGACCCTAGGCAGCCTGGGTGGAGAGTTCCTCATGGATCTGTGGCTACCCAGAACCATGGCAGACACCACGTGACCAAGAGGATGCCCATGAAAACCATCCTCCATTTAATCAGTTACCAGATATTTATTGAGCATCTACTATTGCCAAGCTTCTTGTTGAGTGCTGAGATCTGAAGTGAATCACGGTCCCCACCCACGGTGCTTGCACTCTAGGAGGAGAGGCAGGTGGTGCTAAGACAAACAAATATTTGACTGCAAATTATGAGAAGTACAGGAAGGAAAAGTATGGGGGGACTTTAGGAGAGAGGAAGAGAGGAGGAACTAGAATTAGATTGGGGTATCGGAGAAGGCTGTCTGAGGAAATGACATTTGAGACGAGGCTTAAAAGATGAGGAGGCAGCCAGGAATGACATAGGTGGAAGAACAGCAGGAGGAAAGGCCCTGAAGTGAGAATGGGGGAGGCGTGCCTGAAGCTGGGCAGGGAGGCTGGCCTTGAAGCTGAAATGAGGTTCGTGAGGGTGGCAGAAGCTGAGCGCAGGGGTCCATCCACATGGGGTCTTGTAGGCCAGGGTGAGCAGTGAGCATTTCGTTAAAAAAAAATTTTTTTTTTTTTTTTGAGACAGAGTTTTACTCTGTCGCCCAGGCTGTAGTGCAGTAGCGCGATCTTGGCTCACTGCAAACTCCGCCTACCAGGTTCAAGCGATTCTCCTTCTTCAGCCTCCTAAGTAGCTCAGATTATAGGCGCCTACCACCTCACCCAGCTAATTTTTGTATTTTTAGTAGAGAGAGGGTTTCCCCATGTTGAATAACCACCGCACCTGGCTAAAAAATAAAAAAAAAAATTGAGACAGGGTCTCACTCTGTTGCCCAGGCTAGATTGCAATGGCACAGTCACAGCTCACTGAAGCCTCCCTAAGCTCAGGCAATCCTCCCGCCTCAGCCTCCTGAGTAGCTAGGACTACAGGCACGCACCACCACACCAGGCTAATTTTTCTATTTTTTGTAGAGATGGGGTTTCACTATGTCACCCAGGCTGGTCTCAAACTACCGGACTCAAGCAATCCTCCATCTCTCAGCTTCCCAAAGTGCTGGGATTTCAGGTGTGAGCCACCACACCTGGCCTCTCACAGGTAATTCTATGGCTCTGTATTTCTCTGCTTTAAAGCCACAGCCCAGATGTCACCTTCTAAGAGAGGCTTTTCCTGAACACATTATTATATGCATCTCCTCCCACCTCCCAACCTCTCCATTTCATTTTCTTTGTGCCATTTATGATGGTCTGAAGTAACCTTGTTAATGTACATTTTCTTTGCTTTTTTTCCTGCTCTGTCACCCAGGCTGGAGTGCGGTGGTGCGATCTCAGCTCACTGCAACCTCCACCTCTCGGGTTCAAGCCATTCTCCTGCCTCAGCCTCCCAAGTAGCTGGGACTACAGGCATACACCACCACGCCCAGCTAATTTTTGTATTTTTAGTAGAGATGGAGTTTCACCATGTTGGCCAAGCTGGTCTCGAACTCCTGACCTCAAGTGATCTGCCCACCTTGGCCTCCCAAAGTGCTGGGATTACAGGTGTGAGCCACCGTGCCTGGCCAATGTACATTTTCTTATTTATGTTCTGGCTCCTCTCATAATAACATAATATTCTGTGAGTCAGTGGCTTTATCGGCCCTGTTCAGACTGAATCCTTAGGCCCTGACCAATGCCCAGCACATAGAAAGTGTAAAGTAATGGCTGTGGAATGAACGAATGCATGAAGCCTCCAGGATATTTATCAAGCAGCACGCAGGGAATGTAAGTGCACAGCCCACTGCTATGGCTTCAATGTATGTGTTTCTTCAAAATTCATATGGTGGGACTATCGCCCCAAGGTGATGATATTAAGAGGTGAGGCTCTGGGGAGGTGATTAGGTCATGAGGGTTCTGCCTTCACGGATGGGATTAGTGCCCTTATAAAGGGCTTGAGGGGGCTGGGCGCGGTGGCTCATGCCTGTACAAATCCCAGCACTATGGGAGGCCAAGGCGGGCAGATCATGAGGTCAGGAGTTCAAGACCAGCCTGGCCAACATGGTGAAACCCCGTCTCTACTAAAAATACAAAAAAATTAGCTGGGCATGGTGGTGCATGCCTGTAATCCCAGCTACTCGGGAGACTGAGGCAGGAGAATTGCTTGAACCGGGACCCGGGAGGCGGAGGTTTCAGTGAGCCAAGATCACGCCATTGCACTCCAACCTGGGTAACAAGAGCAAAACTCCGTCTCAAAAAAAAAATATATATATATATAGATAGATAGATAGATAGATATACATATATATAGATATATATATGTATATCTATCTATCTATATATAGATATAGATATAGATATAAAATAAAGGGCTTGAGGGGGTGAGCTCATCCCTCTTTTTGTCTTTCCATCTCATCCCTCCACCATATGAGGCACAGCATTCGTCCCTTCCCCCTTCCTCCATGTAAGGACACAGTCACAGTACACCATCTTTGTGAAGATGAGAACGAGCCTTCACCAGCTATTGAATCTGTTGGTGCCTTGATCTTGGACTTCCCAGTTTCCAGAACCATGAGAAATAAATTTTGTTGTTTATCAATTACCTAGTCTCAGGGATTTTATCATAGCAGCCCAAATGAAGACATCCACCCACACAAACACAAATACACAATCATGCAGAAGGCATTGTGTGTGTTGCTCTCACAAATGCTGGTAGGACAGCCTGGCAACATAACGAGACCCCCGTCTCTACAAAAAGACCACAAAAACTAGCTGGGTATGGTGGCTGGTGCCTGTAATCCTAGCTACTTGGGAGGCTGAGACAGAAGGACTGGTTAAGCCAGGAGGTGGAGACTACAGTGAGCTATGATGGCACCATGGTACTGCAGCCTAGGTAACAGGGCAAGACCCTGTCAAAAAAAAAAAAAAAAAAAAAAAAAAAATTCCTTGTGGGCCAGGCGCGGTGGCTCATGCCTGTAATCCCAGCACTTTGTGAGGCCGAGGTGGGCAGATCACCTGATGTCAGGAGTTTGAGACCAGCCTGGCCAATATGGTGAAACCCCGTCTCTACTAAAAATACAAAAATTAGCCAGGCACAGTGGCAGGCGCCTGTAATCCCAGCTACTGGGAGGCTGAGGCAGGAGAATCACTGGAACCTGGGAGGCAGAGGTGGCAGTGAGCCGAGATTGTGCCACTACACTCCACCCTGGGCGACAGAGTGAGACTCCAGCTCAAAAAAAAAAAAAAAGTACTGGTGGAGAGAATTCCTCCATGGGATGGGGCAAGGGCAGGGCGCTGATGTCCAAATCCAAGCTCAAAAGTTCCCAGGGGAGCAAGGAGGCCTTGTGGTGCCTAGAACTGTGAAGGGTACAGGGCGATTGCAAGAGGGCTTCTGGCTCATGGGTCTCCTGCTTCTGGGCTGTCTGCTGTCACAAGAACGTGCAGGATCATTAACAAGCTCAGAACGATGGTCCTGATGCTGAAGCCCAAAGCTAGCCTGGAATTTCTCTTTGTGCTGACCTCGTTTTCCAAACGGCTTACTATCCATGCCTATGGAGATGAAGACAGGCTGATGGGGGTGTTTTTCTAAGAAGGAGTGAAATTGCAGAAGGGCCACCTGGAGTGAAACTGAAGGCCATGATCAGGGTTGCGGGAGGGAGGATTCGGCAGAGGAGAGAAGGAGGCAATGCAGGAAGACAGTGCGGGGGTCCTGGGCACGCCCAGGTAAGAGGGCATGCTGAGAGATCTTGGGAAGAAGTGGGGTTGGCAGGACTTCGAACAAAGTAGAGACAAATCCCAGGGCAGCAGGAAGGGTGGGATGGAGAAGGGGTTGGGGCTGCTAACTAGAGAAGAGGGGAAGCTTCCAAGGCACCCATGGAAAGGGGTATAAGGTGGGGCAGGGGATGTTTCACCATGGGGGACGGAGGGTCAGTCCCCACCCACCAAGCAGAATGGCACAATGGCAAGTATTCCTAGCAGGAAGAAACAAAAGACGAAAAAGATGCAGAGAGGCAGGCAGTCATTCACAGGAACACTTAAGGGCATTTTGTAGATGGTCATCTCCATGACCTTGACCTCTGGGCTCCGGAGGTCAGTCACACAGGCATGAACCCCGGTGGAGGGAGGGGCAGGGTCTGCAGAAGGACTGAGAAGGATCAGCAGACGCCAAGGAATGGGGACCAACAGAATCAACCCCATCAACAGGAATGTGCTGGGAACACTCAACCCACAGTGAACTTGGCCTTTGTTGTGGGAAAAGAACCCTGCAATGCCGCCTCTGACCCCTATAATACCCTTGCTGGCCCTATAACACCCTGAAAGTATCCTGTTGGCTGCTTTTTTTTTTTTTTTTTTGAGATGGAGTCTCGCTCTGTCACCCAGGCTGGAGTGCAGTGGTGTGATCTCAGCTCACAGCAACCTCCACCTCCCAAGTTGGGATCCTCCCACCTCAGCCTCTTGAGTAGCTGGGATTACAAGCATGCACCACCATGCCCAGCTAATTTTTGTATTATTTATTTATTTATTTATTTATTTATTTATTTATTTATTTGAGACCGAGTCTCACTCTGTCGCCTAGGCTGAAGTGCAGTGGTGCGATCTCGGCTCACTGCAAGCTCCACCTCCCAGGTTCACGCCATTCTCCTGCCTCAGCCTCCTGAGTAGCTGGGACTACAGGCGCCCACTACCATACCCAGCTAATTTTTTGTATTTTCAGTGGAGATGGGGTTTCACCATTTTAGCCAGGGTGGTCTCGATCTCCTGACCTTGTGATCCACCTGCCTCGGCCTCCCGGAGTACTGGGATTACAGGTGTGAGCCACCACGCCCGGCCTAATTTTTGTATTTTTAAAAGAGACAGGGTTTCACCATGTTGGCTAGGCTGGTCTTAAACTCCTGACCTCAAGTAAATCACCCACCTTGGTCTCCCAAAGTGCTGGGATTACAGGCATGAGCCACCACGCCCAACCCCTCTTGTCTTCTTCTGTCTCCCTAAACCCATCCCTGTTCTCCAGTAAGCACTACCTCTTGGTTTGCCAGTGCTTCCAGTTAGGTCTGGTCCTAACAAGTTATTCTGAACTCCCCTTTCAGTCTAAAAAATGCTCAGTTTGGATTTTAAATCCAGTCACTCATTGCTTTAATCCAGCCACTCAATGGGGATAAGTTCTGAGAAATCCAGTCACTCAGTGGGGATAAGTTCTGAGAAATGCATTGTTAGGTGATGTCGTCATTGTTTGAACATCATAGCATGTACTTACACAAACCTAAATGGAGAGCCTACTGCACAACTAGGTTATATGGGATAGCCTGTTGCTCCTAGGCTACAAACCTGCACAGCACCTTACTGTACTGAATACTGTAGGCAATTGGTAACACAATGGTAAGTATTTGTATGTCTAAACATATCTGAACATAGAAAAGGTACAGTAAAAGTACAGTATAAAAGATAAAAGTGGTATACATCTGATATGGTTTGGCTGTGTCCCCACCCAAATCTCATCTTGAATTGTACCTCATCTGCCTGAATCAGTGCTGAACCACTAAGGCTTAAAACAGTGCCTGGCACTGTTACCCAATAAATGTTCACTGAATATATGAGAGTCCTATGGTGCCTGGCAATGTGGGCACACATACATGCATGCAACAGATGAATCAGAAAGTGGAAACCTCCTCATAAACTTTACTGCTCTTGAAAATGCTGGTGGAGGGGGGACTTCCTCCAGCACAGGCAGTTACTGATGTCCTAGTTCAAACGCTCCAGGGGGAACAGTCCATTACTCACTGGGGGAGGCAGAATTTCATATTTTCTGTTTCAAGCTTTTGATTACAATAGAGCAAATGATCACAATGCAGCCCACCAGGATGCTGGCGATGCTGAAACCCAAAAGTAGTCTGGAATTGATCCATGCTTTTCTCTGATTCCCAAGGAAGTTGGCTTCCTGGGTCTGTGGGGGTAAAGGCAAGCTGGTATGAATGTTTCCAAGACAGGGAGGGGGAGGAAAATCCCTGGGGAGAGGTGAAGAGGGCAAGATCAGGATGGTGGCATGACAGAGGTCAGGGCAGGGCTGTCTCCAAGGGGAAAAAGGAAGAAACCAGGGAGCCAGGATGAGGGAGTAGATCTGCGCAGAATACAGAGGGAGGAGCAGAGAGGTGGCCCTGGAGAGGTGCAAGGGCAAGCAGATGGTGAAGAGGGAGGAGGCAAATCCCCGAGAAACACGAAGAGGTCCCTGGGGAGAAGCAGGGCATTGGCAGGAAAGAGAAAGAAGATCTGGGGACAGAGAGTTTGTGGTAGCTGGGTGGTGCCCACCCTGAGGCAGAACACCAGAGGGGGGATTGCCAGCAGGACACAGAAAAAGGGTACGACGGCGAGCAGCAAATAATCACTTTCTGGAGGATGCAAGGGCATCAGGGTGACTGGTTGCATTGGGGCGAGCAGCTGCACCAGGATGAAGGGCTGCATGGGGATGAGCGGCTGCATCAGGGTGACCAGGGACTTCAAGTCCCTGGGGCTCATCACAGTAGCCATGGGCCTTGGCCTGAGAAGGAGATGCTGGGTGAGTGGAATCTGCAGACAGGGGTCATGGGGTCCGGGAAGGGGACATCTGAGTCCCCAAGTAATTGAGACCACCCAAACCAACCCCTCTGGCTGGAAAGGTACTGAAAGTTGACACTGCCCCAAGCCAGGGGACAGCGCCCCAAGCCAAAACCCACCACAGCCCCATGCTCCTGTAGAGTAGCCTTGCTGGCTCCGGAACACCCATGCCGCCCTCCTCTAGCATCTCACAACCCCTGCTCCCCTCTGGCTGTTGCACTTTCCTCCTCTAAACTCTCCCTACCCCTCCTTGTCCCCCAAACTCACACACCGCCACTGTTTTCTGATAACCCATCATAAACCTAATCAATGTCCCTAGGGCTTCCCTTCACTGAGGCAGCTTTGGTGATTTCGGTCACAGAGCGTGGCCTCTATGGGCCACCCCTTCATTATTATTTGCTACTCCTTTATAGGCGTGTCTCCAATGCTTCAATCTGGCTTCTGATTGGTTCCATGTGTGTAAAGGGGCGTGGCCCAGTCACTTCCCTTTCTCCCTGCCCTTGGTATTGATTCAATGAATAAAGGGACTGGGTTGTAGTGACTTGTCCTTTTTAAATTTTTTTCTCGCTTTTCTGTTTTTTTCTTTTTTCCCTTAGAGACAGGGTCTCACTCTGTCATCCAGGTTGGAATGCAGTGGTGCAATCATAGCTCACTGCAGCCTCAACCTCCTGGGCTCAAATGATCCTCCTGCCTCAGTAACTAGGACCACAGGCATGTGCCACCACACCTGGATAATTATTATTATTTTTTTTTTTTTTGTAGAGGTCTCACTATGTTGCCCAGTCTGGTCTTGAACTCCTAGCCTCAAGCAATCCTCCTGCCTTGGCCTCCCAAAATGTTGGGACTACAGGCTTGAATCACTGTGTCCGGCCACTCCTCTATTTGTTGTTGTTGCCAGTTTGAATGCCTGATGGGTTCAATATATAGTGTGTGGGTCTCACATCCAGATTGAATATAAGTGTAATGGGCAGATTTATCATTATTAGGAGGCTACTGTACATTAGATCCAGGCTGGCCCCTGAGGGCCACATGGTAACTAAGGCAGACAAGACCACAGCTATCCTGGAATTCTAGGGAGAGAAAGAAGAAAAACATCTAAATAATGGAAATAATTATTATATGATATGATTATAATTATATTTTATTACTTATATTATATTATATTATAATAATTATTATTGAGATAGGGTCTTGCTCTGTCACCCAGGCTGGAGTGCAGCAGCATGATCTTGGCCCACTGCAGCCTCCACCTCCTGGGCTCAAGTGATCCTGCCTCAGCCTCCCAAGTAGCTGGGATCACAGGTGCACACCACCACACCCAGCTAGTTTTCATATTTTTTGTAGAGACAGGGTTATAAAAGAAATTATTTCAGAACCAAGAGCTATGGAGGAAATAACTAAAATGAGGAGGGAGAAGGACTCTGGAAGATCACAAGGAACCGGGGGATGAGGCTGAATAAACAGGAAAGGCCCCTCTGAAAAGAGAACATCTGAGCTGATACTTGAAGTAAAAAGGGAGCCAGCCACCAGGGGATCCTGGGGGAAAAGAGTTCCAGGCAGGGAGAACAGCAAATGCAAAGGCCCTGAGGTGGGAAGGAAGTTGTTGAGAACAGGAACAGAAGCAAGGGCAGTGCAGCTGGACTCAATAATTGTTCAAGATGCATGGGCAGCACACACCACTGCATGTATTCAAACACACATGCAATCTGCAAGCCAGCAAGTGCCCCCCTTAGAATTATTTCATTTGGAATGTTTTTAACATTTTCTTTATTTTGTATTAACAGCCCCATGTGTGGTGCTGGAGAAGACCCTGAGCAACTGAGTGGAGTATCTGTGCTCCTCCCCTTGAAGAATTAGGTTGAATGCTGAAGGGTCTATCTGCTGGTGGTTCCTTGGCTAGGGGTTTCTTCAGTCAAGTGTTTCCCTTGGCTTTGCCAGGCCATCAGAAAAAGGTGAAAGTCTGTCAAATGAGGAGGAAAGCACTCAAGATTTTGGAAATACTCACCCAAGTGGTCCGTACTGGAAACTTCTCAGCTGTAACCACTTTGTTTGTTTGTTTGTTTGTTATCTTTTCCCAGTATTTGGACATGGAAAGGAGATGTGCCTTTATGATGTCGGCTCTGGGAGGCCACTGGTGATGGGAATACTGGGGCCAAGATTAGCTGTGTGTGGTGGTGCGTGCCTGTGGTCCCAGGTATTTGGGAGGCTGAGGTGGGAGGATCGCTTGAGCCTGGGAGGTCAAGGCTGCAGCGAGCCAGGATCGCACCACTGCACCCCTGCCTAGGTGATAGAGCAAGAGTTTGTCTCAAAAAAAAAAAAAAAAATTGAACAACTGGAGCTAAAAGTTAAAATTTTCCCGCTCCAGCGCATGAAGTTTGAGGCTGCAGGCATTAGGTAAGGCACTGGACAGGACAGTGCGAAGGCTTGGGGACTGACCAGCCTTGATGGAGAAAGCCAGGAGTTGGGGAAGAATCAAACCCAATCATGGTTTTCAAAGTGTTTTCCAGAGACTGGCAGTGTCAAAATCACCTGGGAATCTATTAGAAATACAAATTCTTGAGCCCCACCCCAGATCTACTGAATATGAAATTATAGTGGTGACGCCCAGCGATCTGTGTTTTAACAAACCCTCCACAGAATTCTGATGCAAGTTAAAGAACAACTGTAA
Organism: Hylobates moloch; assembly: GCF_009828535.3. Taxonomy (NCBI): domain Eukaryota; kingdom Metazoa; phylum Chordata; class Mammalia; order Primates; family Hylobatidae; genus Hylobates; species Hylobates moloch. The sequence goes on from NW_026652287.1 coordinate 63,895,773, forward strand.
TTTGGGCTAGGGGAATGAATGAGAAAGAGCAAAGTGGCAAGTTCCCTCTAAGAGCCTCACTCTAACCTTTGGGCTTTGTCTTTAGGAGGTGTCCTGCATTATGAAGGTACAGAGGCTCAGCTTGGTCCCGCACGGAGCTTGATGTCCACTTTCTTCCCAGAAACCAAGATGGCAAAGTTCTAAGCTGCGATGTTCTGAGCCCAAATAAGAGAACCCCTAAATCTCCACATTTTCACCTGGCAACAGGAAACTTTCTGTGGCCTGGGCAGTTACCATGGTGAAGCAAAGCCTCTCCTGCTCATCTTCCAACTGGCCCTAAGCTCTAAGATCCAAAGCCCTTGAAAGTCCCCCCCTCCATTCAGCAAATCCTAATCCTATTCTTTCCTTGAGTTTGTTTTTTTTTGTTTAATTTTTTTCTTTCCATAGGTTTTTGGGAACAGGTGGTGTTTGGTTACATAAGTAAGTTCTTTGGTGGTGATTTGTGAAATTTTGGTGCACCCATTACCTGAGCAGTATACACTGCATCCAATTTGCTTCCCACCCTTCCCCGAGTCCCCAAAATCCACTGTGTCATTCTTATGCCTTTGCATCCTCATAACTTAGCCCCTACTTAAAAGTGAGAACATACAATGTTTGGTTTTCCATTCCTGAGTTACTATTATAACTCAGATAGAATAATAGTCTCCAATCCCATCCAGGTTGCTGTGAATGCCATTAATTCATTCCTTTTTATGGCTGAGCAGTATTCCATCATATATATATATATATCACAGTTTCTTTATCCACTCATTGATTGATGGGCATTTGGGTTGGCTCCACATTTTTGCAATTGCAAATTGTGCTGCTATAAACATGTGTGTACATTTGTGCTGCTATAAACATGTGTGTACAAGTAGCTTTTTCATATAATGACTTCTTTTCCTTTGAGTAGATCCCAGTAGTGGGATTGCTGGATCAAATGGTAGTTCTACTTTTAGTTCTTTAAGGAATCTCCACACTGTTTTCCATAGTTGTTGTACTAGTTTACCTTCCCACCAGCAATCAGGGAAATGCAAATCAAAACCACAATGCGATACCACCTTATTCCTGCAAGAATGGCCATAATCAAAAAAATAAAAAATAAATAGATATTGGCATGGATGGAGTGAAAAGGGAACACTTTCCTTGGGTTTTAACTCCAGACTGGCTCCTTAGCTGTTTTTCTGGCGGGGCTCTTACCACATTTCCCACGGCCATTGGCTGTGTGCTCCTGCATACTTGGATGCTCCTCTCCTGCCTGGGCCCCACCAGGACCCCTGAGATCCAGGAGCTGTGGCTTTTGGGGGCTGATAGAGAAGAAACAGGGAGCTATGAGAAGGCCAATGGCAGAAACCAAGAGAGTTTCAAGAAAGCAAGAAAGAGAAACCAGCTCTGAAAGCAGCAAAAGGAACAATGGGAAAAAATAAAATAGTTTCACGTAACCTAAAAACACATGTTGAGTCTTCTAATCAAATTGAAAGCACTTGCTAGTGTCAGAGGCATGTGAACCAGAGCAACTCCATCTTGAATGGGGCTGAGTAAAATGAGGCTGACATCTACTGGGCTGCATTCCCAGACAGTTAAGGCATTCTAAGTCACACGATGAGATAGGAGGTTGGCACAAAGTACAGATCATAAAGACCTTGCTGATAAAACAGGTTACAGTAAAGAAGCCAGCTAAAACCCATCAAAAACAAAATGGTGATGAGAGTAACCTCTGGTCATCCCCACTGCTCATTATACACTAATTAGAATGTATTAGCATGCTAAGAGACACTCCCACCAGCGCCATGACAGCTTACAAATGCCATAGCAACATCAGGAAGTTACCCCATATGGTCTAAAAAGAGAAGACATGAATAAGCCACCCCTTGTTTAGCATACCATCAAGAAATAACCATAAAAATGAGCAACCAGCAGCCCTCGGGACTGCTCTGTCTATGGAGTAGCCATTCGTTTGTTCCTTTAGTTTCCTAATAAACTTGCTTTTGCTTCACACTGTGGAGTCATCCTAAATTCTTTCTTGCATGAGATCCAAGAACCCTCTCTTGGGGTCTAGATCGAAACCCCTTTCCTGTAACACTAGGAATTTATAGGTATGCACAATAAATCTATACATATTGTTGTCAAAATTGTTAATTCCAAAGATAAGGACAAAGTTTCATAAGCTTGTGAACTGAACAAACAAGTTTATTTATATGGAGAGAGAATTAAACAATCTATAGACTATTAAGAGAAATGCAAGGAATTTAATAACACAGTAGACATTTTAAATGATTAAAGAAGGGGAAAAATGAATACAGCCTGAGCAGGAATGTCTATAGTACTATCAGGAAAATTAGACTCTAAGACAAAAACTGTTACTTGAGATAATCAGAATATTTTATAATGCTAAACAGTCAATTCATTGGGAAGATATAACAACTAGAAACAAATATGCACCTGGCCCCAAAATACAAGAAGCAAAAACTGACAGAATTAAAGACAGAACCAGCCAAACAACAATAATAGTTGGAGACTTCCATATTCCTTTCTCAATAATGGATAAAACAACTAGACAAAATCTACAAAGTCTGGGTTTTTAACTCCAGACTGGCTCCTTAGCTGTTTTTCTGGCGGGGCTCTTGCCACATTTCCCACGGCCATTGGCTGTGTGCTCCTGCATACTTGGATGCTCCTCTCCTGCCTGGGCCCTACCAGGACCCCTGAGATCCAGGAGCTGTGGCTTTTGGGGGCTGGTAGAGAAGAAACAGGGAGCTATGAGAAGGCCAATGGCAGAAACCAAGAGAGTTTCAAGAAAGCAAGAAAGAGAAGCCAGCTCTGAAAACTTAACACTATAAACCAATTAAAGCTAATTGACATCTTTAGAATGCCCCACCCAATAGCAATACAATACACATTGTTCATGAGCACACATGGAACATTCTCCAAGATAGACAGTGTGCCTGGCCATAAAACTAGTATCAGGCCAGGCACGGTGGCTCACTCCTGTAATCCCAGCACTTTGAGAGGCCGAGGCGGGCAGATCACCTGAGGTCGGGAGTTCAAGACCAGCCTGACCAACATGGTGAAACCCTGTCTTTACTAAAAATACAAAATTAGCTGGGCATGGTGGCACATGCCTGTCATCCCAGCTACTCAGGAGGCTGAGGCAGGAGTATCTCTTGAACCCAGGAGGCAGAGGTTGCAGTGAGCTAAGATTGCCTCATTGCACTCCAGCCTAGGCCACAAGAGTGAAACTCCGTCTCAAAAAAAAAAAAAAAGTATCAATAAATTTTAAAAGATTGAAAGTATACAGTTATAATTTCCAAGCACAATGGAATAGAATTTGGAACAACAATAGAAATAAATTGTTGCCTCATCTCTAGAAAAAAATTTTAGAAATTAGCTGAGCGTGGTGGCACGCACCTCTAGTCCCAGCTACTTGGGAGGCTGAGGTGGGAGCAGGACCTCTTGAGCCTGGGAGGTCAAGGCTGCGGTGAGCCAGGATCCTGTCACTGCACTCCAACCTGAGCAACAGAGCAAGACCTTGCCTAAAAAAAAAAAGAAAAGAAAAAAAAGAAAAAGAAAAGAAATTTGGGAAATGTGCAAATAAAAAGTCACAATGAAGATTAGAAAATGTTTAGAGATGAATGAAAATGAAATCACATTATACAAACATGTATGAGACGCAGCTGAAACTGTGTTTAAATCAAAATTTATAGCTGTGAGCACCTATAGTAAAAAATAGAGCAACCTCAAATCAACAACCTAACTTTCCACCTGGAAAATATCAAAAAAGAAGATCAAACTAAACCCAAAACAAGCAGAAGGAATTAATAATGATTAGATGGGAAGTAAATGAAACAGAAAGCACACAGAAGGGAAACCCAGTGAAAACAAAAGTTGGTTCTTTGAAAAGGTCCACCAAATTGACAAACCTTAGCTAGACTTACCAAGAAAAAATACATAAAATTTCAAAATCAAGAATGGAAAACAGGACATCACTACACACTTTACAAAAACTAAAAAGATTAAAGAGAAATATGGCCGGGCGTAGTGGCTCATGCCTGTAATCCCAGCACTTTGGAAGACAGAGGCAGGCAGATAGGTCACCTGAGGTCAGGAGTTCCAGACCAGCCTGGGCAACATGGTGAAACCCTGTCTCTACTAAAAATACGAAAAATTAACTGGGCATGGTGGCACGCACCTGTAATCCCAGCTACTCGGAAGGCTGAGGCAGAAGAATCTCTTAAACCTGGAAGGCGGAGGTTGCAGTGAGCCAAGATTGTGCCACTGCACTCCAGCCTAGGCAACAGAGCGAGACTCCATCTCGAAAATTTAAAAATAAATAAATAAAGGGGAATATCACGAACAACGTATGGCAATAAATTAGACAGCTTAGATGACAGGTAAAAATTCTTAGAAAGACAAATTACCAAAACCAACTCAAGAAGAAATAGAAAATCTGAATAGATGTATAACAAATAAAAAGAGATTTGTAATTTAAAACACTCCCGCAAAGAAAAGCTCAGGCCTAGATGGTTTCATTGGTGAATTTCACAAAACATTAAAGCATAAATAATATTAATTCTTCACAATCTGTTCCAAAATATGGAGAAAGGGAGCACTTCCAAGCTTATTATATGAGGTCAGTATTACCCTAATATCAAAGCCAGACAGTGGCAACTCAAGACAACTAGAGACCAATCTCTTTCATAAATATAGATATAAAAGTCATTAGTAAAATATCAGTAAGCCCAATACAGCAATATATAAAAAGGATTATACACCATGATCAAGTGGGATTTACCCCAGAAATGCAAGATTGGTTTAACTTCTGAAAATCAATTAATGTAACACACCATAGTAAAAGAATAAATTTTATTCATTTATTTTAAAGATGGGGTCTCACTCTATCACCCAGGTGAGATCGTAGCTCACTGCAGCCTCAAACTCCTGGGCTCAAGCAATCCTCCTGCCTTGGCTTCCCAGAGTGTTGGGATTACAGATGTGAGCTGTTGCACCTGCCCCTGTAAAAGAAGACACTTTTTTTTTTTTTTTTGAGATGGAGTCTCACTCTGTCGCCCAGGCTGGAGTGAAAGACTAATTTCCGGCCGGGCGCGGTGGCTCACGCCTGTAATCCCAGCACTTTGGGAGGCCGAGGCAGGCGGATCACGAGGTCAGGAGATCGAGACCATCCTGGATAACACGGTGAAACCCTGTCTCTACTAAAAAATACAAAAAAATCAGCCGGGCGTGGTGGCGGGCACCTGTAGTCCCAGCTACTCGGGAGGCTGGGGCAGGAGAATGGCGTGAACCTGGGAGGTGGAGCTTGCAGTGAGCCGAGATCATGCCACTGCACTCCAGCCTGGGTGACAGAGCAAGACTCTGTCTCAAAAAAAAAAAAAGAAAAAGAAAAAGAAAAGAAATACTAAATTCTTCCTGGCTAAGATAGGGAACCAAACAAGAATGTTCATTCTCACCACTTCTATTCAACGGTATAGTGGAGGTCCTAGCCAGTACAATTAGTCAATGAAAAGAAATAAAAGGCATCCAGGTTGGAAAGGAAGAAGAAAAAAAACTGCTTTGATCCACAGCTGACTTAAATTGCATGTAGAAAATTCTAATGAATCCACAAATAACTACTAGAAGAAATGAGTCCAGCAATGTTTCACAAGAAAATATCAATATCCAAAAATCAATTGTATGTCAATAAGCTAGCAATGAACAATCAAAAAATGAAATTAATAAAATGAATTCATTCCCAATAGGATCAAAAAGAATAATAAATTCGGGCTGGGTGCGGTGACTTATGTCTGTAATCCCAGCACTTTGTTAGGCCGAGGCGGGCGGATCATCTGAAGTCAGGACTTCAAGACGAGTTTGGGCAACATGGTGAAACCCTGTCTCTACTAAAAAAATACAAAAATCAGCTGGGCATGGTGGCGGGTGCCTGAAATCACAGCTACTTGGGAGACTGAGGCAGGAGAATTGCTAGAACCTGGGAAGTGAAGGTTGCAGTGAGCCACAATCGTGCCACCGCAGCTTGGGTAACAGAGAGAGACTCCATCTCAAAAAAAAAAAAAAAAGAAGAAGAAATTGAATTTAAAAAAAGTAATAAATTTAACAAAAATACAAGAGTTGTACAATAAAAACTATAAATCTTGGCTAGGCACGGTGGCTCACGCCTGTAATCCTAGCACTTTGAGAGGCTGAGGTGGGCGGACCATGAGGTCAGGAGATCGAGACCATCCTGGCTAACACGGTGAAACCCCGTCTCTACTAAAAATACAAAAAATTAGCCGGGCGTGGTGGCAGGCACCTGTAGTCCCAGCTACTCGGGAGGCTGATGCAGGAGAATGGCGTGAACCTAGGAGGCGGAGCTTGCAGTGAACCGAGGTCGAGCCACTGCACTCCAGCCTGGGTGTCAGAGCAAGACTCCGCCTCAAAAAGACAAACAAACAAACTAGAAATCATTCCTTTAAAAATTTAAAGATCTAAATAAATGGAGTGGCATCCCATGTTCATGGTTTGGAAAACTCAATATTAGCAAAATGGCAGTACTCCCCTAATTGACCTAAAGAGGCAATGCAATCTTTATCGAAACCTCAACTGGCTTGTTTTTTTGCAGAATTTGACAAGTTGATCCTAAAAGTCATGTGGAAATGCAAAGGATGCAGAATAACCTAGCAATGTTGAAAAAGTAAAATAAAGTTGGAGGACTTCCAATTACCAATTTCAAAATTTATTCCTGATTACAAAGCTATAGGAATAAAGACAGGGTGATACTGGCATAAGGATGGACATATAGCTCAATGAAGCAAAATTGAGAGTCCAGAAATAACTTTCATATTTATGGTCAAATGATTTTTGACAAAAGTGGCAAACCATTCAATGTGAAAAGGAGATCCAACAAATGGTGCTAGGACAATTATTGGATCTCTCCTTTTTTTGGACAGCACCTCGCTCTGTCACCCAGGCTGGAGTGCAGTGGCATGATCTCAGCTCACTGCAACCTCTGCCTCCCGGGCTCAAGCGATTCTCCTGCCTCAGCTTCCCAAGTAGCTTAGGGCTACAGGTACCCACCACCGCGCCCAGCTAATTTTTGTATTTTTAGTAGAGACAGGTTTCACCATGTTGGCCAGGCCAATCTTGAACTCCTGGCCATTATTTTCAAATGATTCTCACATGCTCTGAACCCCACTCATTCATCATTATTATCTTTTTTTTTTTCTTGAGACAGGGTCTCCCTCTGTTGCCCAGGCTGGAGTGGAGGAGTGCGACCATGGCCCACCATGGTCTCAAATTCCTGAGCAAAAGCAATCCTCCTATCACACCCTCCCATGCAGCTGAGAATACAGAAGCCTGCCCTCAGAGCCAGATATATATATATATATATACACATACATATATATACATATATATATGTGTATATATATGTGTGTGTATATATATATATGTGTGTGTATATATATATTTTTTTGTTTGTTTGTTTGTTTGTTTTTCTAGGGATGTGGTCCCACTGTATTGATCGGGCTAGGTTTCAAACTCCTGGTCTCATGCGATCCTCTCCCCTCAGCCATCATCACCTTATAGAGTGCACATTTTGTGCCACGCACTGTTCAAAACCACTTACATACATTAATTTAATCCTCACAATGAAATGAGAGAGAAATAATTATTATTCCCATTTTAAAGATGAGAAAACTGGTACACAGAGAGGTTTTGATTGCACAAGGTGATATTGCTAGTTAGTGGCATGGCGGGGATCCAAACCTAGGTAGTATAGTTCCAAGGTGTGTTTATTCAGCCCATGTTTACTGAGCACCTATTACTATGTGTTGGGCTCTGCTCTAGGTGTTAGAGCTATAGACAGTACAAATGAACTACCTCACCCCCATTAAGACATCTCTCCTGGCTGGGCATGGTGGCTCATTCCCGTAATTCTAGCACTTTGGGAGGCCAAGGTGGGTGGATCACTTGAGGTCAGGAGTTCGACACCAGCCTGGCCAACATGGTGAAACCCCATCTCTACTAAAAATACACAAATAAGCCAGGCATGGTGGTGGGCACCTGTAATCCCAGCTACTCGGGAGGCTCAGGCAGGAAAATCACTTAGAACCCGGGAGGTGGAGGTTTCAGTGAGCCAAGATTGCACCATTGCACTCCACCCTGGGCAATAAGAGCAAAACTCCATCTCAAAAAAAAAAAAAAAAAAAAAGACATCTCTCCCATATCTCTCTCTTATTGAGACATGGTCTCTCTCACCTTTCCCACCAAATTTTTTCTTTAAAGAAACAAAATCCTTTGATCACTCAGCCCCCTCAAGTTGTGAATCTGGTTTTCGGTTTTTAATTCCAGAGACAACAAAGGGGGCAGAACATAGACCCATGCTACCATCTTGACAGAGTCTCCATTTCAGTTCCATATGCTCAAGTCTCTCCTATCTTTAAAACAAACAAGCAAAATCATCATTCTCACCCTTTTGCATCTACCCTAGTCCTGCCTTTCTTGGCTCTTCATAGGCAAACTTTTTTTTTTTTTTAATGAAGTCTCACTCTGCCACCCCAGCCTGGAGTGCACTGGCACGATCTTGGCTCACTCCAAACTCCACCTCCCGGGTTCAAGCAATTTTCTGCCTCAGCTTCCCGAGTAGCTGGGATTACAGGCACCCGCCACCACACCTGGCTCCTTGTCTGGCTAAATTTTGTATTTTTAGTAAAGACGGGGTTTCACCATCTTGGCCAGGCTTATCTTGAACTCCTGACCTGGTGATCCACCCAACTCAGCCTCCCAAAGTGCTGAGATTACAGGCATGAGCCACCGCACCCAGCCATAGGCAAAATTCTTGAAGCAAATGTGTACACTGTCTCCAATTCCACACCTCACACTCAATCCATGGCTCTCTGAAACCAGGTGTTGGCTTACAACATTCCAGAAACTGGAACCCGTGTTCTTCTCAGCTGTGGCACTGCTCTCCTTACTCTTTTGCCTCCAAGCTCTTGGAAGAAATGTCTACATTGTCTATACTACCCCTTTCTTGATCACTGCCTGGATCCCTGCACTACGGCCACTGCTTCTGCTGATCCTCTGATACTGCCCTTACCAAAGGAGCTAATTCATTCCCGCCTTCAGAGCTGGAGTACATGTCTCAGGGCTTGACACACTTGTCCATGTGCTCGTTTCTAAGCCTGTCGTAGTTTGTTTGTTCCACCATCCAAGGGACTTGCCAGCAACCAATACACATGCTTCATCTCACCCAACATTCACTTCTGTCTTCCCCCACCTCGGCGCCCCATGTTCTGTTGTCCTGAAATATCCACTTGGCCCTTTGAAAGGCTCTGAATCCATTTCCTCCGTGAAGAATATCCTGACTTCTGGATTGCATGTGTTGTCACTGTTCTTCTAACTACTTCTAGGTCCAGGACTGGTCTTACATACACAGGTTGTGTCTTGGACAAGCCATACTGAGGTCTACATTTGTGGACTGCACAGTGTCACCTCCCACCCCCTCCCAACTTCCTGAAAAGTGGCTCCTCAAACCCTCTACTCCACTAGAACCACCAGCTAAAGGAAGCATCAGCTAAAACCCCACAGTATTAGCATTCATTAAAAGCTCCTACCTGAATCAGCAATTACTATGGTATTTGAAAATGTTTTCTAATGGTGCATAAGAAATTCCCACACAGGTATTAACTCACAGTTCTGTAGGTCAGAATGGCTGCTTCTCTGCTCAGAATCTACCAAAGCTAAAATTAAGGTGTCAGCTGGGCTGGGTTCTCATGTGGAGTTCAGGATCCTCTTCCAAATGAATGTGATTACGGCAGGATTCACATCCTTGCTGTTGCAGTACTAAGGACTCCGTTTCCTTGCTGGCTGTCAGCTGGGAGCCATTCTCAGCCAGAGGCTGCCTGGATTCCTCCCTGCGTGGCCCCGGTGACATCTTCATGCCAGCAATGGAGACCTTTGCTTGCCTCCAATCTCTCACACCTGAAACCTCTGTTGCCAGGAAGACTCAGTCCCTTTCAAGAACTCACCTCATTAGGTGAGGCCCACAGAGGATATTCTCCCTAACTTAAAGTTAACTGATTTCAGACCCTACCTACGTCTGCAAGACGCCTTCCCAGCAGCATACAGGCTAGTACTTGACTGAGTGACTGGAGAAGGAGTGTGTACACCAGGGAGCAGGAATCTTGGGGTCATCTCAGAGTTCTGCCTACCACATTGGGGATTTCCTGTTCCATCGTTCCATTAGGTTGTGTTCTACTTTAAGAAAGATCTTCCCCCTTTTCCCCTTCTTTCTCTATTCTTTCCTTTTTTCTTTCTGTCAGCATAAACCAAGGAATTTTTTTTTTTTTTTTGTCTTTTTTCTTGAGATGGAGTCTCACTCTGTCACCCAGGCTGGAGTGTGCAGTGTGATCTCGGCTCACTGCAACCTCCGCTTCCCAGGTTCAAATGATTCTCCTGCCTCAGCCTCCCTAGTAGCTGGGATTACTGGCGCCCGCCACCACACCCGGTTAATTTTTGTATTTTTAGTAGAGACGGGGTTTCACCACGTTGGTCAGGCTAGTCTCGAACTCCTGACTGCAGGTAATCCACCCGCCTCGGCCTCCCAAAGTGTTGGGATTACAGGCATAAGCCACCGGGCCCAGCCGGAATTCATTTTTAATTCAAGACTTTACAATCCACTTCTGACACTACTCATTTTCCTCCCCTCAGTAAATCTCTTATTCTTACTGGGCGTGTCTAGTTTCTCTCTTCCGCAACTCCTGGGAGACCCTCCTGACATCGCCCATCCGCGCAGCCTGCAGAGAGAGATCAGTGGGAGGAGGAGGAGCCGAGAGCCACCACTTAGGCTTCCAACCGATCCCTACCAGGGTGGGCGCAGCCCACTTCCTGATTGGCTGCACTCTCTGCGTCTTGGGGTGGGAGAGAACGGCGGGGCCACGCCCCCTAACTAGGCAGCCAATCAGGACGTGGGGTGCTGGTTTCTCCATTGTGAAGCTTCAGCCTTTGATGGTTTGAGTCCTGGGAGTCTGGTTAGTACAAGGCGAAGCCTACTGGGTCTGGCGCTCCGTTTTCAAGACACTCAGAGTCCGTCTTTGTCTGAGGGGAAAGGTCATGGCCCTGAAACCACCTCCTGCCACCCAGCCTGCTCCCAACGCGCCAGCTACCCCAGGCGCCCCCACTACCACAGGTGATCCAGGTGCTTCAGCTGCCCTAGGTGCTCCCCTTACCACAGGTGGTCCAGGTGCCCCAGCTGAGGTGCCCAAAGAGCCGCAAGAGCCTACACAGACACCAGAGGAACTAGCATTTTACGCCCCAAACTACCTATGTTTGACCATCTTTGCTATACTTTTATTCCCTCCATTTGGATTGGCAGCTTTGTACTTCTCTTACCAGGTAAAATAATGCCCACGTCATAGCCCCTTTCCTTTTTTTTTTTTTTTCTTTTTGAGACCCAGTCTCACTCTGTCTCCCAGGCTGGAGTGCAGTGGTGCAATCTCGGCTCACTGCAATCTCTGCCTTCCTGGTTCCAGCGATTCTCCTGCCTCAGCCTCCTGAGTAGCTGGGATTACAGACACGGGCCACAGCGCCCGGCTCATTTTTGTATTTTTAGTAGAGACGGGTTTTGCCATGTTGGCCAGGCTGGTCTCGAACTTCTGACCTCAGGTGATCCACCCACCTCGGCCTCCCAAAGTCCTGAGATTACAGGCATGAGCCAAGCCACTGCGCCCAGCCTACCCTGTCCTCCATTTGGCCCCTGCATCTGCTCCTGTCCCGGGACCTGCATAGGGGCTTTCCCTCAGTGACTGCCGGTCTCCAACCGTTCTCCCTGGGGTTCCTGGACACAGAAACCCACATCTATGCTTCCACCCCTACAGACTATGAAGGCCAACCAGAACAGCGAATGGGAAGAGGCTTACATCAACTCAGGCCGAACTGGTTGGTTCGGTGCATTCGCGGTAATGATCGGCTTAGGTATCATTTATGGCTTGGTCCTATATTAATGAAGGCTAGGCATAGCAACCCAGGGGTCCGCTCCCCAACCGAGCCACTCACCAAAACACTAACCAGCCAAGTCAGCCATCAGGCAAGAAACTCAACTGCTGAGACATCTAGCCAAGAAATCCTCCAACCAAAGAACTCAACATTCAAGAAACCCACCAACCCAGGAACACCCAGACCACCTGCCTGTGCTACTTCAACTCACTCAGCTCCAGGGCTGTCTTCATCTACCCTAGGGGTCCACACTTCATGCCCCAGATCCCTTTAGCTCCTTGACACTGGGCTGTTCTTTCAGAGGAATCTTTAAACCAAAAAACTGGAATGGAATGTTCTGGTTTCCTGTGGTGTGTGTGTACGTGTGTGTGTCAACATGCCCATGATTGTTTTCTGGGTCAGTGGTCAGTATCTGTGTTTCCCTGGAGCTGTTTCCTAGACTGTGAAAATCAGAATGTCCCAGTGGGGGAGCCCACAGACATAGAATTCAGGCAGATGTCAGTTAAAAACTTACCTCTGACACTGAAAAACTGTATAGCCCTGAACAGATAACTTTTTCTTGAGCATAGTTCCTTTGCCTGTAAAGCAGGCATAATTGCCAAGGTGGGGATGATATTTAGAAATCTGAATTGATGTTTATTCTCTAGGAGTCTTCTAATTTGAGCTGGGATTGGAGATGTCTAGTGTCTCAGAGCAGCAATAAGAAAACAGAAACCTCTTCCAGCTTCTGACATCCAAATGTCAAGCTCTTAGGGGAAGAATGGAAAGTCCTCAAGAAATGCAAATAGCTTTGGCAGAATAGCTGATGAAGACCACCTCTCCCCCCTCCAGAAAAGCATTGGTTCCCCATTCATGGAAAAGGGAATGTGGAGAGAGATTAGATAATAGTACATCCATGAGGTTCCTGGAACCCGCATCTGAGGAAGAGCGGTGTCAGAGACCCCAGCTGTTATCTGTATTCCCTCCTCACAGATAAGGTCTAGAAAGGCTCCAAGTTCTCAAAGAAGATATGCTACATGGTGTAGACATTTACAAAGAAATGACCTCAGACAGCCAAGGAGGATACCCCATGGCCCAGCCTAGTGAGAAGAAGGTGGGTTCCATAGGAATCTCAAATGCCAGGTGGAGAGAGAACTATAGAGGAAAACTAGGGATAAACAGGGAGCCATCCTGCATGAATCAAAACAGAGATCTAGACTGACACTATGGGCCACAGACACCCAGGGCTGCTTCTGATGCCCAAGCTTCATGGACAACCCCAAGTTCAGAACCAGATTAATATTTAGCACAATATTTAGCAGAACTAAGTTCCCACCACCATGGAGAATGGAGATTCTCAGTAGAAATTCAATGGAGCTGCTGGGGAAGAGACTGCTCACTGTCCCCCGGAGTCCATCACCTCTTTGTCCTGGGAACATTGCCTGGCCACATCTCAGAGGTTCCCCTCTGCAGCCATGAAATGTGCTTTGGTCCTGTGGAATGTGAGCAGAACTGACATGTACCACAAACAAACCTGGCTTTTCAATGTCTCCTGGGACACTCCTCTAAACTCCTCCTCCCCTGGCCAACGGGGCAAGTGGTACCCATGTGATGATTTAGAAGGCCACATGTTGTAGACGTGGCAAAGCCCCCATTAGCCTGGGTCCCTGAATCATTCTAGGAACAGTTTCCCTTCCCCCAAATGCCTCATGTGGTCAGGCAGAAAATAGACTACCATGCTGACAAATGACATGCTTGGCCTGTTTCCATAGCCCAATCCACCCGAACCAGTGCAGATGCAGGAGAATAGAGTTCTATTTCTTGCACATCTGGGATTACAGCTTCAAGTTCATACCCAACAGAGACATCCATCTTGTTGGGTGGTTTATAGGAAATAATAATAGAAGGAAACAACGAAGGCCCTAGTCCACCTTAACTGTAACTGTTGTGATGCTGTTTGTCTCCTCTGTGGGCTTGGGTATCTGGGCAGATCCCATGTGTTTGTGGGACAATGCTCTGGGTTATGGGGATGCCTGGAGATGGGATGATGCCTAATTGTCATGTTAATGGATCTAGAGGGTTAGCCATCCCTGTCCCTCTCCAGATCCAGCCCAGGCTGGGCCTGTCACATTCAGCTGCAAAGCCATGTCAGGTTATGATGGCCCATGTCAACATCAGCAGGCAGACCCAAGTGTCATCTTCTGCTACAGGCCTTGGAAAGCCAGCCAGCCTCCTCTACTTCAGCTCCCAGACATCATCCAACTTGAATTTCACTCTCGGGCATCCAACCGGTATTTAGCACCAGGCAAACAGAAAACGAGGCCAGGCACAGTGGCTCGTGCCTGTAATTTCAATGCTTTAGGAGGCTGAGAGAGGAGGATGGCTTGAGCCCAGGACTTTGAGACCAGCCTGGGCAGCAAGTTGATAACTCTTTTCTACAAAATTTTTCAAAATTAGCCAGGCATGGTGGCACATGCCTGTAGTCTCAGTTACTCAGGAGGGTGAGGTGGGAGGATCACTTGGGCCCAGGATTTTGAGGCTGCAGTGAGTCATGATGATGCTACTGCACTTCAGCCTGGGGGACACAGCTAGACTTTGTCTCTAAAATAAATAAATGTAAAAAATAAGGCCGGGTGCAGTGGCTCACACTTGTAATCCTAGCACTTTGGGAGACCGAGGCGGGAGGATCACCTGAGGCCAGGAGTTTGAGACCAGCCTGGCCAACATGGTGAAACCCTGTCTCTATAAAAATACAAAAATTAGCTGCTGTGGTGGTGCATGCCTGTAATCCCAGCTACTCGGGAGGCTGAGACAGGATAATCTCTTGAACCCGGGGGTGGAGGTTGCAGTGAGCAGAGATTGCACCACTTCACTCCAGCCTGGGTGAATGAGTGAGACTCCACCTCAAAAAAAAACTCTTATCTGACTTTGATTGCATTACAATCAATTTAGTTATCAGTTTTGGGAGATTTAACATCTTTATGATAAGCCTTCCTATTCATAAATATGACATATCAAATAGGACTTGTACATCTTTAGCTTTATTTTATGTATTATAAGCAATCCTTTTTTCCATTACATAATCTAAAGTATTATTGGGGTAGAAGAAAGGTATTGAGTTTCCCAATGTTGATATCTTGTGTGGCGAACTTACTGAACTTTCTTGGTGTAATAATTCATCATTTCACACACTTAGATTGTCTATGCTAAATCTGAATTATTTCTTAACAATTTTAATACCTCATTATATACATATTTTTTTTAGTCCCTAGGCTAAACCTTTCAGCAAAATATGAATTAGCATCATAATCTTGTTTCCATCCTTGTATGGGTTAGTTCTATTGTTTTACTATTAAGTCAGGCAGTTGATGTAGATTTCTGATAAAAACTTCATCTTTTTTTTTTTTCTGAAGCAAACTCTGGCTCTGTCACCCAGGCTGGAGTGCAGCGGCACAATCTCAGCTCACTGCAATCTCTGCCTCCCAGGTTCAAGCGATTCTAGTGCCTCAGCCTCTATAGTAGCTGGGACTGCAGGCACGCACAACCACTCGGGGCTAATTTTTTGTATTTTTAGTAGAGATGGGATTTCTCTATGTTGGCCAGGATGGTCTTCAACTCCTGGCCTTAAATTATCTGCCTGCCTCGGCCTCCCAAAGTGGTGAAATTATATGCATGAGCCACCGTGACCAGCCAAAATTTCATCAATTTTGTTATGTTTTCTTCTATTCCTGGCTTGCCAAGATTTTTTAAATTAGAATTTTATATTGAGGCTAGGCACAGTGGCTCATGCCTGTATTTCCAGTACTTTGGGAGGCCAAGGCAGGAGAATCATTTGAGGCCAGGAATTTGAGACCAGCCTGGGCAACATAGCTAGATCTCGTCTCTACTGAAAAAAGAAAAAAAAATTAGCCAGTCATGGTACCTGTATTCTCAGCTACTCAGGAGGCTGAGATGGGAGGATCACTTGAACCCAGGAGTTAGAGGCAGCAGTGAGCCATAATCACACCCTTGCACTCCAGCCTGGGCAACACAGCGAGACCCTGTCTCAAAAAAAATTTGTGTTGAATCATACTAAATACTTTTCAGCATCTATTAACATGATCATATGACATTTTAATTCAATCCTTTAACAAAGTTATTCACAATGAACCATTCTTATACTCTTGGGAAAACCTTACTGGGTCACAATCTATTATCCTTTTTTTTTTTTTTTTTTTTAGAGACAGAGTCTTGCTCTGTCGCCCAGGCTGGAGTGCAGTGGCACGATCTTGGCTCACTGCAAGCTCCGCCTCCCGGGTTCACGCCATTCTGCTGCCTTAGCTTCCCGAGTAGCTGGGACTACAGGTGCCCATCACCACACTCAGCTAATTTTTTGCATTTTTAGTAGAGACGGGGTTTCATCGTGTTAGCCAGATGGTCTCGATCTCCTGACCTCGTGATCCGCCTGCCTCAGCCTCCCAAAGTACTGGGATTATAGGCGTGAGCCACCAAGCCCGGCCTCTATTATTCTTTTAATATGTGATGGACAGGGTTTGCTTATGCCTTATTTGGGTCCTATATAGTTTTCATTTGGCGGCTGTTCTCAGTCCTTTGCATTGGGGCAGTGCTGGCAATGCAGAATGGGTTGAGAAGCATTCCATGTGTTTCTGTGTTCTGGAAACATTTCTATGTCATGGGAATAAGCTGCTTCTTAAAAATTGGAGTGGGCCGGGCATGGTGCCTCATGCCTGTAATCCTAGTACTTTGGGAGGCTGAGGCGGGTGGATCACCTGAGGTCAGGAGTTCGAGACCAGCCTGGTCAATATGGTGAAACCCCATCTCTACTAATAATACAAAATTAGCCGGGCATGGTGGCACACAACTGTAATCCCAGCTGCTCGGGAGGCTGAGGCAGGAGAATCACTTGAACCCGGGAAGTGGAGGTTGCAGTAAGCCAAGATCACGCCATTGCACTGCAGCCTGGATAACAAGAGTGAAACTCCATCCCCAAAAAAAAAAAAAGTTGGAATGAACATGCCTGCAAAATCTCCGGGCCTGTAATCTTTTTCGTGTAGCAGATTTTGAGTACTTTGTCTTCACTATGATGGTGAAAGCAGGAACTCTTCGGAGTCAAGTGCAAGCCACTGTTATGAGTACATTCAGAGTACTGATTCTTTGGTCTCCACACTAACCCTATAGCCTGCATCCTTACAGACTGAGGATAAAGCACAGGGAGCTGGAAAGACACAGTGCAGGTCTCACAGCGAATTCACTGAGGGGCGAGGATTGGGAACCAGGAAATCTGTCACCAAAAGCCGTGTTCTTAAGCACTGGGTGGACAACACTGCCTCCCATTGACCATTAGTAGCAATTCAATCTTTTTACCTGCTGGAGTCACTTGTTAATCATTTACCTTTCTCTTAACAAATCATTTTCATTTTCGACATAGAAGCTAACTCGAAGGAGCGCCCACTGGCCCAGAGTGGTACAACTTGAGCATCAAAAATATTAATAATGGCCAGGCGCAGTGGCTCACTCCTGTAATCCCAGGACTTTGGGAGGCTGAGGCGGGTAAATCAGTTGAGGTCAGGAGTTTGAGACCAGCCCGGCCAACATGGTGAAACCTCGTCTCTACTAAAAATATAAAAATTAGCCAGGCATCGTGACAGGCACCTGTAATCCCAGCTACTCGGGAGGCTGATGCAGGAGAATCGCTTAGAACCCGGGAGTCGTAGGTTGTAGTGAGCCGAGATGGCGCCATTGCACTCCAGCCTGGGCAACAAGAGCAAAACTCCGTCTCAAATAATAATAATAATAGTAACAACAATAATAGATTTAAACACACCAAATATATATCATATTTAATGATGAAGGATGGAATACTTTCCCTATAAGATCAACAACAAGGAAAGGATGTCTGCCCTTGACACTCCTATTTGACATAGTGCTGGAAGTTCTAGTCACTGCAAGAAAAAAAGGCAAACAGGGCCCGGCGCAGTGGCTCATGCCTGTAATCCTAACACTTTGGGAGGCAGGAGGATCACTTGAGACTAGGAGGTCAAGACCAGCCTGGGCAACACAGCATGACCCCATCTCTACAAAAAAATATTAAAAAATTAGCCAAGCTTGGTGGCACATGCTTGTAGTCCTACCTACTCAGGGGGCTGAGGCAGGGAGGACACTTGAGCCCAGGACTTTGAGACTGCAGTGAGCTATGATCACACCAACACTGCACTCCAGCCTGAGGAATAGAGTGAGACTCTGTCTCAAAAAAGAAAAAAGGCATGTAGATTGGAAAGGAAGAAATAAAACTATATCTTCAGGTGACATGAGATATGGGTGTGTGTGTGTGTGTGTGTGTGTGTGTATGTGTAGTTGATGCAAAAATAATTGCGGTTTTTGCCATTAAAAGGAATGACTGCTGGGCATGGTGGCTCACGCCTGTAATCCCAGCACTTTGGGAGGGATTTTTTTTTTTTTTTTTTTTTGAGATGGAGTCTCACTCTGTCACCCAGGCTGGAGTGCAGTGGCGTGGTCTCGGCTCACTGCCAGCTCCGCCTCCCGGGTTCATGCCATTCTCCTGTCTCAGCCTCCCGAGTAGCTGGGACTACAGGCACCCACCACCATGCCCAGCTAATTTTCTGTATTTTTAGTAGAGACGGGGTTTCACCTTGTTAGCCAGGATGGTCTCTATCTGACCTCGTGATCCACCCTCCTCAACCTCCCAAAGTGCTGGGATTACAAGCATGAGCCACCGCACCTGGCCTTTTTCTTCTCTTTTCTTTTCTTTTGAGGGGGGGTGGGGGATAGAGTCTCACTCTGTCACCCAGGCTGGAGTGCAGTGGTGTGATCTTGGCTCACTGCAACTTCCGCCTCCTGGGTTCAAGCAATTCTCCTGCCTCAGTCTCCCTAGTAGCTGGGATTACAGGCACCCACCACCATGCCCAGCTAATTTTTGTATTTTTAGTAGAGACTGGGTTTCACCATGTTGGCCAGGCTGGTCTTGAACTCCTGACCTTAGGTGATCCACCTACCTTGGCCTCTCAAAGTGCTGGGATTACAGGCGTGAGCCACAGCCCTGGACGGATGTATTTTCAATGCATGTCTTTATAATGCATGTGAAAGCTAACGCATACATGCGAGACAGTGAAGGGACCAATATGGTGGAAGTTTTCCATATTCCACTTGAAGTTGCAAAATATTCAATCTAGGTAGACTACAAAATGTTTAAGTGTGTTTACCATAATCCCTAGAGCAATCACTTAAAACTTGCAAAGATATATAGTGAAAATCACAATAAATAAATTAAAATGGAGTACTTAAATAGTATTCAAATAATCCAAAAGAAAGAAGGAAGAGGGAAAACAAGGAACAAAACACAGAAAAGGGGAAATAAAAAACAAATAATAGTAGACCTAAAGCAAAACACACCAATAATCATATTTAAGGCACATGATCTAAACACACAAGTTATAAACTATTTTTGTAATGCACTTAAAAAAAAATAGCCAGAGCCGGGCGTGGTGGCTCACACCTGTAATCCCAGCACTTTGGGAGGCCAAGGCGGGCAGATCACGAGGTCAGGAGACCATTGCGGCCAACATGGTGAAACCCTGTCTCTACTAAAAATACAAAAATTAGCTGGGCGTGGTGGCACATGCCTGCAATCCCAGCTACTCGGGAGGCTGAGGCAGGAGAATCGCTTGAACCAGGGAGTCAGAGGTTGCAGTGAGCCAAGGTTGCAGTGAGCAAAGATCGCACCACTGCACTCCAGCCTGGTGACAGAGGGAGACTCCATCTCAAAAAAACAAAACAAAAAAAATAGCCAGGTTCAAAGGCTCATGCCTGTAATACCAGGACTTTGGGAAGCTGAGGTGGGCGAATCACTTGAGCCCAGGAGTTTGAGACTAGCCTGGAAAACGTGGTGAAACTCTGTCTCTACTAAAAATACAAAAATTAGCCGGGGTGGTGGTGCACGCCTGTCATCCCAGCTACTCGGGAGGCTGAGGCAGAAGAATTGCTTAAACCTGGGAGGTAGAGGTTGCAGTGAGCCGAGATTGCACCACCGCACTCCAGCCTGGGCAACAGAACAAGGCTCTGTCTAAAAAAAAAAAAAAAAAAAAAATGTAGATAGCCAACAGGTTAAAAACAGTTTCTTAGGAAAACTGATCTTATGTTTCTGCCAAAGCTTACTAACATGCTGGTAATGAACCAAAAAAGTAACAAAAGTATGCCAGTTCATAAAGTGTATGGAAAAGAAGAGCTCATATCCTTTAAAAGTAGAATGCTTACGTAGCCAGTTTCTTTTCTTTGTTTTGCTTTTTTTTTTTTTTTCTTTTCTTCGAGACTGAGTCTCACTCTGTTGCCCAGGCTGGGGTGCAGTGGCGCGATCTTGGCTCACTGCAACCTCTGCCTCCCGGGTTCAAGCGATTCTCATGCCTCAGCCTTCCAAGTAGCTGTGATTACAGGTGCCCGCCACCATACCCAGCTAATTTTTGTATTTTTAATAGAGACAGGGTTTCACCATGTTGGCCGGGCTGGTCTCCAACTCCTGACCTCAAGTAATCCACCTGCCTCGGCCTCCCAAAGTGCTGGGATTACAGGCATGAGCCACTGCGCCGGCCTGCTTTTTTTTGTTTTTTGTTTTTTTTTCCTGCTTTGTTTTTTGAGACAAGGTCTTGCTGTGTCACCCAGGCTGGAGTGCAGTGGCATAATCACAGCTCACTGCAGCCTCAAACTTCTGCGCTCAAGCCATCCTCCCGCCTCAGCCTCCCGAGAACCTGGGACTACAGGCGGACACCACCATGCCTGGCTAATTTCTTTTTCTTGTGTAAAGATGGGGTCTCGCTATATTGCCCAGGCTGGTCTCAAACTCCTGAGCTCAAACAATCCTCCCACCCAGGTCTCCCAAAGTGCTGGAATTATAGGTGTGAGCCACTGTGGCCAGTCAATTATTGTTGTTTTAAGAGTTATTTATGTATTTTGGATATTCCTTTATAAGTGTTTTGCAAGTATTTTCTCCTAGTCTGTGACTCATCTTTTCATTCTCTGTTTTTTTTTTTTAGACAGGGTCTTGCTCTGTTGCCCAGGCTGGAGTGCAGTGGCACATCCTAGCTCACTGTAGCCTCCGAACTCCTTGACTCAAGCGGTCTGCCCGCATCAGCCTCAGCCTCCCAAGTAACTGGGACCACTAGCACATGCCACCACACCCACCTAACTTAAAAAAATATTTTTTTTTTGGAGATGGGGTCTCTCTATGTTGCCCAGGCTGGTTTCAAACTCCTAGGCTCAAGCAATCCTCCTGCCTCAGCCTGCCAAAGTGCTGGGATTATAGGCACAGGCCACTACACTCGACCTCATTCTCTTAATATGTTTTAAAGGTCTCAAAAATGTTCAGAGCCCCCTGAAAAGCTCATAGACCCATGAGAGATGTGGTGTCTAACTGATTTTTTTAATAGCAAAAAAATCTCTACACAGGCAGAAGAATGGGCATATTTGGGGGAAATGGCAGCTGTTGAGAAACCAGACATCCAGAAGTCACAGCTGGCAATCCTTCCTCCAGGAAGCCCACCTGGATCGCATCAGCCCATGGCACTGTCTTCTGCCTCTCAATCCTCGAGAGGTGTCTGAAGCTGGCTTCAGCTTCTCCTGCAAACCTGTCTCAGTGGTGATCATCGTCCCCTAGGTCAGAGACCTGAGCTGCCCCATGGATGTCTCCCTGGCTCCTCACACTCCCGAGACTCCACACGGTCCTCAGCATCTCTCCCAAAACAGCTCTTCCTCACAGGTCCCTGTTTCAAAGTCCACCCCATCCAATCCCCAGGCCAGAGTCCTGAGCGTCACCCTGAATCCCCTCCCTCCCTGCAGTTCCTCAAACTTATGAGCCATTTACTCGGCCTCCTCCTCCCTGCCCCACAGCCCCACTCTGGCCCAGCACTGTCCTCACCCTCCACCCCTCATCCTGCTCCATCCTCCTCCCTGGGTACCCAGCTCTAGTCTCACCCCACCATCTTTCCCCTACTTGCTGACTCAAAAACTGTTTATTTATTTATTTATTTATTTATTTATTTTTGAGACAGAGTCTTGCTCTGTCACCCAGGCTGGAATGCAGTGGCATGACCTCAGCTCACTGCAACCTCTACCTCCTGGGTTCAAGCAATTCTCCTGCCTCAGCCTCCTGAGTAGCTGGGACTATAGGCGCAAGCCACCATGCCCAGCTAATTTTTGTATTTTTAGTAGACACAGGGTTTCACCATGTTGGCCAGGCTGGTCTTGAACCCCTGACCTCAAATGATTCGTCCACCTCAGCCTCCCAAGTGCTGGGATTACAGGCGTAAGCCACCATGCCCGGCTTAATTCAACAACTATTTCGAAAGCCAGGCTCTGAACCAGACACCAAGGACAAAGTGGTGGCCTAGGTAAACACATTGAGTGAAAGGTCCCTAAATGCTGCCATTCCTCAGGGCCTGTCTTCCTCTCCTCTGGGTCTCATACTGACGCCCACAGCGCATCCAGCTCTCTGTCCTGGCCCAGTGGGCTCTCCAGAACTCCAGCCCTACTGCTTTCTGGGGCATCCCGCAAACCTCTCACACCTGCTGTGTCCCAAATTGACCCACCTCTGCTGCTTATTTTTACCACCCCTACCTGGTGGTGTGTCTGTCTCCCCACTCAACTATGAGCTCCGTACAATAGGGACCAGGGCTGTCGTGGTCACCATGGTGTCCCCAGCATCACCCAGCACAGGGTCAGCTCCGTCAGTGTACGGAATGGTAAGCACGAATGAATGGGAAAATGCATGCCTGGGAAATGTTAGGGTCATGCTCTCTGCCCCTATCCTCCACTCAGACATGGGACACCTGTTTCTGAAATCAAAGAGCAGTAAGTCCAGGATCTCATTGCCTGGTTCCAGTCCTCCTAGGACGCAAGTCCCATTTTGTCAAGAAAATAAAGAGGGTGGGCGCGGTGGCTCACGCCTGTAATCCCAACACTTTGGGAGGCCGAGGCGGGAGGATCGCTTGAGCCCAGGAGTTCAAGAGCCCAAAAGCTGAGACTAGCCTGGGCAACATGTGAGATCCCATCTCTATTAAAATAAAAAATGTTTAACTAAAACAAGAAAAAGAAAATAAAGGGAAGCATCAAGGACTGTTTTGCCCCTTTCGGGTTAGCTGGTAGTGAGCGGGAGAACGAGGGAAGGCGGGCGGGACCGCCGTCTCTCCACGCCCTTTTCATTTCCACTCAAGGAGACCCACGTCGGAAGAGTCAGCGCTGCAAGACCCAGCCTGACCGCGCTAAGATTACTATGCAGCGCCCGAGCCCGCTGTCTGCCTGGCAACAGATGACGTCACCGTTGGCGCGCCCGTGACGTCAGAGGCGGGCGCCACACTTGACGTGGCTGAGGCAGGCGGTGGCGCCGCCGCGGCGCTGTCATGGAGCTAGCTCAGGAAGCGCGGGAACTGGGTTGCTGGGCGGTCGAAGAGATGGGGGTGCCCGTAGCGGCCCGGGCCCCGGAATCGGTGCTGCGCAGGTGAGGACCGCTCCTGGAGTGAGGACTCCCCACCCTGGAGATTGAGTCTCCGGGAGTGAGAACTCCACCCCTCATTGAGGACTCAACCCCCCCCCCATTCCCCATCGAGAGTGACCCTAGTTACTGAGGGCTCCCTACCCTGGGAGGCACCCCAGAGTGAGGTCCCTAGCACTGGTGAGGATCCTCCACGAGTTAGCGAAGACCTCTCCTTATGGAAATAGGATCTCCAGGGTGAGGCTGTCCCCGCAGCACCTCCCCTCCCCACCCTTACCCTAACCAAGAAGGACACTCAGGAGTTAGCCGTAGCCACCCCATCGGGGATTGAATCTGTAGGAGTGATGCCCCACATCTGGTCATGAGATGGCACTTACTGGCAGTACATCCCCCACCACCACCTCTGGATGTGACTGGATAACCCTCTCCCAGGAGAAAGGGTGCACCCGCCCCTCCCGCGCTCCCCAACCACTCGCCTTCCCAGGGAATGAGAATAACACCACACTTAGTGCAAACATCCAGTCCCTAGAAAAAAAATGTTTTACCAATTAGCCGGGTGTAGTGGTGCCTGCCTGTAGTCCTAGCTACTCTGGAGGCTGAGGTGGGAGGATCGCATGAGCCCAGGAGGTTGAGGCTGCAGGGAGCTATGATCGTACCACTGCACGCCAGCCTGGGCGACAGAGCAAGACTGTCTCTTAAAAAAAAAAGCAAAACAAAAGTTTGGGCCTTCCCTCCCCAAGAAGTGAGAACTCCCTAGTAAAGACTTCCTACCACCATCACCCTGGGAATGAGGATCCCACACCCTGTGTGCTGCCCCAGGCATTTGCCTACACACTGTCCCCACAGGTTGTGTCTGGGCCAGGGGGCTGACATCTGGGCCTACATCTTGCAGCATGTGCACAGTCAGAGGTAAGCTGGGCTAGATCAGGGGAGGGGGCACAGGTGAGGCCCATAGTAACTCCTCTTTCTGCCTCTGCACTGTAGGACTGTCAAGAAGATCCGGGGAAACCTACTCTGGTAACTGCTTCTTAAAGCTATCCCCTCCTATCTTCCCCACTCCCATCTAGCCCTGTCCCCACCACAGCATCACACCTGTTGCCCTCCCCTCTGGAAGCCCCACTCATCCGCTGACTCTGGCCTCATTTTCCTAGGTATGGCCACCAGGACAGTCCACAGGTGAGAAGCATATGCTACAAGATTCTCTTTCATCTGAAAAATGACTTGTAGATCTTCTGCTCTAAGCCCAACCATGTGCTGGGTGATGCTGGGGACAATGGATCACAAGACAGCCCTGATCCCCATCCTCATAGGACTTAAAGTCCAGTGGAGATATAGCATTAGCTCCGCCAGGCGCAGTGGCTCACACCTGTAATCCCAGCACTTTGGGAGGCTCACCTGAGGGCTCCGGGAAGAGATCAGTACTGGGACAAAGATGTGGTTTGGGAGGCGGATCACCTGAGGTCAGGAGTTGGTCAGCCTGGCCAACATGGTGAAGCCCTGTCTCTAATAAAAATAAAAAATTAGCCAGGCGTGGTGGCACACGCCTGTAATCCTAGCTACTTGGGAGGCTGAGGCAGGAGAATCGCTTGAACCTGGGAGGCAGAGGTTGCAGTGAGCCGAGATCGCACCACTGCACTCCAGCCTGGGCAATAGAGCAAGACTCTGTCTCAAAAAAAGAAAAAAAAATAAAAAGCATTAATTAGCTGGGGGCGGAGAGGTGGGACATGGATATGTGGCATCAAAGCTGGTGAGAAGAGATGAAGGGACAGGTATGGGAGAGATGCTGAGGCCAGTGTGGGACCCATTGAGTGCAAGGGGCTCATATGACACCTAAAGGGAGGCCTTGGGACTTCTAGATGCAGGGCTCCAGGGAAGAGATCAGTACTGGGACGAAGATGTGGTTGTCACCAGCACAAACAGGAAACAGGCTGGAAGTGTGAGTAAGACAATCCTAGGAGGAAGGAGGGAGCCAGTACCCTAATGCTTCTGTGTCAGACACAGAAACTGCTGAGCAAAAACCCTCTGCCACCAGTTGAGGAGCCTGGTACCCCCAAAAGACAGGCCAGCCTGAGCCCCGATCAGACCATGCATCTGACCCTGAATCTGATCCTCCCAGGTCCGTCGGAAGTTAGAGCTGGAAGCTGCTGTGACCCGCCTGCGGGCAGAAATCCAGGAGCTCGACCAGAGCCTGGAGCTGATGGAGCGAGACACTGAGGCTCAAGGTAAGCCATGGGACCAGAAGATGGGCACCAGAATGTGGGGCGGGAAAGGTGCTGATGGCCACCCCTGTTCCTCCCACAGACATGGCCATGGAGCAGGCACTTCAGCACACTCAAGACACCCAGCGTCGAGCTCTCCTCCTCCAGGCCCAAGCTGGGGCCATGCGAAGACAGCAGCATAGGCTCCGAGATCCCATGCAGCGGCTGCAGAATCAACTGAGGCGCCTGCAGGACATGGAGAGGTGGGCCTCAGGGACCCACCCTCACCAGGCTGGGCGGCCAGACATTCTCTTAGAGACCTCAGGGCTCTGCCCTGATCCCTTCTTGGGTTCCAGAATTCTGGAACCATTAGAATGGAAGGTCCATGAGGCCAGGAGGTTTTGTCATCTCAGTCACCTGTATTTTCAGTGCCTAGAATGATACCACCTGTATACCTAGAACACCAGCCCTGGGGAAACAGCCACAAACAGAGAACAAGTCCCTGCCCTCCTGGAGCTTACGCTGTGACACAGAGAAGACAGATAGTAAAGTAGGAACCAAACAGACCCTATCATTTCTGGTAGAGATGAGTGCTGTGAAGAAAAGCCTATCATAGATGGGAGAGGGAGATGCTGCCCTAGCGAGGGTGGTCAGCGAAGGCCTCTGAGGAGGTGACATTGAGTTGGAAGAGGAATTTCTGTGGAGAAGGAATAGCAAGAGCAGAGGCGGTGTGCTCAGCATGCAGGAAGAGCAGCCAGGGGGCCAATGTCAGCTCAAGTTTCTCAGGCAAGACCGAGAACCTGAGGAGGTGAGGTTGGAGGAGTGGACAGAGAACTGTGGATGATGCGTTGCAATTTTACCCTGACACTGGTTCATGTCCTGGCTTGGCCACTTAAAATTGGGTGACCTTAGGCTGGGCATGGTGGCTCACACCTGTAATTCTAGCACTTTGGGAGGCCGAGGCAGGCAGCTCACTTGAGATCAGGAGTTCGAGACCAGCCTGGCCAACATAGTGAAACCCCGTCCCTACTAAAAAATACAAAAATTAGTCGAGTGTGGTGGCACATGCCTGTAGTCCCAGCCACTCGGGAAGTTGAGGCAGGAGAATCACTTGAACCTGGGAAAAGGAGGTTGCAGTGAGTCGAGATTGCACCACTGCACTCCAGCCTGGGTGACAAGAGCAAAACTCTGTTTAAAAAAAAAAAAAAAATTGGGTGACATTGGGCAAGGTATTTAACTTCTTTCTATGTGCCTCAGATTCTAAGATCTATGGAATGGGGATAATATTAATACCAAGCTTATAGGGTAGGCATGATCATTAGGTAGAATAAATCATATAAAGTACTTAGAAAAGTGCCTGTTAACCATTGTTATTATTCTGGGTTTTGTTTTGTTTTGTTTTGTTTTGTTTTGTTTTGTTTTGTTTTGTTTTTTTGAGACAGAGTCTGGCTCTGTTGCCCAGGCTGGAGTGCAGTGGCATGATCTCAGCTCACTGCAACCTCTGCCTCTGGGGTTCAAGTGATTCCCCTGCCTCAGCCTCCCCAATAGCTGGGATTATAGGCGCATGCCACTGTGCTCGACTAATTTTTGTATTTTTGGTAGAGATAGGGTTTCACCGTGTTATCCAGGCTGGCCTTGAACTCCTGACCTCAAGTGATCCACCCACCTCGGCCTCCCAAAGCGTTGGGGTACAGGCTTGAGCCACCACACTGGGCCCATTGTTATTCTGAATGCGCTGGGGAAACATCACATTATTTTGGAGGGATCTGAGCAGGGACATGATCTTCCTCCAGTTTTAACAGAATCACTGACTCCTGGGTGGTTAACAGTCTCGTGGGGCAAGAGCAGTGGGGAGGCTAATGCAATATTCCAGCTGGGAGGTGACAGTGGCCTAATCTGGAGACAGCTCCTGGGATCTAGGCTTAGTGATTCCTCTGACTGGCCTTGCTGGCAGTGAGAGGAGATGGGGCACAGACATTTGTTCTCCCAGGGACCCCAGCCCCAGCTGACTTCTCTCTCCAGGAAAGCCAAAGTAGATGTGACCTTTGGATCTCTGACATCAGCAGCTCTGGGCCTGGAGCCTGTGGTCCTGGTAAGCGTCCCCAGTCATGGGAGAAGGGGCAGGGAGCCTGGAGTCAGGCAGATGCCAGGGTCCCCCTCAGGTCCCTTCCTCTTCTCCCTAGCGTGATGTCCGAACAGCCTGCACCCTCCGGGCCCAGTTCCTGCAGAACCTCCTGCTTCCCCAGGCCAAGAGGGGCAGCCTACCGTGAGTGTCCCTAGCCCCCAGAGACCCTGCAAAGAACCTGGGTTTTAAGCGAGTGTCTCTTATTTATTAATTCCTCAGACACTGAGCTTCTGGGCTACGTTCTGTAGAAGGGGACTTCCAGGCTGGGAATAGAAGGAGACAGACTCATCACAAAGAGTGACAGCCAGGTGGTCAGGGCTGTTGGGGGAGTGAGGAGGCCTGAGAGGCTCTGGGCACCCAGAGGCAGTGCCTTTCCCAGCTAAGAAGGCAGGGAGGGGAGAGGTTCTCTGGTGAGGAGGCTTAGCTGGGGTGAAGGGTCCAGAGAGTGTCCCAGATGAACAACCCATGTAAAGGCCCCAAGGCCAGCAGGTTGGTATAATTAGGGAACTCAAGTCTAACAGGCACAGGGATGATGACAGCCCCTACCTTATAGGGTGGTGGTGATAACTAGAGGACAACTGACATGTCTTGTAACATTCTCTGTCCCCTCACCCAACCCTACAGAACCCCTCATGATGACCACTTTGGCACTTCCTACCAGCAGTGGCTGAGCTCCGTGGAGGTGAGAGGGCAGGGCTCTCAGGAAAGCCATACCCTCCCACCCCATGATCAAAACTTAGGGTGCCAGGACCTAACTCTTGATGACAGCCCTATTCCCCTGGGGTCTCAGCTCACAGCCCTGCCCCGATCCTGCCCTGACTTCACCCTCCCTCCCGCTAGACGCTGCTGACAAACCACCCCCCGGGCCACGTCCTGGCTGCCTTGGAGCACCTGGCTGCAGAACGGGAGGCAGAGATTCGGTCCCTGTGCAGTGGAGATGGGCTTGGTGATACAGAGATATCCAGGTGTGGGGCAGGGTATTCCTACAGTTGGGGAAGGCCGCTGGGACACCCTCAGGACCTGGCCCAGCCACCTGCTGATGGTGTAGAACCGAAACCCACTGCCTGGTGGGGTGGTAGGACTGATACTGGCCACCCTCGAGTACCAAGGCAAGGCCACAGCACGGCTCTCTCAGCAGCTCTTTCCCCACCCCAGACCCCAGGCCCCGGACCAGTCAGACTCCAGCCAGACCCTGCCGTCCATGGTTCATCTCATCCAGGTGACCCCAGGGCTCGCCTCCCCACCACATTCCAACACTTCCTCAATCGCCTCACCCATGGATCATGCCCTGGGTGTACCCTGATCCTGTACCCCCCTTGCAGGAGGGCTGGCGGACTGTGGGTGTGCTGGTCTCCCAGCGGAGCACCCTCCTGAAGGAGCGGCAAGTCTTGACCCAGTGCCTCCAGGGCCTGGTGGAGGAGGTGGAGAGACGCGTCCTGGGATCCAGTGAGAGGTGGGGGGGCTCCCTGAGCAGAGGCCTCTAGGCTGTCTCGCTTCTGAGTGTCTCAGACCATTGGACTTTTTCAGCCCCTGTGGCTCCTATCTCTGCCTCCTCTCCCTGCAGTTTCTCTCCCTGGTTTATGGTCCCTTGTGTGGCTCAGTCGCCCTTCTCTCCTTTGCTCTCCTCCACTTGCCCTGCAGGCAGGTGCTGATACTAGGGCTTCGGCGCTGTGGCCTGTGGGCGGAGCTCAAGGCCCTGCGCGCTCAGAACCAGGAGCTGGAGGATGCAGCTGGGCATCGGCAGCTCCTGCTGAGGGAGCTACAGGCCAAACAGCAGCGGATCCTGCACTGGCGCCAGCTGGTGGTGAGAGGCTAGGCCCAGGGAGAGGTGGCAGGGCCTTGTGGAGGGCCAGAGGGGAGGCTTGAAAACTATGGCTAAAAACTGGGCCTGAGCCCAGCGTGGTAGCACATGCCTGTGGTTCCAGCACTTTGGGAGGCTGAGGTGGGAGGATCTCCTGAGCCCAGGAGTTCAAGGCTGAACTGAGGTATGATCACACCACTGCACTCCAGCCTGGATGACAGAGCAAGATGCTGTCACTTAAAAGAATGCTGTCACTTAAAAATTAAGAACTGGGCCTCCTAGGCAAGAGCCCAGGTGAGACTCCCAGGCAGAAGCAGGACCTAAGCAGAGAGGTGCACTGAGGCTGGGAGCTGGGAGGAGTGAGTCTCAGGGTATCCTGGTTCCTCAGGAGGAGACCCAGGAACAGGTCCGCCTGCTCATCAAGGGAAACTCGGCCAGCAAGACCCGCCTGTGCCGGAGCCCAGGGGAGGTGAGATGGAAGTTGGGGTGAGGTCTGGGTAGGGCTGGATCTGCCAGGATGGGGCTGGGTGGACTTGGGATGCCCCACCCATCCCTCCCCTTCCCCACAGGTGCTAGCTCTGGTCCAGCGAAAGGTGGTCCCTACATCTGAGGCAGTGGCACCGCAGAGCCGGGAGCTGCTGCGCTGTCTGGAGGAGGAAGTCCGGCATTTGCCCCACATTCTGTTGGGCACGCTGCTGAGGCACAGCCCCGGACAGTGAGACTGGGGCCGCCCCACCCCTGCCCTGCATCCCCTGCCATGGGTGACTGTCACTCCCTGAACCTCCTCAAAAAAGATAACCCCAGACCCCCAGTGTTCCCAGGCTGCCAGACCTCACCCTTGGGTCAGCAGCCCCGGTCTTGGCATCCTAGTCCCCAGACCCACCTTGAAGTTCCTGGGCCCCCAGAGCCTCCAGAACCCAAGGCCTCCTCTCAGTCCCCACCCAACCCAGACTTCTCCCCACCCCTAGGTTGAAGCCCCTGCCCACGGTCCTCCCATCCATCCACCAGCTGCACCCCGCATCCCCAAGGGGCTCCAGCTTTATAGCGCTGAGCCACAAGCTGGGACTGCCCCCAGGGAAGGTGAGTGCCCATCTCCTGTGACTTGTCTCCCCAACCCCGCCCCAGGTGACTGTCCTTCCCTCCTCCTCCAGGCGTCGGAGCTGCTCCTGCCGGCAGCTGCCTCTCTTCGCCAGGACCTTCTGTTCCTGCAGGACCAGCAGAGCCTCTGGTGCTGGGATCTACTCCACATGAAGACCAGCCTGCCGCCAGGCCCTCCCACCCAGGGTAGGCCTGCCCTGCCACCCCATCCAGCCTCCCCGCCCATTCCCACTACCAGCAGCCTCCACGAGTCCTTACCAGCAACCCCGTTGCTTATGCAGTATCCACTGTGTGCTAAGGGCTTTAAACATTCTCCCTTGGCCGGGCGCGGTGGATCACGAGGTCAGGAGATCGAGACCACGGTGAAACCCCGTCTCTACTAAAAATACAAAAAAATTAGCCGGGCGTGGTGGCGGGTGCCTGTAGTCCCAGCTACTTGGAGAGGCTGAGGCAGGAGAATGGTGTGAACCCGGGAGGCGGAGCTTGCAGTGAGCAGAGATTGCGCCACTGCACTCCAGACTGGGCGACAGAGCGAGACTCCGTCTCAAAAAAAAAAAAAAAAAAAATTCTCCCTTGTTTCATCTGCACAGCAGTCCCATGAGGTAAGTGCTGCTGTTCTCTCCATTCTACAGAGAAGGGAACTGAGACGCAGAGGTTAGTAGGTTGCCCAAATGGCAAAGCTGGAATTTGAATCCAGGTGGTCTGAAATGGGTCTGTGCTCCCAACCATTAAGCTACACTGCCCATCGACTTTCCACGTGTTCATTCATCACCGTCACATAGTATACCTCAGCAGTTCAAAGCCTGGGAATCCTCTCCGCCCTGTCTTTTCCTAGCTATGTGGCCTCCCCGTGCCTTAGCTTCCTCCTCAGTGGAGTAAGCATAAAGCAATGTCTTACCAAGGTGCTGGGCAGATTCAGGCAGGGGACCCACACAGGGCACTGAACACTGCCTGCTATGCAGTAAGCACCCTGCATCTCCAATGTGATTAGCATCATTGTCTGTGTACACACACAGTCTCTTGGAGTCATGACGATGAGGAAAGGGACTTTTAAGACCCCCAGTTTACAGATGAGGAAACTGAAGGTCAGAGAAGTCATTCATTCCTGGATTCACTCACCAAATACTCACTGGGTGTCTACCAGGTGCTAGCCCAGATGGCTTGATGGGGAGTGAGGAGAAAGGTCCCCACCCCAGGGGTTTCCCCAGATGGAAGTAAAGAGTAAAGAATGAAAGGATAAATACATGGAAGAGGAGAATTGATGAGAAATGAACTGGCAGTGCCAGCAGCACTGGAGGAAGAGACTGTGTTCAAGCCTCTGAGTTTGGGGCTCCCTGCCCTCCACTTCTCCACGAGGGGAGGAAGCAGGGTGCAGGAGCAATGAGAGCAGCCCCAGACCCCGCACGGCCTCTGCCCACCTCAGCCTCTGCCTACCACACCCTCTACCCACCGTGCCCTCTGCCCACTTCATGTGTTTTTTATTTTTGCTTTTGTTTTTTTGAGACAAGGTCTCATTCTGTCACTCAGGCTGGAGTGCAGTGGTGCCATCCCGGCTTACTGCAGCCTCAACCTGCTGGGCTCAAGCCATCCTCCTGCCTCAGCCTCCCGAGTAGCTGGGACCACAGGCATGCACCACCAAGCCCAGCTAATTTTATATTTCTTGTAATCATGGGCATCTTGAACTTTACACATTTATCATGGAACTCCTGGTTCTGTCTACTCCAAAAAATTTTGTTCCTCCTCCTCTTGGTTTCCTCCGTTGTTAAATTATCTCACCCTCCTCATCCAAGTGCTGCACACAGAAACCCAGGAGTCATCCTGAATTTCTCCATCTCCCCAATCCCCCCACCCTCACCAGCTTCAACCTCTCAACAAGCCCTAAGAGTCCCATCCCCAGAGTTCTCCCATTGGCCCCCTGCCCCAGTAAGTCCACCTGACAGCATATGGAGCTGAACAAAGAGCCAGTGTCGTGATCAAGGTCACAGGGCAGGGATGGGATGAGGTCAGGATTCAGGCCCAGCTTGTCTGATCACGCTGCTCATCTGCACTTGCTGAGCTGGGCCTGTCCTGCGCACATGGAGAGGTAGGCCCAGTCCCAGTCCCAGAGGAAAGCACCGCTAGGGTGAAGCTAGAGCAGGCGGAGGAGGAAGCCTTGGGGCGAGGAGTGTTGGAGGGGCCTCCAGGAGGAAAGATGCTCTCTACTGTGGGCCCTGGGAATCTGCCAGGCTTTGCCACATCATGAAACTCAAGTACCTGCTGCAGAGCTTGGACTCTGCCTTGGGGGCACTGGAGAATCTTGGAGGGTTCTAGACAGAAGGGAGAGCATCAAATTTAGGCTTCAGGAAGATCACTGTGGTGTAGTGCAGAGGATGAACCAGAGCAGGAGACCAAGGCCTGGAGCAGAGGAGAGGAAGAAATGCTCAGGAGACTGAGTGGACAGGCCATGGAGATTGATGGGCTCTCAGGGGGAGGGAGGAAGGCATCCAGAAGGAGGCCTGGGCAGGGCCGGCAGGGTGATGGACTGCCCTTGAGATGAGGACCTGGGAGGACGGACAGGTCCTCATCTCAAGGGCAGTCCCTCTGAAGGGGACTTCCAGGCTGGGAAGAGAAGGAGACAGACTCATCATTGGTTTATGGGAGCTGCTGAGGTCAAGACTAGGGGACTGGAGACTTGGGGACCCATTGCTGTAAGGTACCAGCGAGCCAGAGGATTCAAAGCTGCCTCCCGGCTTTCTCACCCTCAGAGCTGCTGCAGATCCAGGCATCCCAGGAAAAACAGCAGAAAGAGAACCTGGGGAAGGCTCTGAAGAGGCTGGAGAAGCTGCTGAAACAGGCGCTGGAGCGAATCCCTGAGCTGCAGGGGATCGTGGGGGACTGGTGAGAGGGGAACGTGCTGCGGGTGGGAAACAGAAAAGTTAGGACTCAAGCCGAGGGCCTGGTGAGAAGGAGCAGGCCATGGTTTTGGGGGGAGGGTCTGGAGGGTCAGTCCTTTCCTCTGACGCCATGCCCTTCCCCAGGTGGGAGCAGCCGGGCCAGGCCGCCCTCTCTGAGGAGCTCTGCCAGGGCCTGTCCCTGCCCCAGTGGCGGCTGCGCTGGGTTCAGGCCCAGGGGGCCCTGCAGAAGCTGTGCAGCTAAAGAGAGGGTTCAAACGGAAGCTGAGAACTTGACACTGTTCACCCCAACACCTCACCTCCCCCAAGACATTTGGAAGAAAGCAGCACCAGGATTCCTCGGCAGTCGTCCCCACCTGCACCTGCAGTCCCCTCACGTGCTGTTCTGCTGCCCCCCCCTCAGCTCCTGGCCCCTGTCCTTTCATCCCGCTAAAGCACCCCCTGAAACCCCTTCATCACTTTCATTCTCAGCAAAAAGTAATTGAGCACCTCCTCTAGCTGCTGGGGAGCCCACACTGAACAAAAGAGAAAACCTGTCTTCCAGCAGTTGAATTCTAGGGCAGGTAGACAGAGTTTACAAGATAAGGAAAATATATGTGTAGTATGCTGCAAGTTAACCGCTGTGTGGGAAATCCAGCAGGGGGTGGGATGTGTGATTTGAATTGAGGGCCACACTGCCCAGGTCGCACTCCATCAAGGGGTGAGCAGGAGCAACGGGGGTGGCTGAGGAAGGGCTTGCAGCTCGAGGCAACAGCACATGCAAAGGCCCTGAGCCAGGATGTGCTGGAATAAGGGCCACTGAGGGGGACAGTATAGGTTGGGGGTGAGGAATGTATTAAAAGATGAGATTGCCTTCTAGTTTGTATAGTTTCTTTTTTTACATGTAAATCAGCCATTTGGAATTTATCCTAGCACATGGATCCAATTTCGTCTTATTTTACATATATCCTAGTAGCACTTACTGAAATTCCCAGTCAGAGTGGCAGTTGCCTCTGAGGGAAGGTGGGTGGCAGGGATCAACTGAGGAGGAGACACAGAAATGTCCTAGCTGATGGGAGTGTGCTGTGTTGAGAGCAGCGGCGGTGACGCAAGTGTAGAGATTTGTCAGAGCTCATCTAGCTGTAGTCTTTAAGGCCTGTGCATTTCACTGCGTGGGTTACTCAATTTATAAAGCAAAGCCTTACACTTTTGAGATGCCACCTTTTTATGCACTAAATTTCCATGTTTAATTGGGTTATATCTGGCTTCTCTCCAGACCTGCTTTGTATTTAACTCTCCATGTGTCATTCCCACAGTAGCTTAATAGAAAGGCTTGTGATACATTGTCATATCTGTTTTTTTCTTTTTTTTTTTTTCTGAGACGGAGTCTCACTCTGTTGCCCAAGTTGGAGTGCAGTGGCATGATCTCAGCTCACTGCAACCTCCACCTCCCAGGTTCAAGCCATTCTCATGCCTCAGCCTCCCCAGTAGCTAGGATTACAGGCACGCACCACCACGCCGTGCTCATTTTTATACTTTTAGTAGGGACGGAGTTTCATCATCTTGGCCAGACTGGTCTAGAACTCCCGACCTCAAGTGATCTGCCTGCCTCGGCCTCCAAAAGTGCTGGGATTACAGGCATGAGCCACCATGCCCAACCACATTGTCATATCTGAAATGGCTGGATGCTCTTAGGTGCTTTTTCTTTTTCTTTCTTTTTTTTTTTTTTGAGACAGAATCTGGCTCTGTTCCCAGGCTGAAGTGCAGTGGCACGAACTCAGCTCACTGCAACCTCTGCCTCCTGGATTCAAACAATTCTCATGTCTCAGCCTCCTGAATAGCTGGGATTACAGGCACCCACCACCATGTCTGGCTAGTATTTGTATTTTTTGTAGAGTCGGAGCTTTACCATGTTGGCCAGGCTGCTCTCCAACTCCTGGCCTCAAGTGATTCTATCGCCTCTGCCTCCCAAATCTTCACCTGCTGGGATTACAGTTTCCCCTGTCTCGGTAATTTTTTTTCCCAAATTAAGTGAACATTAGATTTAATTTGCCTGGCCCCAGAAGAAAAACATGCACAGATGGTAGTTTTACTGGTGTTGCAGTAAGTTTTCAAATTTGGAAGTTTGGCAGCTTTATGATCTTGAACCTTGCTGTCCATCTCTCACACAACTCCTCTCTTGGCCTCCAGAGCCCCTTTACCCTCCCAGCTTTCCTCCTGCCCCTGGCTGCTGTTTCCCAGCCTTTCCACATTGGCTTTCCCATGCAGTCCTTAGTGTACCCGCTCCTCCTGTCTCTCCTCATCACAGTTCCCAGTCCCCACCTTCAACTGAACTCAACAAAATCTTCAACTTCATACAGTAGTCACATTGTTAGTAATAACACTGGCATTTTTATTTTGATAAAATAGACCATTTAAATTTTTGAGAGTCTACCTTATATTTTTTGAATTATATACTAAAGCAAATAAGTAGTGATGTAATGTCATTGGGGACCAAGGTTTTTAGTGTAAATGAAAAAAGATAACATATAGACTCAAAGAAGTAAACACCCTGTAGTCTTTCATATGAATTGGAAATATCAGAATAAAGTCATGATTTTTCTCTTTCTAAAAAATATGTATTTCCCTAGTTAAGTCCCCTGAAAAGGTCTAAATATGACACCCCAGTAACACTGAGCAGCACTAGTGTACAGACTGTGGTCTCTAAGTGCCATTTCTGACTAAGAACCAGGGACTCATGAAAACAGCTGATTCCAGGTCTGGGGCAAGAAATGTGCAAAATGTGTCCAGGATATTTTGTGCCAGGAAGCAAAGAAGTCCTCCAAGACTACTGTGGCCAAGTCAAAGGAACTCAGGAGCCAGTCTGAAGGGCTCTCACTGGCCAAAGGTGGGACATGTTGAGCAGCAAAAAGAACCACAGTGGTTTGAAGCACATCAAATACGCCCGAATGTGTAAGTTCATATTAATACTTATATACCTCATTGAAATCACCTTTGAAGAGTACTAGGAACCCACTATTTTGAAATTTTTTAATATATAAAATAAAAGAATCAAGCATGTTCTCTATTTTTCTTACATGTGAACAAGTAACCAATTTTTTTTTTTTTTTTTTTTTTTTTAAGACGGGGTCTCATGCTGTCGCCCAGGCTGGAGTGCAATGGTGAGATTTTGGCTCACTGCAACCTCCGCCTCCCCGATTCAAGTGATTCTCTTGCTTCAGCCTCCTGAGTAGCTGGGATTACAGGTGCACGCCACCATGCCCGGCTAATTTTTGTATTTTTACTAGAGACGGGGTTTTGCCATGTTGGCCAGCTTGGTCTCGAACTTCTGACTTCAGGTAATCTGCCTGCCTCAGCCTCCCAAAGTGCTGGGATTATAGGTGTGAGCCACTGTGCCCGGCCTAAGTAACCAAATTTCTGATGAAGAGGTTATTTGTGGAAGAATCACAACTAATAACTTCAGAGAAAATACTAGAATTCAAAAACCACTATTTGCCATTAATTAATTAAGTGATGGATACAGGTAATGATGATCAAGGGCTACTAAAACTATTAGGGGAAAGGTTGATTGGGCTTCTTAAAATAGGTAGACCAGGATGACACCACTGATCAA
The DNA here is from genome assembly GCF_009828535.3 of Hylobates moloch. Taxonomy (NCBI): domain Eukaryota; kingdom Metazoa; phylum Chordata; class Mammalia; order Primates; family Hylobatidae; genus Hylobates; species Hylobates moloch. Next base: position 63,932,957 of record NW_026652287.1, read on the forward strand.
TCCTGACACCAAAGGAAGGCAACCAGACATCTTGTGCTTCTGATGGGATCCAATAGGATACAAGGGATATGATACCATACAATATTATCTATGAAGTGTGCTTTTACCAAATTAAACCTAAATCTCATCTAGCCTTAGCTCTCACTACAAGCATATGGGAAAGGGGCAGGAGGCAGTCAGAAACAAGTGAAACAAAAAGGATGTAATTAGTTAAATTCAAAATGTGTGACACCCTATAGGACAAATGATCCAGTTTCTTCAATAAAGAGAAGGCAAAAGGGGGAATGGAGAAAGAAAGAAGAAAGAGAGGGAGGGAAGAAGGGAGGAAGGAAGGAAAGAAAGCAAGCAGGCAGGTATTCATTTGTACTGATTCATACTGCAGCTTCAAGAAACCAAGGCAGCCAATAAAATTAAATTTTTTTCTTTTTCTTTTTTTTTTGACACTGAGTCTCGCACTGTCACCGGGGCTGGGGTGCAGTGGTGCAATCTTGGCTCACTGCAACCTCCACCTCCTGGGTTCAAGCGATTCTCCTGCCTCAGCCTCCCAAGTAGCTCAGATTACAGGCACTCGCCACCTATAATGTTTGTATTTTTAGTAGAGACAGGGTTTCACCATGTTGGCCAGGCTGGTCTTGAACTCCTGACCTCGTGATTCACCCGCCTCGGCCTCCCAAAGTGCTGGGATTACAGGTGTAAGCCACCTCGCCTGGCCTCTAAGTTTTTCTTGTTGGTAAACACCTGAGCAAGCAAAAATTTAAGTCTTGACAGGAAAAAAAAAGACAATGAAATGCAATATTTGGACCTTGTTTTGATCCTGATTCTACTATTGTATAAAGACATTTTTGAGACAAGGAAAACTGAACATGGCCTGGGTGTTAGATGATATTAAGAAATTAATTTAATGATATTCATAATGTTATAGTTAATGGTATTTTTTTTTCTTGACACTGAGTTTCACTCTATCGCCCAGGCTGGAGTGCAGTGACGCGATCTCGGCTCACTGCAACCTCTGTCTCCCGGGTTCAAGCAATTCTCCTGCCTCAGCCTCCCGAGTAGCTGGAACCACAGGCGCACGCCACCACGGCCGGCTAATTTTTGTATTTTTAGTAGAGACAGGGTTTCACCATGTTGGCCAGGCTGGTCTCGAATCCCTGACCTCAGGTGATCCGCCCACCTCGACCTCCCAGAGTGCTGGGATTACAGGTGTGAGCCACTGAGCCCAACGTTAATGGTATTTTTTAAAAATAGTTCTTATCGGCCGGGCGCGGTGGCTCACGCCTGTAATCCCAGCACTTTGGGAGGCCGAGGCGGGCGGATCACAAGGTCAGGAGATGGAGACCATCCTGGCTAACACGGTGAAACCCCGTCTCTACTAAAAATACAAAAAATTAGCCAGGCGTGGTAGCGGGCGCCTGTAGTCCCACCTGCTTGGGAGGCTGAGGCAGGAGAATGGCGTGAATCCAGGAGGTGGAGCTTGCAGTGAGCCGAGATCGCGCCACTGCACTCCAGCCTGGGCCACAGAGCAAGACTCCGTCTCAAAAAAAAAAAAAAAATAGTTCTTATCAGTTAAGGAGACATAATGGCGCATTTATGACTGAGTTGATGTCTGGAATTTGCTTTAACATACTCCAGCAAAAAAATATAAAAATAAGAAAAGTATAAGGCCATGCGCAGTGGCTCATGCCTGTAATCCCAGCACTCTGGGAGGCCGAGGCGAGTGGATCACTTGAGATCAGAAGTTTGCGACCAGCCTGGCCAACATGGTGAAACCCCGCCTCTACTAAAAATACAAAAATTAGCCGGGTGTGATAATACACACCTGTAATCCCAGCTACTAGGGAAGCTGAGGCAGGAGAATCCCTTGAGTCCAGGAGGTGGAGGTTGAAGCGAGCCAAGATCACACTACTGCAATCCAGCCTGGGCGACAGAGCGAGACTCCGTCTCAAAAAAAAAAAAAAAAAAAGAAGGAACTTTGTAACATTCTCCCCGCCCTTGAGAATGTACTTTGTAGGCCTATCCCAAACCTGTAAGAACTAATGATAATCCCACCACCCTTTGCTGACTCCTTTTTCGGACTCAGCCCGCCTGCACCCAGGTGAAATAAACAGCCTTGTTGCTCACACAAAACCTGCTTGGTGGTCTCTTCACACGGACGCGCGTGACAAGTACAGATCAAGTGAAATCCAGAAGTGTTGAATATTGGTAGCGTTTGAGATGTACTTAAGAGTGCGTTATGCTATTCCCCTTAATGTACATGTTTGAAAATATTCAGACTAAAACACTTGTGAAGGCTACGGGAAAAAAAAAAAAAGGGTCAGCTGTGGCCCAAGAAAAGACAGGGACCAAGCCCACGGACGTGCTCCTCTTAGTTGCACTAGTCTCTGGGTCTTGGTTCCCACCCTGAACAGCTCTCCTCATCTTTAAATGTCTTCAGCTGTCCTCCTCCAGGAAGCCGGATCAGGCGCTTCCTCCCAGGCGTCTCCGGTCTTCGTGGGAACTACAAGTCGGGTGTCAACCCACTCCAGGATAGAGGCCCCCAGGCGCCAGCCAGGCATCCCAGCCTTGCCCAACCCTGGGGTTGACAAGGACTTTAGCGTCTTTTTAAACTTCCGGCGCGGGCTCCGCGGTGGCACAGGAGGGCCCTCCGAACTTTCCTGCGATCTCAAAGGTCCAGATTCCACATTGGGGATGGGCCCAACTGACTTTGCTTCGCTCTCATTAGCCCGTGGTCCTCCAGGAAGGCGGGGCCGCCTCTCCGCTGTGCTCTCATAAGCCCAGGTTCTTACGTTCGTTTGTCCTTCTCTCACTCTGATTGGCCTACATTCCCCTGAGGGTGTGGCCAAATCTCATTGGCTCTCGCGCCCGAATATATGACGTCATGCGCCAGCGGCCGTCGCTTTTGCTGGACGTCATACTCGGGAGCCCACCCGGACGAAGGCGGAGAGTAGACAGCAGAACCAGCGGCGGCGGCTAAGCTGAGACAGTAGTAGTTGGCAACAGCGACGACGGCAGCGATGGCTGGGGCGGGGCCGGCCCCGGGACTCCCGGGTGCAGGAGGACCCGTGGTCCCGGGTCCTGGCACTGGCATCCCGGGCAAGAGCGGCGAGGAACGCTTGAAGGAAATGGAGGCGGAGATGGCCCTGTAAGGCCCGCGACAGGGAGTGATAAAAGTCGTCCCAGAGCCAGAGCCAGCGAATCTCGGAGCCTCCAGGCCTCGATAGGCCGGAGATACGGCTCTAACATGGGGAAGTGGGGCCTTCGGGATTGTGGGGGCGAGGATAGGGGAGAGGTTGGCAGGGGTGAGGGTCCTCTCGCGATATACCCAGAGTTCCAAAATTGGTACGAGGTCCTGAGCGCTGATGTCTGTTCTACTCCTCCAGGTTTGAGCAGGAAGTTCTGGGGGCTCCAGTACCTGGAATCCCAACTGCTGTGCCTGCGGTGCCCACGGTCCCCACGGTCCCCACGGTAGAAGCGATGCAGGTCCCAGCGGCTCCTGTGATCCGCCCAATTATCGCGACCAACACATACCAGCAGGTACGGCTGAGCTAAGGCATGTAAGTTAGGGAACACAATGCCTCGAACACAGTAGGTGTTTGTGTACAGAGAGCTGTTGACGTTTTGGCTTGTTGACTAATTAGCATGACAAATATTTTATATGCCAGGCACTGAGAACACAGTAATGACTGAGAGAGACATTTCTGCCCTGTGGGAGGTTATATTCTAGAGTATGTTGTCCAGTAGAGCTTTCTGCAATGATGAGAATGTTCTGATATATTTAAAATTTATATTTAATAGTTCGTTATTCTCATTAGTCACATTTCAAGTGCTCAGTAGCCAACTATATATGACTAGTAGAGAAAGAGAGAGAAATTATTAAGATGAAAATAGGCTGGGCGCCGGGCGCAGTGGCTCACACCTGTAATCCCAGCACTTTGGGAGGCCGAGGCGGGCAGATCACAAGGTCAAGAGATCGAGTCCATCCTGGCCAACATGGTGAAACCCCGTTTCTACTAAAATTACAAAAATTAGCTGGGTGTGGTGGCATGCGCCTGTAGTCCCAGCTACTTGGGAGGCTGAGGCAGGAGAATCGCTTGAACCTGGGAAGCGGAGGTTGCAGTGAGCTGAGATTGCGCCACTGCACTGGAGCCTGGTGACAGAGCGAGACTCTCTCTCTCAAAAAAAAAAAAAAGCCCTGAGGCAGCTGCATACCTGTTGTGTTCAAGGAACAGCAAGGAGACCAGTGACAGTGGAGTGAGCAAAGAGGAAAGTGGGAGGAGATAAGGACAGAGAGGCGAGGCCAAATCTTGTAGAGCCTTACGGCCATTTTAAGAACCCTGGCGGCCAGGCATAGTTGCTCAGGCCTGTTATCCCAGCCCTTTGGGAGGCCAAGGCAGGTAGATCACGAGGTCAGGAGTTCAAGACCAGCCTGGCCAACATGGCGAAACCCCATCTCTACTAAAAATAGAAAAATTAGCCGGGCGTGTTGGCGGGCGCCTGTAATCCCAGCTACTCAGGAGGCTGAGGCAGGAAAATCACTTGAACCTGGGAGGTAGAGGTTGCAGTGAGCCACGCTTGTGCCACTGCACTCCAGCCTGGGCAACAGAGCCAGACTCCATCTCAAAAAAAAAAAAAAAAAAAAGACTGTAAGGGACAAGGGCAGAAGCCAGGAGATGGAGGAAGGGGCTAGTACAGTAATCTAGACAGGAGTTAATGGTGGCTTGGATGGAGGTTGTGCATGGGAGGTGGGGAGGACAGGCTGGACACAGTTTCAGTTGGTGCTAAGTGCTGTGGGGAAGATGAAATAAGGTGGTGAGAGAAGTTGCTGCTCAGAGAGCCCTAGTGTGATCCCAAAAGCCTCCCCGAGAAGTGGCATTTTAGTTAAAAACTGAGATAGCCAGCCACGTACAGAGCACAAAGCATGACGCTCTTGGTCTCTTGGGGTGAGCTGGCCGCAGCACATGGGGAATGCTGTCAGACCCCTCACCCTGACCTCTTCCCCAACAGGTCCAGCAGACTCTGGAGGCCCGAGCAGCTGCTGCAGCCACAGTAGTTCCTCCCATGGTGGGTGGCCCTCCTTTTGTAGGCCCTGGTAAGTAAAGAATGGCAAGGTGAGGGGGTTGGGCAATCAGGCAGGGTGGTAAAAAGGCGTGCCCAGGACTCTCCTCCCACCATCCTTGCCTCTCCCCTCCCAACAGTTGGCTTTGGCCCTGGTGATCGGAGTCACCTGGACAGTCCAGAGGCTCGAGAAGCCATGTTCCTGCGGCGAGCAGGTGAGTCTGGGGCCAGGGACCCCCACATTTAATCAGGCACTCTTGTTTACATGACTTCAGCCTCTTGCCTAAATCCTTGCTCTAAATTACCCTTTGCATTTGATCCCAACTTGATGTTGTCACCCTAAAGCACAAACCTGATCATGTCCTTTCTGATGATGTCAAGTCAATTTTGTTTTAACCTGATCATTGCAAACCAACCCTCCTGCTGTCAGTCCTAATTCCAAATTGCCACAGCACTTAACACCTCATAACAAGCTATATCATTTCTTATTTACTATGGCTATCATCTTTTGCATCCTCTTAAAATATAAGCTCCATGAGGGGCAGAAGTCTCAGTATCTGCCACATAGGAAGCATTATGTACTGTCTGTTGATGGGATGAACACACTGTCAAGACAAGCGCCAGGCTTTTCCCCTGGCAGTCACAACCCTACATGACCTTGCTGCTTGCAGGGAGAGATCCCCAGCAGCCCAAACATTTCTGGGATGTGCCAGCAGTGCTTTTGTTAAGGTCCCTTCTCTCCCTGCTCACTGTCACCCAGCTGTAATCTTCCAGCCATCCTCCCCGCAGGCCATTTTCTACATTCCACTTTTTGTTCTTCAGGTAATCTTTACTCACACTGTCAATTTGTAGGACATTACTTGCTTATATGTATGAGAAGGATGAGTGTTTTTATTTGGATGTAAAATTCTGGTATAATCTCTGTTAAACCAAACATGCTACTTATGTTACCTAAATCCTGTTATACTTGTTAATCTGATGATCTCTGAGAAGTTGTAATGTCTCTTACTTTTTAGTATGGTTTTGATCAAAATGCAAATCTGACCTACTCCCCCTGCCCAGCTTCCAACCCTGCTGTGGCTCCCAGTGCCCTCAGGAGGACACCCATGGCTCAGCCAAGAATGCTGTGCTTTAAAAACAAAAAAGCTCTACTTGGGTGCCTGCTGGCTGCTCAGCCCTTCTCATGACACTCTCTAAGCCCCGCTGCTTCTATTACAGTTACACTAAACTGAAAAGGGAAAAGTTTTGCTTATAAATACTCTCCCTGCCAATAATATTCCCACTCACCCTTTGCCTAACACTTCATTGCCCCTCGGGTCTGAGCTCACAGGTCCCTTTCTCCAGGAAGCCTTCACTAGACCTGGCTGGGTCAGAGGGCTCCCCTCTCTTAGCACTGATCCCGCTGCCTGGGCTTCCCTGCTTCCAGCCCTGGTCCCCATTGGCTCTCCTTCTCTAGTGATGTCTCCATTCCCTCCTCCTCTGGACCAGGAGCTCCCTGAAAACCCTGGGTCTGTTGGTGTGTCCCCAGCATTGCCTGCCACAGGGCTGAGCCAGAGGAGCTTCTCAGTGGTAAATGTTCATGGAATGAACCAGGGGAGAGGCCCCCACATCTCCAGGAGGGCTCCCCAGACTCTTCTCCGGGATTTCTTGGATGCTGAGAGTATACACACACACACACACACACACACACACACACACACACACGCATGCACACCTTGTCCCAAGTGCCCCTGTCCCCCATGACACACACCCCCATCTCTCTCTCCCACAGCCGTGGCCCCCCAGAGGGCCCCTGTCCTGCGTCCAGCCTTCGTCCCCCACGTGCTACAGAGAGCAGGTGAGGGGCCAGGGTCATCATCCCTGCCACATAACTCCCCCCAGGCCCTGGAACTCCCCACTAACACCCTGACAGATTCCACTCTCTCCTCTGCAGCAGCCGGCCCCCGCCCTATGGCCCTACGGCCCCCTCACCAGGCCCTCGTGGGCCCCCCTCTGCCTGGGCCCCCTGGACCACCCATGATGTTGCCACCAATGGCTCGGGCACCAGGGCCCCCGCTGGGCTCGATGGCTGCACTGAGGCCCCCTCTGGTGAGTGTGGACAGGGAACTAATGGTCAGACGTGCGGTGGACGGGGAGACCATCCATCCTGGCCCAATGGGCTATGTCTGAGTTGGCCTCTCCCCTGACTTTCTGTTTCTCTACCTTCTCACTCTGCCTTCGTCTCTGTCTCTTTCTGCATCTTTCTGTGGCAAAATCTGTTCTCTCCTTTTGTGAAGGGAGTACAGAGAGAAACACATGCTATTGGAATATTTCTCTTTTGATTGTTCCTGATGTTCTTGTCTGTGGCTGTTTGTCTCTCTCTGCCTATATTTCTCCTTCTCTGTGTTTGTCTGGCTGGAGACTGTCTGCCTGGGTGTCTCTTGGCTGCTCTCTGGCCCCCAGGCCCTTGCTTTGTTGGATGGAATGGGGATGAGAGTAAGGTCTGAGCCTGTGAGCCGGCCCCCCTCATGCTCTCTTCTTACCCACAGGAAGAGCCAGCAGCACCCCGAGAGCTGGGCCTAGGCCTGGGGTTGGGCCTGAAAGAGAAGGAAGAGGCAGTGGTGGCGGCGGCAGCTGGGCTGGAGGAGGCTAGTGCGGCTGTGGCCGTGGGGGCAGGAGGTGCCCCAGCTGGCCCTGCAGTCATTGGGCCCAGCCTGCCGCTGGCCCTGGCCATGCCATTGCCCGAGCCTGAGCCCCTGCCCCTCCCGCTGGAGGTCGTCCGCGGCCTCCTGCCCCCACTGCGCATTCCTGAACTCCTGTCCCTGCGTCCTCGGCCCCGGCCCCCTCGGCCAGAGCCACCCCCAGGCCTCATGGCTCTTGAGGTAAGCAGGGAGCCTAGCGGTGAGGGGACAGAGGGGACGGGGGGTGCAGACAGGGGCCCAGGAACTTCCACACAGACAGACCGGGCAGCAGGAGGACCCGGGGGAGGGAGGCGGACACATGTGCCCCACATCCAGAAGCACATCCAGCCCTTACTGTGGTGGCAGGAGGGTCGGGGACCAAAGGACAGTGGGAGACCCCAGTACCAAGCCCTTTGCACCCCTCCCCTTTCTTCTGCAGGTCCCAGAGCCCCTGGGTGAAGACAAGAAGAAGGGGAAGCCAGAGAAATTGAAACGGTGCATTCGCACAGCGGCAGGGAGCAGCTGGGAGGACCCCAGCCTGCTGGAGTGGGATGCAGGTAAGCTGCTGAAGCTCGAGGTCAGGCGTGGCTCGGCCAAGGTCAGACCAGGCTGCTGTCCTTGGGCTGCAGACTGGGAGGGTGAACCCTCTCAGTAGGGTGGGCGCTGTTGTTAGCCCACCTTGGGGAGGGGGAGGCTATGGCTCAGGGGCTGGTTCCTCACCTAGCCATGGGCCGGAGCTTGGTGGAGATGACGGGGACATGGGGCTTTGTAGCCCATTTTACTCATGAGGTGCCTGGCTTCAGAGAGCATTCTTTTTTTTCCCAACTCTTAGGAAAAAAAATTTTTTTCTTTTTTTTTTGAGATGGAGTCTCACTCTGTCGCCCAGGCTGGAGTGCAGTGGCACGATCTTGGCTCACTGCAGCCTCCGCCCCCCAGGTTCAAGTGATTCTCCTGCCTCAGCCTCCCAAAGTGCTGGGATTACAGGCATGAGCCACTGCGCCCGGCCGGGAAAAATTTTAAACACAGAATGGCACAGTAAACAGCCGTCTACCCACCACCTAGATTCTGCAATTAACATTTTGCTGTGTTTACTTTTTTCCTCTTTGTGTATGTATGTGGTTTCTTTGTTTTTAGCTCAGTCATTTGAAGCAAGTTATAAGTGAAGTAATCACTTATAAATATCTCGGTATTTATCTCCTAAGAAAAGAGATATTTTGACCAGGCATGGTGGCTTACACCTGTAATCCCAGCACTTTGGGAGGCGGAGGCAGGCGGATCACTTGAGGTCAGGAGTTCAAGACCAGCCTGGCCAACATGGTGAAACCCCGTCTCTACTAAAAATACAAAAAATTTAGCCAGGCGTGGTGGGAGGCACCTATAATCCCAGCTACTCGGTTGGCTGAGACAGGAGTATCGCCTGAACCTGGGAGACAGAGGTTGCAGTGAGCCAAGATCAGGCCACTGCACTCCAGCCTGGCAACAATGAGACTCCATCTCAAAAAAAAAAAAAAAAGAAAAAAAGAGAGAGACTTTTTGCATATCATAATACTATTATCAACTCTAAGAACATTAACTAATTCGGTATCTTCTTCTCAGTTTATATTCGTATTTCCCTAGGTGTCCCAAAACTCTGTTAGAACTATTAATGTTTTTGCCCTGAACCAGCATGCATGCAGTTTTATGTCCCTCAATTATATGTTTTTGTTTGTTTGTTTGTTTTTTGTTTTTTTTTTTTTTGAGATGGAGTTTCGCTCCGTCGCCCAGGCTGGAGTGCAGTGGTGCAATCTCAGCGGCTCACTGCAACCTCCACCTGCCGGGGTCAAGTAGTTCTCCTGCCCCAGCCTCCCAAGTAGCTGGGACTACAGGCGTGCACCACCATGCTTGGCTAATTTTTTGTATTTTTAGTAGAGACGGGGTTTCACCATGCTGGCCAGGCTGGTCTCAAACTCCTGACCTCGTGATCCGCCCGCCTCAGCCTTCCAAAGTGCTGGGGTTACAGGCATGAGCCACCACGCCCAGCCTCGATTATATCTTAATAAGAACGGTCTCTTTCCTACCTCTTTGTTTTGTATATATTTTTTGAAGTGTCCAGGGCAGTTGTCATGTATGCGGTCCCACCTTCTGAGTTTGTCCGGTTGTTTGCTCCTGGCATCGCCTAACTTGTTCTTAGAGTGTCCCATATCACAGACGCCATGGGGCAGCCGTGCAATGGCTGAAGAAGGAGATGGGCCCCTCCTGCCTCAGTGTTTGACTTCCGCCCCCTCTCCTGGGACTGTCTACCTGGCCCAGAGAAGACCCTAGCTCTGTGACCTTGGGCAAGTCACTTAGCCTGGTTTTGTTTTGTTTCTTCTTTTTTTTTTTTTTCCTTTTTTTTGAGACAGAGTCTCGCACTGTCACCCAGGTTGGAGTGCAGTGGTATAATCTTGGCTCACTGCAGCCTCCGCCTTCTGGGTTGAAGCAATTCTCCCACCTCAGCCTTCCGAGTAGCTGGGATTACAGGCACCCACCACCACACCCAGCTAATTTTTGTATTTTTTAGTAGAGATGGAGTTTCACCATGTTGGTCAGGCTGGTCTTGAACTCTTGAGCTCAAGTCATCCACCTGCCTCAGCCTCCCAAAGTGCTGGGATCACAGGCGTGAGCCACCGTGCTTGGCTCACTTAGCTTTTTAAGCCTCATCTTCCTCCTCCCCTCCCTTGTGGGGACAGGGATTCACGGGACAGAGCATGTTCAGTGGAAGCCCAGGCCCAACTCAGAGGCAGCATGAGAATGTCAGCTGGGTGCAGCCATGGCGGAGGAGCAGGCAGCATGTCTAGGTCTCAAGGGGGAGTTAGGGCAGGCTTTGTAGGGAAGCAGGGCTGAGGAAAGATGAAGCCCATGTTCCTGAGGTGCCATGACGGGCAGCCAGTGGGTGACGGGTCCAGGGGACCAAGGGACACCAAGGCTCAGAGGAAAGGCCAAGGCTAGGGCAGAGTTAGTGGTGTTACCACGGGAATGAGCGAGGTGGCCCTGGGGTGAGGAGGGCAGTGCAGTTCAAGGTTAAAAGTAAGGACTCGAGCCAGATGCCTGAGCTCGTCTTAGCTCTGCCACTTCCTGCTTGTGTCACTTTGGGCAGTGACTTCACCTCTCTGTGCCTCAGTGTAAAAGCATGGTTGGGAATGCCAGAAATGGAAACACCCCTCCAGGTGCCCAGCAGAGCTCCTGGCGCAGGGTCAGTAGGTGTTGACCATTATTACTAAGAGGTCCCTAGGCAGAGACTAGATACCTCTGAAAAGGTGGGGTCGTTCAGACAAGGTAGACACCGGGCAAGGCCTTTGCATCCTCTGATGTCATCTCTCCCCCATCCCCAGATGACTTCCGGATCTTCTGTGGAGATCTGGGCAATGAGGTGAACGATGACATCTTGGCACGCGCCTTCAGCCGCTTCCCATCCTTCCTTAAGGCCAAGGTGATCCGTGACAAGCGCACAGGCAAGACCAAGGGCTACGGCTTCGTCAGCTTCAAGGACCCCAGCGACTACGTGCGCGCTATGCGTGAGATGAATGGTGGGTGCAGCCTCCCCTGGGAACTGCAGGCGCGGCAGGTGCTGGCCTAAGCCTGACCTGAGCCTACCTTGAACCCTCTGTCTCCACAGGGAAGTATGTGGGCTCGCGCCCCATCAAGCTTCGCAAGAGCATGTGGAAGGACCGGAATCTGGACGTGGTCCGCAAGAAGCAGAAGGAAAAGAAGAAGCTGGGCCTGAGATAGGGTCTGTGGCCAGGCACCCGCTCCCACCTGGCCGGGCGCTGGCTCCTCCCTCAGTTCTCTTTGGAACACCCCCAGCTGTCCACCCATCCCCTGCCCCAAAACCAGTTTCAATAAATTTACGTTCATTTCCACCCCTGGCTGGGCATGGAAGCACGCTGTGGGGAGCAGGGCTTGGCTTCCCCATACCTGGAAATGGCGGGGAGCCTTGAGAGTTTACCCAGACAAACACCCAGGCGGGGGCGTCTGAGCCCTTCCTGCGCACCCATTCCCTCTTCAAACCTCTTCCACACATGCTGAGTGCTGCTTATTCCAGAGGAGAAAGGGGGGCCAATGGCAAGGGTGAAGCCAAGCTGAGGCCCACCCCCATGTCCTGGCTACTTCCTGTGTTCTCAGCACCAAGGTAGGAGATCTAGGCCTTTCCCTTCTGGAGCTCACAGCCTTCTAGGCCCTCTTCCATCCAGTAGACTCTCACCAAGGGTCTGAACAGTGCTTGGGGACACAATGGTGACTAAAAGTCCTGGGCCCTGCACCCTTAGAGCTCAAGGTCCAGTGGCAGAAAATAGGCCCAGTGCCCTGACAGTAAGAGTGGTCAGGGCAGGATGGGGGCACCCAGGGTGCTGACCTGTGGGTAAGGGGCTCTTCCTGAAGGAACTGTCCACCCCCAAGTCTCCTCTGGGGCTTTCCAGCTTCTCCAGTCTGCCACACCCAGCCAGCTCACCGTGCTGTCTCGGTGGGCACCTCTATCTCTGTCTCTGTGGGTACCCCTCCATTTCTTGTCTCTAAGCTTCTATATCCCTGTTGGTCTCTGTTCTCTCCCTTGGAGGTGGGAAATGAAAACAGGAGAGACCCACAGATGGAGAGAGAGAAGAGACTCGGGGTATGTTCCCCTCTTTTCCCAGCTCCAAGCTGGCCTCTGCATGTCTGAAGAGGTGTCTGTGCAGGGCCTTGAATGCCAGGCTGAGAGCTTAAGCTTTACGCAGAAGGCAGCAGCAAGCCCCAAAAAGCTGAGAAAATTCAAGCAGCAGCAAGGTCCTGGGCAGCACAGATGTGTGCTGTAGAAAGGGCCCTGCGACTGGCTGGGCGCAGTGGCACACGCCTGTAATCCCAGCACTTGGGGAGGCAGGTGGATCACTTGAGGTCACGAGTTCGAGACCAGCCTGGCCAACATAGTAAAAGCCTGTCCCTACTGAAAAATACAAAAATTAGTTGGGCCTGGTGGCGGGCACATGTAGTCCCAGCTACTTGGGAGGGCTGAGGCAGGAGCATCGCTTGAACCTGGTAAAAGGAGGTTGCAGTGAGCTGAGATCGCGCCACTGCACTACAGCCTTAGCGACAGAGTGAGATTCTGTCTCAAAAAAAAAAAAAAACGCCCTGCGACCACCACTGTGGCTGGAAGAAGGCTGGGGTAGGGACCGGGCCAGAGGAGGGAGATGGCAGGGTTTGAGTATGGGGAGGAGTGGAGGGTCTCCCAGGGACACAGCCATCAGAACCCTCCATTAGGAGGGAGCAGGTTGGGCAGGACTTTGTGGGGCATAAGTCGGGGATGGACAATACCAAGGCCTCTCTGGGACCGAGGTACCCCAGGAGAGGTGTCGAATTTCTCCTGTTCCTGTCTTCCCCGCCTTACTGCCCCCTCTCTGACGTCACATTTTCCAGTCTGATCAGAGGGTGAGAGCCTCCCTCCCTGGCAGGAAGTGCCCTTTAGCCCCCTGCCACCTGGGCCAGACCACCCAGCCCCAGGATCCTCAAAGCCCCTTCCCCCCATCACTAGTCTTTTCTACCCCTGACCCCCCTTGTGCTGACAGCAAGCATAGGGGCACGGGAGGAGATGGGAAGAGAGGATGGCTCCAGAAAGGACGCTTCCAAATGCATGTGATTCTCACTTCCAAGTGGGAGCAGAACAGTAGGTACAGGAGGACATGCAGAGTGGGGTAACAGGCACTGCAGACTCCAAAAGGCGGGAGCGTGGGGGAAGCTGAACAGTTACCAGTTGGGTACGTTGCTCACTATTCAGATGCACTAAAGGCCCAGGCCTCACCGTGACATATATCCAGTAAGGAATCTGCAATTGTACCCCGTAAATGTTTTATCTTTTTTTTTTAATGCACACAAGTCTTCCTGAGAACAAGAAGAGACACACACAGAATGTGGCAGGCAGAGGTAGAGATGGCGCTGTGAGCAGGAGGCTCTGAGGCAGAGATGAGAACCATCAGAGACTGCAGTGGGAAGGGAGACAGGGAGAAAACCAAGAGACAGATGGAGACAGACAAGGAGATGAGATAGGAACACTCAAAGACAGATGGGGAGGGCCAGAGATGTCAGAAGAGACTGGATGACAAAGCCTCACTGGAGTCAGGCCCATGGCAACAGAGACCCAGCTTTAGAGATGCCAACCTGAAGAAAGAGGGCAGAGAGACATGGAGAGACAGACAAGAGGCCAGCTTCAAGCACGGGAAGCCAGGACTACCTTCAGGCCCCCGCGCTGGACGGATAGAGGGACCAGTGATGCTCCAGGGCTCTGTGGCTCACCCCACACTGATTCCAATCCCAGTCCCACTCCCACCCCATGGGACCCTGATAAACTCCCTCAAGGAGCCCGGTTTACTTTCTGTAAAATGGAAGGAGGAGCAGTGCCACCCGCTCTCCAGAACGGCAAGTAGTTAATGATCAAGAGGCTGGGTTGGGGATTGGAAGATGCCTATATGCAAAAGTTATTTTTAATGGTAAATATTATATACTTATTAAAATACAGCAGGATGGGCTGGGCGCAGTGGCTCATGCTTCTAATTCCAGCACTAAGGTTAAGGCAGGTGAATAGCTTGAGGCCAGGAGTTTGAGACCAGCCTGGCCAACATGGCAAAACCCCATCTCTACTAAAAGTGCAAAAATTAGCCTAGGCATGGTGGCTCACGCCTGTAATCCCAGCACTTTGGGAGGCTGAGGCAAGTGGATCACTTGAGGTCAGGAGTTCGAGACCAGCCTGGCCAACATAGCAAAACCCCGTCTCTACTAAAAATGCAAAAAATTAGCTGGGCATGGTGGTGCTTGCCTGTAATCCCAGCTACTTGGAAGGCTGAGGCAGGAGAATTGCTTGAACCTGGGAGGCAGAGGTTGCAGTGAGCTGAGATCGCACCACTGCACTCCAGCCTGGGCGACAGAGTGAGACTCCATCTTAAAAAATATTTTATATATTTATAGGCCGGGCGCGGTGGCTCACGCTTGTAATCCCAGCACTTTGGGAGGCCGAGGCGGGCGGATCACGAGGTCAGGAGATCGAGACCACGGTGAAACCCTGTCTCTACTAAAAATACAAAAAAAATTAGCCGGGCGTGGTGGCGGGCGCCTGTAGTCCCAGCTACTCGGAGAGGCTGAGGCAGGAGAATGGCGTGAACCCGGGAGGCGGAGGTTGCAGTGAGCCGAGATCGCGCCACTGCACTCCAGCCTGGGAAAAAAAAAAAAAAAAAAAAAAAAAAAAAATATATATATATATATATATAGGACACCCAGTTACTGAATTTTACATGAACAATTTCATAGTTTAGGTATGTCCTAAATATTTCATGTATGTATATGTTACATGTATAGCTGTTTTTGTTGTTGTTTTTTGCTGAATTATTTGAGCAAGTTACAGACTTTTTTGTTTGTTTGTTTTTTTGAGATGAAGTTTCGCTCTTGTTCCCCAGGCTGGAGTGCAATGGCATGATCTTGGCTCACTGCAACCTCCATCTCCCAGGTTCAAGCAATTCTCCTGCCTCAGCCTCCGGAGTAGCTGGAATTACAAGCACCTGCCACCACGCCCGGCTAATTTTTTGTATTTTTAGTAGAGACTAGGTTTCACCATGTTGGACAGGCTGATCTAGAACTCCTGACCTCACATGATCCACCCGCCTCAGCCTCCCAAATTGCTGGGATTACAGGCATGAGTCACCGCACCCAACCACAAGTTACAGACATTATAACATTTCATCTCTGAGTTCATTTCCTAAATGATATCTTTCATCCTGAATACCATTATCAAATCTAAGAAAAGAATTCTATGATATTTCATATTCAGTTCATACTCCATTTTCCCCAATTGTCCTAAACTGTTACAGCACGGAAGGGCATGGGGTCTGGAGAAGGAGAGCAGTGGGAGGATACCTGCCTTACCTTCCCCCTTCATCAAATGAGAGTATGTATTGTACTTGCCTTACAGAAGGATTCAATGAAGGCGTATGGCACAGTTGGTTTCACACAATGAGCCCTCATTTAATGTTGGCTGTTATTGCTATTATTGTTATTGTTGAAATTGTTGATGTCAATATTGTTATGATTGGCACTCCTGGGAAGCAGCCCCAGGACGCCCTCCCTACTGGGCCTGGTGGGGGATTGGGTCGGCCTTCACTCCTGCTCCACGCCCCCGCAGTTACTCTGCCGATTGTGACGTCAGCTGACGCTGGGGGCGGGTGGGGGAATCTGGCCGGAAATCCCTCTTCCTGTTGCAGATAAGCCCAGCTCAGCCCAGCTGACCCCAGACCCTCTCCCCTGACTCCCCCCATGTCGCAGGATCAAGACCCTGAGGCAGACAGCCTGTTCACCAAGCCCCTCGCCCCGCCCCCATCACCCCGTAAACTTCTCCCAGCCTCCGCCCCGCCCTCACCCAGCCCGCTGTTCCCCAAGCCCCGCTCCAAGCCCACGCCACCCCTGCAGCAGGGCAGCCCCAGAGGCCAGCACCTATCCCCAAGGCTGAGGTCGAGGCTCGGCCCCGCCCCTGCCCCTGCAACTTGAGCCTGGCTGCGACCCCTGCTCTGACGTCTCGGAAAATTCCCCCTTGCCCAGGCCCTTGGGGGAGGGGGTGCATGGTATGAAATGGGGCTGAGACCCCCGGCTGGGGGCAGAGGAACCCGCCAGAGGTGAGCCATGAACTGAGGACTAGATGCCTGGGTGTCTGGGTTAGGAAGGACCTGGGGGACTAGACTCCCAAGAAGCCAGGGGCCTGGACTCCTGGGTCTGAGAGAGGAAGAGAGCTAGGGTCCCTCATTCCTGGGACCAAGATTCTAGGCTCCTGGGGAAGGAGGGAGCGGAGGCCTGGACTCCTGGCTCTGAGGGAAGCTCGGGCTGGGGCCCAGACTCCAGGGCCTCCAAGTGTCACCAGCTCACCCATTGCCATCTGGACTTTTCCCTACCCAGAATATTCAGAAGGCCTTCATCGCATCCATGGACGTGTGGAACTGGGATGAGGCATCCCCACAGGAAGTGCCTCCAGGGAACAAGCTGGCAGGGCTTGGTAGGCTGCCGAGGCTGCCACAACGTGTGTGGGGAGGGTGTCCAAGTGGGGCCTCTGCTGACCCTAACCCCTTATCCCCTGCAGAAGGAGCCGAATTAGGCTTCTATTTCCCTGATCCGGCACTCCAAGGGGACACGCCGATAGCGACAGCAGAGACATGCTGGAAAGGTGGCTGCGGGCTGGGACCCCTGAGTGCTGGAAAAGAACAGGGGAGGCTGGGATCCTAGGGCAAAGGGAGGAGGGGGGCGTGCCTAGGCTCCTGGGACTGCGGGTGGGGGGGCGCGTGCTTGACCCCCTGAGGGTGAAGGAAAAGGGGGCGCGGGGTGCTGAAATAGGGGCTGGGGGGTCATAACTCCCAGTCCCTGACAAGTAAAGACTAGAGAGTGGGTAGTTAAGGGGTCTCTGTCATTGCTCACACTCCTCCCCAAACTCAGGTACAAGCTCATCCCTGGCAAGCTTCCCACAGCTGGACTGGGGCTCCGCGTTACTGCACCCAGAAGTTCCATGGGGGGAGGGTGAGTGTGGGGAGAGGCGGTGGGAGGTGGGGACTGGGGTCCCGAGGCACCGGGGCCGGAGGTGTAGACTCCCTGATCTTTGAGGACTGAGAACACCAGCGCCCTCAAGGTGGCATGACCTGGATACGGGACAGCCGGCCCCCAAGTGCCAGGGCTGACAGCTGAGACCCCTAGAGTTTTTGAGGGGGCACCTGGGCTGCCCTCACTCGGGATCCATTACTCCTCACAGAGCCCGACCCTCAGGCTCTTCCGTGGTCGGGAGACTGGACAGACGTGGCATGCACAGCCTGGGACTCTTGGAGCGGAGCCTCGCAGACCCTGGGCCCCGCCCCTCCCGGCCCGGGCCCCATCCCCGCCGCCGGCTCCGAAGGCGCCGCGGGCCAGAACTGTGTCCCCGCGGCGGGAGGGGCCACCTCATGGTCGCGCGCCCAGACCGCCGGGAGTAACACCAGCTGGGACTGTTCTGTGGGCCGCGACGGCGTCACCTACTGGGGCAGTGGCCTGGGCTGGGAGCCGCGCACGGACTGTACCATTTCGTGGGGCGGGCCCGCGGGCCCGGACTGTACCACCTCCTGGAACCCGGGGCTGCGTGCGGATGGCACCATCCCTCTGAAGGGGTACCAGAGCTCAGCTCTCACCGTTTCCTCCGAACCGAACCCGCAGTCGGACCGTGCCAGTTTGGTTCGATGCCCCAAAACTAACCACCGAGGTGAGAGGGCCGCAAAGACTGCGGGGAGGGCAAAGCTGGAGTCTTGAGCCGGCACCCAGGCACCTAAGGGGGCGGGGCTCGGGAGACTGACAGTGAGGGGGCGGGGTTTAGGGACCAGGGGCTCGAGGAAGGTGGGGCCGGTGGCCCGCACTCCAGGTCCTTGGGGAGGAGAGGGCTAAGGCACTGGTAGTCTTATAGGGACAAAGGGGATGAGGACCCAGGCTCCTGGATTATATAAAACGAAAGCGATGAAGGCCTAGATTCCTGGGTCTCCGAGATGGGTAGGCCAAACTCCTAAATCTCTGAGACTGGGCCCTTGGACGCTTGAGTCTCCAAGGCTGACTGTTGGGTCCCCTATATGGAGGGATCTGAACTCGTGGATCTCAGAGAAGGGGGGGATCCGGACTCCTGGGTCCCGAGTTGGGAGGACCCGGACCTCTAGATCATTGAAGTGGTGTGATCCAGGGCCGGGAAGACTGAGTGTGCCCCTCCCTTCATCCCGCAGGTCCCATTCAGCTGTGGCAGTTCCTCCTGGAGCTGCTCCACGACGGGGCGCGTAGCAGCTGCATCCGTTGGACTGGCAACAGCCGCGAGTTCCAGCTATGCGACCCCAAAGAGGTGGGGCAGCTCCCCTGCCCAGCCAAATCCTGCCCCGTCTCTTCTGGTTCTATTTAGCCCCGCCCAAGGGCTAGGTTCAATCGCCTAGCCCTCGGCCCCGCCCCTCCCCGGCCCACTCGAGGCCCCGCCCAACCCTTCTCAAACCCAGTCTCCCGCCTTAACCAACCCAGTCTCCACCCGGCTCTGCGAGGCCTCGTCCAGGTCTGCACTGCACACCGCCCCCAGGCCCGCCCCGCCCCACTATCGCCAAGCCCCGCCCCTTCCCACTCCGACCGAGCCCGACCTCTGTCCTAGGTGGCTCGGCTGTGGGGCGAGCGCAAGAGAAAGCCGGGCATGAATTACGAGAAGCTGAGCCGAGGCCTGCGCTACTACTATCGCCGCGACATCGTGCGCAAGAGCGGGGGGCGCAAGTACACGTACCGCTTCGGGGGCTGCGTGCCCAGCCTAGCCTATCTGGACTGTGCAGGGGGCGGACGGGGAGCAGAGACACAATAAAAATTCCCGGTCAAACCTCTTCGCGCGTGCTCCTCTGCTGCATTCTTCTCGCTGATACTGACTACACCAGCTAGGGAGCCTAAGTGTGCAGCTCCACATGTTGGAATTTGGCTTCCCCACCTCGGAGACCCAGGCGTCTGGGCCTTCATCTCTTTCCTCTCACATGATCCAGAGGCCTGGATCCTTGCTCCCTAAAAGACTGCAGTGTCTTAGTCCTCTCCTCCCCGAAGACCCTGAAGTGCGGGCCACCAGCCCCAAGTCTCTTAAGCGCCCAGGTCCCTAAGCCCCGCCCCTCGCCGTCAGTTTCCCGGGTCCCGCCCCCTTAGGCCCCGTCTCTCGACCCCGCCTTCATTCCCTCCGCAGTCTTCGCGGACCTCCCGCCTCGGTGGTTAGTTTTGGGATAAGGAACCACTCACCTCCAGTGCTGGGCAATGACCAAAGGAGACCCAGACTCAGGGAGCCTGCCATGTGCCCGCCCTGTGATGAGACAGGCAAAGAAACTAAACCCAAAGCCCATAGGGCCTACTGTGTCCCTGCCCTGTGTCGGGATTTGTAAAGGAATCAGACCCAATCATGAGAGTATATCTGCTGTGTCCCCTTGAAGAGAAGACTCAGACCCTGAAAAGGGCTTACTGTGCTGTGTGTCCTCCCAGTGCAAGGGATCGTCAAAGAATTAAAACCAGTGCTTGCACCCCAACACCACTCACTCTTTCCCCACTCCAAGCTGGAGGACACAGGACTCAGACCTACACTGTAAAGAGAGCCTACGCCATTCTGAGAGCCACTGAGCCCCTAAAGAGAGCCTGCTGTGTGGTCGTCCTGTGAGCGATGCTGGGGATACAGCAGGGACCAAGACAGCCCTGGACCCTCCCCTTAAGGAGCTCACAGTCCAGTGGGAAGACAGACCCATCACCAGAGTGTTTTGAGCTGGGATGAGAAGACTCCAGGGGATTGAGGGAGGGCCAAAAGGAGAGACCTGATCTAGCCCAGGAGGAGAAGGGTCAGGGGAGACTCCCTGGAGGAGACAGCTGATTTGAGAAATCAGGTGGGCAAAGAATGTTTCAGGCAGAAGGAACAAGATCAAAGGCCCAGAGGTGGACGATCTCATACCACTGCTCAAAAGTATCAATGTGGGCCAGGCATAGTGGCTCACACATGTAATCTCAGCACTTTGGGAGGCTGAGGCAGGAGGATGGCTTGAGGCCAGGAGTTCCAGACCAGCCTGAGCAACATAGGAGAGACCCCCATCTCTATTTAAAAAATTAAAAATAAACGTGGCTACAGCAGCAACAGGGACCAATTCATAAGGATCTGTGGGCCGCGGTGAGGAGCCTGGACTGTCTCCAGGGCTCCTGGGGAGCCATCAAGGGTTTTGTTTTTTGAGATGGAGTCTCGCTCTGTCACTCTGGCTGGAGTGCAGTGATGCAATTTCAGCTCACTGCAACCTCCGACTCCCAGGTTCAAGCAATTCTCCTGCCTCAGCCTCCCAAATAGCTGGGATTACAGGTGCGCACCACCACGCACAGCTAATTTTTGTATTTTTAGTAAAGATGGGGTTGCGCCATGTTGGTCAGGCTGGTCTTGAACCCTTGGCCTCAGGTGATCCACCTGTCTTGGCCTCCCAAGGTGCTGAGATTATAGGAGTGAGCCACCGTGCCTGGCCCCCATCAAAGGGTTTTAAGCAGGGAAAGGGATTTCGATTTTAGGAAGATGTCATTGCAGGGGATGAATACATGCATGTAAACAGGTAATTCCACAAATAATCACAATGTTGATGGACACAGAATGTGTAAGAAGAGGTTCCTGACCCAGTTCCGTCTGGACACTGCACCCCAGTTGGTATGTGAGAAGCTTTAAAGGCCAGATAGGAGAGGAAGGAAAGCAGTTCTCTTTCATAGCTCCCTCTCCTAGTCCCCAGATGCCTCCTTCATTTCCACAAGAAATTCTTGCATTCAGCAAATATTTATAGAGCACTTCCTGTGTGCCAGGCACTGCTTTAGATACAATGGTGAATGAATAAGGCAGACAAAAATTCTTCCTTTATGATGATTATTTTCTATTGAGGGAGGCAAAAAGAGGTAAACATAATTTAAAAGAACAGACATAGCCGGGTGCAATGGCTCACGCCTGTAATCCCAGCACTTTGGAAGGCCAAGGCAGGCAGATCACCTGAGGTCAAAAGTTCAAGACCAGCCTGACCAACATAGAGAAACCGCATCTCTACTAAAATTACAAAATTAGCCAGGTGTGATGGCGCATGCCTGTAATCCCAGCTACTCGGGAGGCTGAGGCAGAAGAATCACTCTAGCCCGGGAGGTGGAGGTTGCAGTGAGCCGAGATCGCACCACTGCACTCCAGCCTGGGCAACAAGAGCGAAACTCTGTCTAAAATAAAAAATAAAATAAAATAAAAAAGGCCAAATTGGCCAGGTAGGGCAGCTCACGCCTGTAATCTCAGCATTTTGGGAGGCCGAGGTGGGCAGATCACCTGAGGTCAGGAGTTCAAGACCAACCTGACCAACATAGTGAAATCCCCTCTCTACCAAAAATACAAAAATTAGCCGGGAGTGGTGGCGTGCGCTTGTAATCGCACCTACTCAGGAGGCTGAGGCGCTTGAACCCAGTAGGCGGAGGTTGCAGCGAGCCAAGATCGTGCCACTGCACTCCAGCCTGGGCAACAGAGCAAGACTCAGTTTAAAAAAAAAAAAAAAAGAAAGAAAAGGGCCAAATTGTGTAGATCATTTATAAGGACATTGGCTTTAGACTAAAAGTCAGACCAGTGTTCCTCTGGCTAGGTGGACACATTGCAGAGGGCAGCTGGAAGTCAGGAGACCAGGGAGTGGGCTACTGCAATAGCCCAGTCTGAAGGTGATGATGGCTTAAACCAAATGTGCTAGAGGACGATTATGGATATATTTACAGGCAGAACCAACAGGATTTCTTGATAGGTCAGCTATCGGGTGTGAGAGAAAGATTAGAGACAAGGACAACTCTGTGGCTAGGACAGAGTTAGCCATTTTCCCAAATGGAATCCTGTCTGCCAGACCCTTCACAGATCCAAGCTTTAACTCCTAACCCCACCTGCCTGGGATGCAAGACAGGTTCTTGAGCCTTTGGCCACTCAAATCTTTGTTAATCTGTGCTTTCTGAGGTTTGGGAAAAAATGGTAACGAGCAGGGAGGTAAAATCCGGGCATTCCTCATACCCTGACGAGTGACACCTGGGGAGAGACTGGTTTGTTTTCAATCCCCTAACAACTAGCGCTGTAATTATTTAATATTATAAGGGTAGGGATTTTTGTGTTCTGTGCAGCATGCTTTCTCAACCCGTAAAGTGCCTGATGGTCGGATACGGTGGGTCACGCCGGTAATCCTAACGCTTTGGAAGGCCGAGGCGGGAGGATTGCTTAGAGACCAGGAATTCGAGTCCAGCCTGGGTAACACAGCAAGACCCCATCTCTACAAAATGCATATATATATATATATCTCTCTCCAGGAGTAGCGGTGCGCATCTGTAATGCCAGCTACTCGGGAGGATGAGGCATGAGAATCGCTTGAACCCAGGAGGCGGAGGTTGCAGTGAGCCGAGAACGCGCTACTGCACTCCAGCTTGGGCCATAGAGTAAGACCCTGTCTCAAAAATTTAAAAAGAAAAAAAATTTTTTAAAGAAAAGAAATACCTGATACAGAAAAAGCGTTCAATAAATATTTCTTGCATTAATAAAAGTACTTTCGCTGGGACATTTTTCCCCACACCTACCCTCCAGCCAGCCCCGGGATCTATAACGCTCTCTCCGAGTGAAGATACGAAAGTGATGAGACCGGGTAACCACAGGCGCCCGAGCCCCAGCCGCGCAAGCTCACGATTGGGCCAGAAGTGATGATGAACAAGCATTTAGCCCAGTAGAAAGTCGTAGTTCTCTTGCTGGGCGTGGCTTGAATGACTTCGGTGGACTCCCGGGAGGGAGCTGAAGCCGCTCGGAAGACTCCCCTAGTCCCCACCTCTCTCAGCTTCCGGCTGGTCGTAGTTCCGCTTCCTGTCCGACTGTGGTGTCTGCTGAGGGTCACATTGAGCTGCAGGTTGCATCCGGGGTGCCTTTAGGTGAGTGTGGAGGGTTCTGTAACCTGGGACCCCAGTCTAGCGGGCTGAGGAGCCGGACCCCAGCTTCCCTGAGAACGGGTTGAGGCTTCCGGCTGGCGGCGTCCGGCCTCCCTGGACCCCGGGGCCCTGTTGTTCTGTTCTTCGTAAGAGCTAACAATGATAAGGTTGTTCCTTGATGCCGGGCAACATCCCAAACAACTTCAATTAATTCATTTAACTCTCCCACCAGCCCTATGAGATATGGCCCGGGATTATCCCCTTTTGTCAGTAAACAGGCTCAGATACCAAGCGACCTAGCTGAGCCTACACAGCGACCAGGATTTGGCCCAGGAGTTTGTCCTCCAGGGCTTTTCTTGGCTAATTCACAGGCGTGGCCTCTCGCGTCTTGCCTGGGCCGCAGCCTGGCTCCCAGGTGTCCAGTCCATCTTCCCTTTTGGACGTTGGAGGGGCCGCAGCGTCATCTCCGATGCACCCTCATCCTCAGATACCGGGTCGAGATCTCGCCGGTAACGATCCTTCCTACTGCGTCTGTGTCCCAGCAGCTGGTGTTTTACCCCACCTGCCCACCTAAAGACTGTTTTAATGCTCCAGACCCCCCACCACTACCTTGCGTCGCTGGAATTTGACACTGCTCTGCAAGTCTTTGTATAGCCTCACGACTCCTAGGATTCCCTGGAATATAGACACTTCTCTCTCAGGTTTCCGATGAACACTGTCACTTCTTCAGAGACATTATATTAAAGGTTTTTAACCCTGGGTCCGCAGAGTTGGTAGAATTCAAAGAATGCTAGTACTTGAGTTGGGGTTGGGGGGTGGAATTACATCTGTGTTTTTACTAACCTTTTGAGGCAACAACCTCGGTAGTACTAGCAGCAGCTGTGATTTTGTTAGCAATGAAAATCATAGACATTCTTTTTTTTTTTTTTCTCCTTTTTTAAGACAGGGTCTCTGTGTCACCCAGGCTGGTGTGCAGTGGAGAAATCTTGACTCACTGCAACCTCTGTTTCCCTGCGCAAGCGATCCTGCCTTAGTAGCTGGGACCACAGGCACGCGCCACCACACCTGGCTAATTTTAATTTTTTTTTTTTTTTTGTGAGACAAGATCTTACTCTATCGCCCAGGCTAGAGTACAATGGCACAATCTCGGCTCACTGCAACCTCCGCCTCCTGGGTTCAAGTGATTCTCCTGCCCCAGCCTCCTGAGTAGCTGGGATTACAGGTGCACGCCACCATGCCCAGCTAATTTTTTGTATTTTTAGTAGAGATGGGGTTGCGCCATATTGGCCAAGGTGGTCTCGAACTCCTGACCTCAGGTGATCCATCCACCTGGGCCTCCCAGAGTGCTGGGATTACAGGTGTGAGCCACCGCTTCCGGCCAATTTTAATATTTTTTTTGTAGAGATGAGATGGGGTTTCACCATGTTGCCCAGGCTGGTCTTGAACTCCTGGGCTCAAGTGATCCTCCCACCTCAGCGTCCCAAAGTGCTGGGATTACAGGTGTGAGCCACCGTGCCCCACCCAAAATCACAGATATTCTTATATCACATTATAACTGCAAATGTCACAAAATACTATATTCACTCATGATTACTTCAAAATTGTATTTTTTTTTTTTTTTTTTGAGACAGTGTTTTTGCTCTGTTGTCCAGGTTGGAGTGCACTGGCATAATCTCGGCTCACTGCAACCTCTGCCTCCTGGGTTCACGTGATTCTCTTGCCTCAACATCCAGAGTATGTGGGATTATAGGCACCTGCTACCACGCTCAGCTAATTTTTTATTTTTAGTAGAGCCAAGGTTTCACCATGTTGGCCAGGCTGGTCTTGAACTCCTGACCTCAGGTGATCCACCCCCCCCCCCACCCCCACTAGGATTACAGGTGTGAGCCACCGCACCTGGCAAATATTGTATTCCTTAATGAATCCTCAGCTTGATATAACTGGTTTTCTTTGTGATGCTGTGCAGGTTTTTTTCACTTCATGTACTCATGGAACCTATGCAATTTTTAAATACATTTAAACATATTCAGGCTGGGTTTGGTGCTCCCTCCTGTAATCTCAACGTTTTGGGAGGCCAAGCCGGGCAGATCATCTGAGGTCAGGAGTTGGAGACCAGTCTGACCAACATGGTAAAACCTCGTCTCTACTAAAAATACAAAAAAATTAGCAGGGCGTGGTGGCGGGTGCCTGTAATCTCAACTATTCAGGAGGCTGAGGCAACAGAATTGCTTGAACCTGGGAGGTGGAGGTTGCAGTGAGCCTAGATCGTACCACTGCACTCCAGCCTGGTTGACAGAGCAAGACTCTGTCTCAAAAAAAGAAAAAAAAAAATTCAGCGAGAGGTTTATGGGATTCATCAGACTGCGGAGGAGTTTGTGGCACCAAAAAGATTAAGAATCTTTGCAGTGTAGATTATGCCAACAATGGAGGCAGCCCACCATTTATTTTTATGCCATTTAAGCTTAGGAAGTCACTTAGACACCCTGTGCCTTCCTCGTCTGGGCAATGGTGATAGTAATAATTCCTACCTTTTAGAGTGGCTGTAGGAGTAAAGTGTGTAGAACAGCGCCTGGCATGTAGTAAGCACTCAGTGAGTGTTAACTCATGTTATCTGGGGACCAGGCTTGATTTTGCTGAGGAGTTGTACCCCAACCTTGCTGTGACCTCCACACTCAGATGTGTGGATTCGCCCTGCCCCTCATCTCTGTGTATGTTGAGAGGCAGGAACTTGTTCACACCCAGCCCATTGTTCTGTGCCTGCCCTCTTCCATTGATCCTGGGTAGTCTGGCTTGCTCAGGGCCCCTGGGGCCCCTGCCGACATGCACTCCTTTCGCCTCCAGGATTCAGCACCATGGCGGAAGACATTGAGACCAAAATCAAGAACTACAAGACTGCCCCTTTTGACAGCCGCTTCCCCAACCAGAACCAGACCAGAAACTGCTGGCAGAACTACCTGGGTAAGCAGGACCTTTCCCTGGCCACATACCTCTAGTCACTCACCGCTTGCCTCTTCCTAGGGGACCCATCCACCCCAGCCTCCTCCCTTTTATTCTGAACATCCTTACTCTGGAAGGCGCATGCCTCTCATCACCTGCTGTTCAGGTCCAGGCTAGGGTTACAAACTTTAGTTTCTGCAATGATTTTTTTTTTTAATTTAAATTTTTTTATTATTATTATGGTTTTGTTTTTTTTCTTTTTTTCTTTTTTTTTTTTTGAGACGGAGTCTCGCTCTATCGCCCAGGCTGGAGTGCAGTGGCACAATCTCGGCTCACTGGCTCACTGCAAGCTCCGCCTCCCGGGTTCACGCCATTCTCCTGCCTCAGCCTCTCCGAGTAGCTGGGACTACAGGCGCCCGCCACCACGCCCGGCTAATTTTTTGGTATTTTTAGTAGAGACGGGGTTTCACTGTGGTCTCGATCTCCTGACCTCGTGATCCGCCCGCCTCGGCCTCCCAAAGTGCTGGGATTACAAGCGTGAGCCACCGCGCCCGGCTTGTTTTTTTTCTTTCCAGAGACGGGGTCTCACTCTGTCACCTAGGCTGGAGTGCAGTGGTGCAATCATAGCTCACTGCAGCCTCAACCTCCTGGGCTCAAGAGGTCCCCCTACCTCAGCCTCTCGAGTAGCTGGGACCACAGGCCCACACTACTGCACTTGACTAATTTTTTTGTAGAGAAGAGGTCTCAGTTTGTTGCCCAGGCTGGTCTCAAACTCTTGGCTTCATGCGATCTTCCTGCCTCAGCTTCCCAAAGTGTTGGGATTATAGGTGTGAGCCACTGCGCCTGGCCCCTACAATGATTTTTTTAAGCTGTACGTGTGTGCGTAATGCAACATGCACAGAAAGCACATAACAAACATGTACAGCTAAATGAATAATTCTAAAGTGAACCCCTTGTGCAACCATAACCTGGATAGAAAAGCAGACATTGCCCACATTCTCATCTCCCCGCCTTCTTTTTTTTTGGAGACGGAGTTTCACTCTTGTTGCCCAGGCTGGAGTGCAATGGCACGATCTCAGCTCACTGCAGCCTCTGCCTCCCAGGTTCAAGCGATTCTCCTGCCTCAGCCTCCCTAGTAGCTGGGATTACAGGCATGTGTCACCATGCCCGGCTAATTTTGTATTGTTAGTAGAGAGGGGGTTTCTCCGTGTTGGTCACTCTGGTCTCGAACTCCCGACCTCAGGTGATCCGCCCACCTCGGCCTCCCAAAGTGCTGGAATTACAGGCATGAACCACCGTGCCTGGCCTCCCTGCCTTCTTTATATCCTGTCTGGAACACAACACCCTGCTCTCCCCAGTAGAGCAGTGACCCCACTAACTGGGGGTGATCACATCTTTGTTTTGTTTGTTTTTTGTTTGTTTGTTTTGTTTTTAGACTGAGTTTTTTGCTCTTGTTGCCCAGGCTGGAGTGCAATGTCACGATCTCGGCTCACTGCAACCTCCACCTCCTGGGTTCAAGTGATTCTCCTGTCTCAGCCTCACGAGTAGCTGGGATTACAGGCACCCGCCACCATGCTGAGCTAATTTTTTGTTTGTTTGTTTGTTTTTTTAGTAAAGACGAGGTTTCACCATGTTGATCAGGCTGGTCTTGAACTCCTGACCTCAGGTGATCCACCCGCCTTGGCCTCCCAAAGTGCTGGAATTATAGGCATGAGCCACTGCACCTGGCCTTACAGCTTTGTTTTTTTTGTTTTGTTTTGTTTTTTTGTTTTTTGGTTTTTGGTTTTTTTTTTTTTTTTTTGAGACGGAGTCTTTCTCTGTCCCCCAGGCTGGAGTGCGGTGGCGCGATCTCGGCTCACCGCAACCTCCACCTCCTGGGTTCATGCCATTCTCCTGCCTCAGCCTCCCGAGTAGCTGGGAATACAGGCGCCCACCAACACGCCCGGCTAATTTTTTGTGTTTTTAGTAGAGACGGGGTTTCACCGTGTTAGCCAGGATGGTCTCGATCTCCTGACCTCGTGATCCGCCCGCCTCAGCCTCCCAAAGTGCTGGGATTACAGGCTTGAGCCACCGCGCCCGGCTTTGTTTTTTGTTTTTTGAGACGGAGTCTTTCTCTGTCCCCCAGGCTGGAGTGCAGTGGCTCGATCTCGGCTCACTGCAAGCTCCGCCTCCCGGGTTCACGCCATTCTCCTGCCTCAGCCTCCCGAGTAGCTGGGACTACAGGCGCCCGCCAACACACCCAGCTAATTTTTTTGTATTTTTAGTAGAGACGGGGTTTCACCGTGTTAGCCAGGATGGTCTCGATCTCCTGACCTCATGATCCGCCCCCCTCGGCCTCCCAAAGTGCTGGGATTACAGGCTTGAGCCACCGCACCCGGCACAGCTTTGTTTTTTAACACCGTGTTTATTATTTTATTTTATATATGTTATGTGTGATGTTATATTGTTATGTTATTGATGGAGTTTCTTTCTTGTTGCCCAAGTTGGAGTGCAGTGGCATGATCTCGGCTCTCTGCAACCTCTGCCTCGCAGGTTCAAGTGATTCTCCTGCCTCAACCTCCGGAGTAGCTGGGATTACAGGCGCCCGCCACCACACCCAGCTAATTTTCTTTTTTTTTTTTGAGACAGAGTCTTGCTTTGTTGCCCAAGTTGGAGTGCAGTGGTGCAATGTCGGCTCACTGCAACCTCCACCTCCTAGCTTCAAGCAATTCTCTGCCTCAGCCTCCCTAGTAGCTGGGATTACAGGCACCCGCCACCACGCCCAGCTAATTTTTTTTTTTTTTTTTGTATTTTTAGTAGAGTGGGATTTTACCATCTTGGCCAGGCTGATCTTAAACTCCTGACCTCGTGATCCAGCCACCTCAGCCTCCCAAAGTGCTGAGATTATAGGTGTGAGCCACCGTGCCTGGCCAATTTTTTTTTTTTTTTGAGACAGAGTCTCGCTCTGTCGCCCAGGCTGGAGTTCAGTGGCGCAATCTCGGCTCACTGCAAGCTCTGCCTCCCGGGTTCACGCCATTCTCCTGCCTCAGCCTCCTGAGTAGCTGGGACTACAGGCACGTGCCACCACACCCAGCTAATTTTTTGTGTTTTTAGTAGAGATGGTATTTCACCATGTTGGCCAGGCTGGTCTCCATCTCCTGACCTCGTGATCCGCCTGCTTTGGCCTCCCAGAGTGCTGAGATTATAGGCGTGAGCCACCGTGCCTGGCCAATTTTTTTGTATTTTTAATAGAGACAGGGCTTCACCATGTTGTCCAGGCTGGTCTCGAACTCCTAACCTCAAGTGATCCACCTGCCTCGGCTTCCCAAAGTGCTGGGATTACAGGCGTGAGCCACCATGCCCGGCTACCACCGTGTTTAGATTCACCTCTTTGTGAACTTTATAAATACTGTGTGTATTCTTTTGTGTTTGGATTTTTTCATTCAGTACCTTCTCAGATCCATACATGCTGTGGCATATAGCTTGCTCATTTTCATTGCTGTCCAGTTATGCCTGGACACTTGGGTGATTTCCATTTTGGAGTTCTTACAAATGGTGTGGCTGTGAACATCTTTATAAATGTAATTTTGCTGGGCATGGTGGCTCACGCCTATAATCCTAGCACTTTGGGAGGCTGAGGCGGGCAGATCAAGACCAGCCTGGCCAACATGGCGAAACCCTGTCTCTACTAAAAATACAAAAATTAGCTGGGCGTGGTGTCAGGCGCCTGTAATCCCAGCTACTCGAGAGGCTGAGGCAGGAGAATCACTTGAACCCAGGAGGAGGTAGAGGTTGCAGTGAGCTGAGATTGCACCATTGCACTCCAGCCTGAGTGACAGATCGAGACCCTGCCTCAAAAAAAAAAAAAAAAAAAAAAAAATGTGTTCCAACTCTTGATCTGGGCTGACTTGAACCCCTTTCTTCACAGACTTCCACCGCTGTCAGAAGGCAATGACCGCTAAAGGAGGCGATATCTCTGTGTGTGAATGGTACCAGCGTGTGTACCAGTCCCTCTGCCCCACATCCTGGGTATGTGCCTCCTGCCGGGGCCCTTGGGATGCTGGGGTGGGGTCTTAGCAGAGGGGAGTGTGGTGGCTTGGTGGGAGCTCATCTGTGAGGGGCAGAGGGAGGACAGGGCACCACACTGTCCCAGGACTCAATGCCTTTCCTCCCGCCTAGAATTGCCTCCCTTTCTCCTTCTGCTGATGCCTCTCAACCAGTCAGTGCTCTCAGCTGAGGCGACCAGGGCACTTTGCTAGATGTAGGTCACTCATGCACTCTCCAAATACACACTCAGCACTGGGTTCCCATCCCTGTGTAGCTCACAATTCTGTGCAGTTCTGTCCTTTTTTATTAGGAACATTTTCTTTTCTGTCTTTTTTTTTTTAGACAAGAGTCTTGCTCTGTCGCCAGGCTGGAGTGCAGTGGCAGTGGCGCGATCTTGCCTCACTGCAACCTCCGCCTCCCGGGTTCAAGCGATTCCCCTGCCTCAGCCTCCCAAGTAGCTGGGACTACAGGTGTGCACCACCATGCCCAGCTAGTTTTTTGTATTTTAATAGAAACGGGGTTTCACCATGTTAGCCAGGATGGTCTCAATCTCCTGACCTCGTGATCCACCTGCCTCGGCCTCCTAGAGTTCTGGGATTACAGGCGTGAGCCACCACGCCCAGCCCTATTATGAACATTTTCAAAGTAGAGAGAATAATTCATTGACCTCAAATACATCCATCACCCAAAGTGAATAGTTATCAAGATTTATCCACAGTTTCTTCATCTACCCCTTTTCTTTTTCTTCTTTCCTTTGCTGAAGTATTCTAAAGCAAGTCCCAGACACGTAATTTCACCCCTGCCTACTTCAGTGTGGACTTCTAAATAATGACACAGTAAGACAGTCCTTTCAGCCCTGATCTGACCAAATCTGTCGTCAATATTTAATAGCTCTTTGCTATGCCCCTGCCCTTTGTTTAAAAAAAAAAAAACGTTTTTAAAGACAAGGTCTCATGATGTTGCCCAGGCTGGACACGAACTCCTGGGCTCAAGTGTTCCTCCTGCCTCAGCCTCCTGAGTAGCTCGGACTACAGACATGTGCCACTGTGCCTGTCTCTCTCTCTCTGTCTCTCTCTCTCACTCTCACTCTCTCTCTCTTTCTCTCGCTCGCTCTCTCTCGCTCTTTCTCACTGTTTCTCTCTTTCCTTTGTTTCTTTTCTTTCTTGAGCCTTGCTCTGTTGCCCAGACTGGAGTGCAGCAGCATGATCTCGGCTCACTTTAGCCTCAGCCTCCTGAATAGCTGGGACTACAGGCATGAGCCACCACACCTGGCCCAATTTTTGTATTTTTTTGTAGAAATGGGGTTTCACCATGTTGCCTAGACTGGTCTCGAACTCCTGAGCTCAAAGCAGTCTGCCTGCCTCAGCCTCCCAAAGTGCTGGGATTATAGGCATGAGCTACCGCACCCAGCTGAATCTTTCAAAATAAAAAAAATTACCCTTTAACTTGGCAATTCCACATCTAGGGATGCTACAAAAATCTTCATGTACAAAGATGCCCATTGCAGAGTTGTTTGTAATGGAGAATATTTGGAAATAACCCAAGTTAAAACATTTATCTTGATAGTCTTTATGGAGACTGTGGTGATCTACATGCTGGCACACAGAAAGAATGCTAAGACACAGGAAAAGCAAGTTGCAGAACAATCTGTATAGTAGGAGTCAATCTGCAAGGATGGAGTTTTTATGGTGTGGTGTGTGTATGTAAATAAAGTAGGCACACACCACTGGCATTTATTATGGGCCAGCTATATTGTTAGCCCTTTTTTTTTTTTTTTGAGATGGAGTCTTGCTCTGTCTCCCAGGCTGGAGTGCAGTGGTGCAATCTCAGCTCACTGCAACCTCCGCCTTCTGGGTTCAGGCGATTCCCCTGCCTCAGCCTTCCGAGTATCTGGGATTACAGGCGCCTGCCACCATGCCCAGCTAATCTTTGTATTTTTAGTAGAGACAGAGTTTCACCATGTTGGCCAGGCTGGTCTCAAACTCCTGACCTCAGATGATGCACCTGCTTCGGCCTCCCAAAGTGCTGGGATTACAGGCGTGAGCCACCACGCCTGGCCATGTTAGCACTTTACATCACATAAGGTCAACATGCTAAAACAACCGTATGAGGTAGGTACTATTATTAGTATCCTCATTTTACAAAATTGGAAACTGAGGCCCAGAAAGGTTGAGTAACTTGCCCAAAGTCACACAGCTAGGAAGTGATGGAGCAGGGATTCAGATTCAGCCTCTCTGTTGTCCATGCTTTCATCCACTGTTCGTTCTTGCACCAGTGGTCCTCACCCTTTTTGGCACCAGGGATGAGTTTCATGGAAGACAGTTTTTCCACAGGCAGGGTTGGGGATGGTGTAAGGATGAGTCCAGCATATTACATTTATTATCCACTTTATTTCTGTTATTATTACATTATATAATAAAATAATTATACAACTCACCATACTATAGAATCAGTGGGAGCCCTGAGCTTGTTTTCCTGCAACTAGATGGTCCCATCTGGGGGTGATGGGAGATAGTGACAGATCATCAGGCATTAGATTCTCATAAGGATCGTGCAGCCTAGATCCCTCGCATGCGCAGTTCACAATAGGGTTCGCACTCGTATGAGAATCTGATGCTGCTGCTGATCTGACAGGAGGTGGAACTCAGGCAGTAATGCGAGCATTAGGGAGTGCTTGTAAATATAGTTGAAGCTTCTCTCGCTCACCTGCCACTCACTTCCAGCTGTGGGGCCCAGTTCCTAACAGGCCATAGACCAGTACCTGGTAGGTATAGGTTGGGGCTCGGGGACCCCTGCCTTACAGCATAAAATGTGAGCGTGTATGTATGTAAAAACGTTTATGCTTGTAACTGCCTGTGAGGTCCACAAAGAGTAGAGTGTTACTTTCAGGGAGTGTTAACTTGACATAGGCCTTACATGGGCCTTTTCATATTTTTTTATTTATTTTTTATTTTTTTTAGGGACAGTCTTACTCTGTCACTCAGGCTGGAGTGCGGTGTGCAGTGGTAGTATCATAGCTCACTGGAGCCTCGAACTCCTGGGTTCAAGCAGTCCTCCTACCTCAGCCTCCCTAGTAGCTGTGACTACAGGTGCATGCCACCATGCCCCTAGCTAAGTTTTGTATTTTTTGTAGAGACAGGGTTTTGCCACGTTCGCCAGACTGGTCTCAAACTCCTGGGCTCAAGCGATCCTCCCACCTTTGCCTACCAAAGTGCTGGAATTATAGGCATGAGCCACCATGCCCGGCTTATTTTTTATTTTTTGTAGAGATGGGGGTCTTGCTGTGTTGTCCAGGTTGGTCTCAAACTCCTGAGCTCAAGCAGTCCTCCCACATTGGCCCCGCAAAGTGCTGGGATGACAGGCATGAGTCACCACACCCAGCCTCCATCATTGTTTATACTAAACATCGCCTGTGGTCAGTGGTGGGATTGCACTGTGTATTTTGTTTGGCACCTTTTTTGCACTTGACTATGTATCTTGAAGATCCATCCATTCATGCCAGAAGATAAATCAGCCTCGTTTTTTTTTTTTCACAGCTGCCTGCTATTCCATCTCCCCTATTTGGACAAACAGCATAGTGTTGACTTGAGGTTTTCAAAGTAGGGCCCACCCTTGGAGCTCTGTACAGTGACAGATCTCCCCATCGACAGCTCTGCAGTGGGCCTGGGGTTTTCCTGCCCATTACTCTCCTCCCAGCATGTCAGCTTGTTCAGAACAGCGATTTCTGTCTTTTGGGGTCACTGCTGATTCCCCAGCCCCTGGAATAGAGGTTGGCACACAGCAGGTACCTATGGATATTGGTTGAACAAACAGGTGGGCAAAGTGAGGAAGATAAGAAGTCCATCCATTCCGTTTCCCCACTGCGGAGGGAATAACACTGTCTTTCCACAGGTCACAGACTGGGATGAGCAACGGGCTGAAGGCACGTTTCCCGGGAAGATCTGAACTGGCTGCATCTCCCTTTCCCTGTCCTCCGTCCTTCTTCCAGGATGGTGAAGGGGGACCTAGTACCCAGTGATCCCCACCCCGGGATCCTAAATCATGACTTACCTGCTAATAAAAACTCAGTGGAAAAGTGAGACTGTGTGTGTGAACGGGCTAGGCAGTGGCAAGAAGCTGGGCTAGAATCAGTGCCCTGACCAGGGAGAGGCTTGAGTATTTTTTCTGTTTTGTTTTTAGTTTTTGTTTTAATTTAATTTAATTTTTTGTTTGTTTGTTTATCATGGAGTCTTGTTCTGTCACGCAGGCTGGAGTGCAGTGGCACGATCTCTGCTCACTGCAACCTCCACCTCCGGTGTTCAAGCAATTCTCCTGCCTCAGCCTCCCAACTAGCTGGGACTACAGGCACACCCCACCACACCCGGCTAATTTTTGTATTTTTAGTAGAGATGGGGTTTTACCATGTCGGCCAGGCTGGTCTCGAACTCCTGACCTCAGGTGATCCACCTGCCTCGAACTCCCAAAGTGCTGGGATTACAGGCATGAGCCACCATGCTTAGCATTTTTTAACTTAATTTTATTGAACCTTGACCACCCTCTCTTTGCCAGTCAATGAGTCAAATAGTTGATTATACAGAATAACCTAAGTTTCTATGTGTGCACCCACCCTACATAATTTTAAAGCAAATTATATAGATTATAATATAAAATATATAAAGATTATATTTTATCCAGAAATAAGGAACTATATGTATCTCTTAGAGATACAAATTTTATTTTATTTTGTTTTATTTATTTTATTTTTTTTTTTTGAGACAGGGTCTCAATCTGTTGCCCAGGCCGTAGTGCAGTGTTGTCATCTCAGCTCTCTGCAACCTCTGCCTTCTGGGTTCAAACTGTTCTGCCTAGAGATACCTATTTTTTTTAACATAATTATTTACACCTAAGAAATTAGTTCTTAATGGCCCGGTGCAGTGGCTCACACCTGTAATCCCAGCACTCTGGGAGGCTGAGGTGGGCGGATCACATGAGGTCAGGAGTTCGAGATCAGCCTGGGCAACATGGCGAAACCCCGTCCCTACTAAAAATACAAAATCAGCCGGGCTTGGTGGCACATGCCTGTAATCCCAGCTACTCCAGAGTCTGAGGCAGGAGAATCGCTTGAACCTGGGAGGCAGAGGATGTGGTGAGCCGAGATCATGCCACCATTGCACTCGAGCCTGGGCAACAGGAGTAAATCTCCGTCTCACCAAAAAAAAAAAAAAAGTTCTTAATATCGAATAAGCAATCTCCTGCACAATGTGTAACTTCTCCCTGTGTTGGGACCTGCTCTTTCATGCTGATCATGATGGTAGTTGGAAGTCATTTAAGTAGGCCAAGTTGAGAGCTGTTCTTCATGGTGCCCCCAAAAGAACTGCCACACAATAACAGCCCAGAATATCCCCAACAGACTCGTCAACAGGGACCTAGCCAGCATGACCAGCTGGAACACTCTCGTGGCTGAACTGGTGTGTCCTGAAAGCCTTTCAAATGGCCGGGGCGTGGTGGCTCACGCCTGTAACCCTAGCACTTTGGGAGGCCCAGGCTAGTGGGTCACGAGGTCAGGGATTCAAGACCAGCCTGGCCAAGCTGGTGAAACCTCATCTCTTTTAAAAATACAAAAAAATAATAAAAATAAAAATACAAAAATTAGGTGCGGGAGTACGTGCCTGTAATCCCAGCTACTGGGGAGGCTGAGGCAGGAGAATCATTTGAACCTGGGAGGTGGAGGTTGCAGTGAGGTGACATCACACCACTGTACTCCAGCCTGGGCGACAGAGCGAGACTCCATCCCAAAAAAACAAAAACAAAAAACTTCAAATGGTGACAAACTTGTCTGATGCGTTCACATGAGCAGAGATGATTCTTGTATGGAGAAAAATGGCCCCAGAGATAGATCTTGTGAAATAGCTGCTCATGAAGAAAAGTGGCTGAAGGGGCCGGGTGCAGTGGCTCACGCCTGTAATGCCAAGACTTTGGGAGACCGAGGCGGGTGGATAACCTGAGGTCGAGAGTTCAAGAAGCCTGACCAACATGGAGAAACCCTGTCTCTACTAAAAATACAAAATTAGGCGTGGTGGTGCATGCCTGTAATCCCAGCTATTCTGGATGCTGAGGCAGGAGAATCGCTTGAACTCAGGAGGCGGAGGTTGCTGTGACCCGAGATTGTGCCATTGTACTCTAGCCTAGGCAACAAGAGCCAAACTCCGTCTGAAAAAAAAAAAAAGAAATGGCTGTAAACAGGATCTTAGTGCACACACAGGGACCTTGAGGGATCGTGGGAGGTTATGGCGTGGGTTGGAAGTAGCAAAGAAAAATTGAAATGAAAAAAAATTTTTTTTTTGAGACGGAGTCGTTCTGTTGTCCAGACTGGAGTGCAGTGATGTGATCTCTGCTCACTGCAACCTCCACCTCCTGGTTCAAGCAATTCTCCCTCCTGCCTGAGCCTCCCAAGAAGCTGGGATTATAGGCGCCTGCCATCACACCCAGATAATTTTTTGTATTTTTAGTAGAGATTTAGAGAGTAGTTTCACCATGTTGGCCAGGCTGGTCTTGAACTCCTGACCTCAGGTTAACCATCCACCTCGGCCTCCCAAAGTGCTGGGATTACAGGCATGCGCCACCGCACCCAGCCAACACCATGAAAATTTCAAATGAAACAGGACAGCCAGTGAAAAGTCAAGGTGCTGGACTCCTTGAGTCCAGCTGCCCAATTCCGCCCAGGGTTTGCCACCAGTGCCAGTGTTTCCTGTACATTCCTTTAGAGATAGCTCATGCATCTGGAAGTATTTGTAAATATATTGATCTGATTGGATATGGTGCCCGTTTCCTCCCTGATCTACTTCCGTTTGCTCACACAGCCCCTGCCCCACTGGCCTCTTCAGTGCGCAGGAACTGTGAGCAAATGAGGTATTTCAACACACCAGGCTGGCTCCAACCCTGAATCCTTTACACTTGCTGTTTGCTCGACCTGGAATGTTTGGCCACCGGCTGTCCACAAGCTCACCCCTCACTGCCTTCAGGTCTTCATTTAGCGAGGCCTTCTCTGACCACTCAGCCTTCATCTTCAACTCCTCCCTGTTTGTGCCCCTTCACTCCTTTTTTTTCTCTCTTTTCAATTTTTATTTATTTATTTTTTAATTTTTGGAGACGGAGTCTCTCTGTCACCAGGCTGGAGTGCAGTGGTGCAATCTTGGCTCCCTGCAACCTCAGACTCCCTGGTTCAAGCGATTCTTCTGCCTCAGCCTCCCAAGTAGCTGGGATTACAGGCACGTGCCACCATGCCCAGCTAATTTTTGTATTTTTAGTAGAGACGGGGTTTCACCATGTTGGCCAGGATGGTCTCCATCTCCTGACCTTGTGATCCACACAGCTCGGCTTACCAAAGTGCTGGGATTACAGGCGTGAGCCACCACGCCTGGCCTTGTTTCTTAAGCACTTACCGCTAACATGCCAAATATTATCCTTCATCATTGCACCACTGGAATGTAATTTCCATGCAGGCAGATTTGGAAATATATATTTAATTCCCCTTTTCAGCTTTTTTTTTTTTTTTTTTTTTTTTTGAGATAAGTTCTTACTCTGTCACCCAGGCTGGCATGTAGTGGCGTAATCTCGGCTTACTGCAGCCTTCGCCGCCCAGACTCAAGCCTACCTCAGCCTCCCAAGTAGCTAGGACCACAGGCATGGACCACCATACTCGGCTAGTTTTTTGTTTGTTTGTTTTTGATAGAGATGGGGTTTCACCATGTTGCCCAGGCTGGTCTCAAACTCCTGAGCTCGGGTGATCTGCCCGCCTTAGCCTCCCAAAGTGCTGGGATTACAGGCCTGAGCCACCGCACGCCAGCCTGCTTTTTTTCCAAATGTTCTAATCTTTCTCGTTTTATTATTATTTAAAAAAAATTTTTTTTTGACACAAGACCTCACTCTGTCACCCAGCCTGGAGTGCAGTGGCCTGATCACATGTGGCTCCCTGCAGCCTTGAACTCCCAGTCTCAAGAGATCGTCCCACCCCAGCCTCTCGAGTAGGTGGAACTACAGGCATATGCCACCACACCCAGCTAATTTTTGTATTCTTTTGTAGAGATGGAGTTTGCCCATATTGCCCAGGCTGGTGTCCAACTCCTAGGCTCAAGTGATCCTCCCACTTCAGCCTCCCAAGATGCTGGGATTACAAGCATGAGGCACCGCACCCAGCCCAGCTGTTAATCTGGAATTTCAGGTCTATAAATCATGGGGGTGGCAGGGAGCCCATCAAAGCTGTTCACCCAGGCTGGTCTGCCAGCTCGGCCTCTTGTCCACCCCCCTGCCGTGCCCCAAAACACACACACACACACCCTCTCTCCTTCCTGAGAGACCGGTCCAAGGAGGGGCCTGGGCATATATAGGGAGCCACAGTGGGTGGGGCTGGCCGGAGAGGCTGCAGACAGAGGTTAGGAGGGGGCCCTGGGAGTCTGGGTGCAGCATGGGAGGTCTGAGGCTCAGGGAGGGGCAGTGCCAAGTTCAGGCCAGTGACTGCCCCACCGGAGCCTGGGTGTCCTCTTCTGCAAAATGCCTCCCCGCCAGGGCTGTGGGCACATCGGTACCAGCCTGGGCCCCGAAGAGAGCTGAAGCAACCCCTCGAAGCTGGGGTGTGGCTCAGAGATGGGGGGGGTCCAGCTGGCCCTTTATACTCGTGGCCTCATCCCTGCTCATGTGTCCCAGGATGATGGCGTCTGCGGCAGCAGCGGAGGCCGAGAAGGGATCTCCAATTGTGGTGGGCCTGCTAGTTGTGGGCAACATCATTATTCTGGTGAGACTCGCCCCGGTGCTGGGAGCAGAGTGGTTGTGTGGTGGGGAGGGGGCAGTCCTGAGTTTGGGGTCAGGGATAAGGGTCCAGAACTGTCTCTTGGACAGACTCAGTGGTCAGCACAGCCTGGGTTTAAATCCCAGCTCTGCCTCTCCCCAGCTCTGTGACCTTAGCAAGCAACTGTCCCTCTCTGTGCCTTCTTTCCTCATCTATAGATTGTGTCCTCATTTTATGGGCTGTTGTCATGTGGGTTAATCTATGCATGGCCTCCAGCTCAGAGAAAGTGCCCGACCAATGCTGGCTATCACCATCAGCATCACTATGGATATAAAGTGACCGCCTGGTGCACAGGAGGCCACAAGAAGGAAAAACAACAGTGTCTTTCAATTAATGTTGGGTTTTGGTTTTGTGTTTTTTGTTTTGTTTTGTTTTTGTTTTTGTTTTGAGACGAAGTCTCACTCTGTCGCCCAGACTGGAGTGCAGTGGCTGATCTCAGCTAACTGCAAACTCTGACTCCCAGGCTCAAGTGATTCTCCTGCCTCAGCCTCCAGAATAGCTGGGATTACAGGCACACACCACCACACCCGGCTAATGTTTTTTTTTTTTTTTTTTTTTCAGACGGAGTCTCGCTCTGTCACCCAGGCTGAAGTGCAGTGGCGAGATCTTGGCTCACTGCATCCTCCGCCTCCCGGGCTCAAGCAATTCTCCTGCCTCAGCCTCCCAAGCAGCTGGGATTACAGGCACGTGCACCACACCCGGCTACTTTTTGTATTTTTAGTAGAGATAGGGTTTCACCATGTTGGCTAGGCTGGTCTTGAACTCCTGACCTGAAGTGATCTGCCCACCTCAGCCTCCCAAAGTGTTGGGATTACAGGTGTGAGCCACCACAACTGGCCTTGTGTTTGTTTTAGAGACAAGGTCTCGCTTTGTTGACCAGGCTGCAGTGCAGTGGTGTGATCCCAGCTCACTGCAGCCTCCAACTCCTGGGCTCAACTGATCCTCCTGCCTTAGCCTCCTGAGTAGCTGGGACTACAGGTGCACATCACCACATCTGGCTAATTTTTTTATTTTTTGTAGAGACGGGGTCTCACTATTGCCCAGGCTAGTCTCAAACTCCTGGGCTCAGGCAATCCTCCCGCCTCGGCCTCCCACAGTGCTGGGACTGCAGGTGTGAGCCACCTTGCCTGGCCCATTTGTAATTTTTATGGCCATGGCCATGTTCCCCTCCTCGGGGAATAACAGCACCGTCAAGGGAGGGCAGGTGGACCAACCATCTCCTCTGTGCCAGTCCACTGCTCCAGCCTTTCCGTGTGGCATCCCCTTTCATCCCTGAAGCAACCGGCAGCTGGGGCGTGGGGGTCGGTCGTCTGGCTGGGCCGTCTCTTCTCTCCTGGCCTCTGCTCACCCTCATCGCTGCTCATGGAGGGCGAGGTCTTTGCCCACTTTACTGAGAGGACAGTGGAGGCTCCGAATGGGGAAGGAACTTGCTCGTGGAGATGCCTGGTGCCAGGGCTGCTGGCCCTGAGCGGACCTTCCTAACCCACCACTCTGTCCAGCTGTCAGGCCTGGCCCTGTTTGCTGAGACCATATGGGTGACAGCCGACCAGTACCGCGTATACCCACTGATGGGAGTCTCAGGCAAGGATGACGTCTTCGCTGGTGCCTGGATTGCCATCTTCTGCGGCTTCTCCTTCTTCGTGGTAGCCAGTTTTGGTGTGGGCGCCGCACTCTGCCACCGCCGGTCCATGGTCCTCACGGTGAGGCCCCGAGGGTAGGGGGATGGGGACACTGAAAATGGAGTTCAGCATCACTGAGTCATAGTAGCAGGTGCCACCCCAGCCACTAGTGTGAGTTCCCCACAGTGTCACACTCAGGGATCCCAGGCATCATCTCATTCAGTCTTCCCACAGCCCAACAACCCAGGCTTGAGTAGCAGGGCTGGGATTTTTTTTTTTTTTTTGGTAAAGATGGGGGTCTCACTATGTTGCCCAGGCTGGTCTCGAACTCCTGGCTCAAATGATTCTCCTGCCTCGGCCTCCCAAAGTGCTGGGATTACAGGCTTGAGCCCCTCCACCTGCACCCAGTGCAGGGCTAGAATTTGAACCCCTGCTAGCTGCTTTCCAGAGTCCATGCTCATGAACTCTGCCAATAATAACACAGCTACCATTTAATAATGGTTTACTACATGCCATGAGCTGTTCTAAATGGTTTACTGGATTAGTTCATTTATTCCTCATAGTCCACCAAGAGATACCATCATCATGACCCTATTTGATGGAGATTGAAACTGAGGCTCAGAGAAGTGAAGTCACTTATCCAGGGTCACACATTGAGACAGTGGCAGAGCCAGTTTCAACCTGAGCAGATCGGCTCTTAATCTGTGCCCACAACAATAACCCACACTTCCCAAGTATCTCTCATGCACCTGACACTAGGGTAAGCAGTTTAGAAAATGAGCTTTGTGGCCAGGCACAGTGGCTCATGCCTGTAATCCCAGCACTTTGGGAGGCTGAGGTGGACAGATCACTTGAGGTCGGGAGTCCAAGACCAGACTGGCCAACATGGCGAAATACCATCTCTAAAAAAAAAAAAAAAAAAAAAAAAATTAGCCACGCGTGGTGACAGGCACCTGTAGTCTCCGCTACTCAGGAGGCTGGGGCAGAAGAATCACTAGAACCCGGGAGGCAGAGGTTGCAGTGAGCCAAGATCACACCACTGCATTCCAGCCTGGATGACAGAGCGAGACTCCATCTCAAAAAAAAGGAAAGAAAATTAGCTTCCTCAATCTTCCCAGAAGCCTTTCACAGCTAGTGCTTTTCAACCCATTTACCAGATGAGGAAACTGAGGCTCAAAGAGGCTAACAGCCTCTCCCAGGTGACCAGGAGAGCAGGGAGTCCAATTCAGGCCCCAGTGACACAGAGACAGCACTGTGCTTCCTTGACAGCCAAGGGTTTTTCAGATTCCCAGGAGCAGCCACTCATTTGATGAACAAATGCTTATGAGCAGGAGCTACGTGCTGAGCCCTATGCTGGGCACTGGGGCTCTGTGCTGAGTGAAACATAAAAGCCCTTGACCCAGGGAAGCGACGCTCAGAGGAGGAAGACAGCGAACAGGAGGGGAGGTCAGGAGCCGAGGAGGGCGAGGGAAGACCTCACTGTCAGGGAAAGCAAAGACCTAGAGGCACTGGGAGTGAGGCAGGTGTGTAACTGGAGGAAGAGCCTTCCAGGTGGAGGTGGCAGCAAGGGCAAAGGCTCTGAGGCCAGAGCAGGCCAGGTGTCCAAAGCAGCTGGAGCTGAGTGAGTAGGAGGTTGGGGGGTGAGAGGACATGAGGCAGACAGGTGGGGAGGAGAACAGTGAGGAGTGGGGATGGGAAAGAAGCAGGAGGGAAGGCGGGTGTTGTGGACTTTGGCTTTATCCTGAGTAAGATGGAGCCAGGGACCCCCCCGCTCCCCTCCCCTCCCTTCCCCTCCCCTCCCCTCTCCTTCCTTCCTTCCTTCGTTTTTCTAGACAGGCAGGTATTGTGGACTTTGGCTTTATCCTGGGTACGATGGAGCCATGGACTCCTTCCCTTCCTTCTTTCCCTCCCTCCCTCCCTCCCTTCCTTCCTTCCTTCCTTCGTTTTTCTAGATAGGGTCTCGCTCTGTTGCCCAGGTTGGAGTGCAGTGGCACAATCATAGTTCATTGCCACCTCGAACTCTTTGGCTCAAATGATCCTCCCACCTCAGCCTCCCAATGAGCTGGGACTACAAGTGTGCACCACCATGTGCAGCTCATTTTTGTATTTTTTGTAGAGATGGAGTCTCACTGTGTTGCCCAGGCTGGTCTCCAACTCCTGGCCTCAAGTGAGCCTCCCACCTCAGCCTCCCAAAGTGCTGGTAATACAGGCATGAGCCACCACACCTGCCCTCTTATTTTCTTATCCTGTATTTAAATATCTGGCATAAATATTTAACCAAAGCCCTAAAAATTCACCCAACTAGTTTTAAAAATTCTGTCTGGACCAGGCACAGTGGCTCACGCCTGTAATCCCAGCACTTTGGGAGGCCAAGGCAGGTGGATCACGAGGTCAGGAGATCGAGACCATCCTGGCTAACATGGTGAAACCCTGTCTTTACTAAAAAACAAAAAATTAACCGGGCGTGGTGGCGGGCACCTGTAGTCCCAGCTACTCGGGAGGCTGAGGCAGGAGAATGGCATGAACCCGGGAGGCGGAGCTTGCGGTGAGCCGAGATCACGCCACTGCACTCCAGCCTGGGTGACAGAGCAAGACTCCGTCTCAAAAAAAAAAAAAAAAAAAAAAAAAATTGTGTCTGTGTCTGTTTCCCCTATTAGTTTGTCATTAACTAAGGCATTTTTTCCCCAAATTTCTTTTTTTTTTTTTGAGACGGAGTCTTGCTCTGTCGCCCAGGCTGGAGTGCAGTGGTGCCATCTCGGCTCACCGCAAGCTCCGCCTCCCAGGTTCACACCATTCTCCTGCCTCAGCCTCCCGAGTAGCTGGGACTACAGGCGCCCGCCACCACGCCCGGTTAATTTTTTTTTTTTGTATTTTTAGTAGAGATGGGGTTTCACCATGTTAGCCAGGATGGTCTCGATCTCCTGACCTCGTGATCTACCCGCTTCGGCCTCCCAAAGTGCTGGGATTACAGGCGTGAGCCACCACACCCGGGCCCCAAATGTCTTACAGGAAATTTCTAACGTAGACTAAAGTAGAGTCCGTGGTATTTGAGCCCTGCATACCTCTCACCTGATTTCAACAACATCAGCTGCAGACTGCCCGACATTGTCTCCTCTATTCCCCTTCTCTCACACTTTTTCTTCTGGGTATTTTGAAGCACGTTTTAGATGCCAAGTCACTTACCTGTAAATACTGGAGCACACATTTCTCTGAGTGATAAGCACATTGTTTTAAAGCAGTCAGGCGGTTGTGCAATGTCATCTGTCTCCCAGCAGCAGAGTTCACACACACACGCAACCTCCTGTTGCTTTATAGGTGAAGGTGCCAGGTGAAGACAAGAAAAGAATTTGCATTCAACATCAACTATCAAGCTTTTTTTTTTTTCTCCTGCCCTCCGTGCCGTTGGCACAACCCAGCAAATTCACCCAAGTTATTTTATATCTTCCAGTACCCAGTCTGTGTCAAATGTCTCTGGTTATTTGAGAACGTCGTTTTATGTTTGTTTGTTTGTTTGTTTTATTTTAAGAGACAGGGTCTCACTCTGTTGCCTGGGCTGGAGTGCAATGGTACAGTCTGGGCTCATTGCAACCTCCGCCTCCTGGGTTCAAGCTATTCTCCTATCTTAGCCTCCCGAGTAGCTGGGATTACAGGCACCCATCACCATGCCCAGCTAATTTTTGTATTTTTGCATTTTTAGTAGATGGGGTTTCACCATATTGGTCAGGCTGGTCTTGAACTCCTGACCTCAGGTGATCCACCCGTCTCAACCTCCCAAAGTGTTGGGATTACAGCCATGAGCCACTGCACCCACCTTTGTTTG
Source organism: Hylobates moloch (assembly GCF_009828535.3). Taxonomy (NCBI): domain Eukaryota; kingdom Metazoa; phylum Chordata; class Mammalia; order Primates; family Hylobatidae; genus Hylobates; species Hylobates moloch. Next base: position 63,977,345 of record NW_026652287.1, read on the forward strand.
TTTTGTTTTAAGAGACAGGGTTTTGCTCTGTCGCCCAGGCAGGAATGCAGTGGTGCAATCATAGCTCGCTGAGGCCTCCAACTACTGGGCTCAAACGATCCTCCAACCTCAGCCTCCCAAGTAGCTAGGACTAACACTACCACTAGTAGTAACCACGCTTAACTAATTTTTTTATTTTTATTTTTTGTAGCAACGGAGTCTCACTGTGTTGCCCAGGCTGATCTTGAACTCCAGGGTTCGAGCAATCCTCCCACTTCGGCCTCCCAAAGTGCTGGGATTACAGGCATGAGCCACTGCATCTGGCAGAGAATGTCTTTATTTATTTATTTATATTATTATTTTTTGAGACAGAGTTTTCGCTCTTGTTGCCTGGGCTGGAGTGCAATGCTGTGATCTCGGCTCACTGCAACCTCCGCTCCACAGGTTCAAGCAATTCTCATGCTTCAGCCTCTCGAATAGCTGGGATTACGGGCATGCGCCACCCCGCCCGGCTAATTTTGTATTTTTAGTAGAGACGGGGTTTCTCCATGTTGGTCAGGCTGGTCTTGAACTCCCGACCTCGGGTGATCCGCCTGCCTTGGCCTCCCAAAGTGCGGGATTACAAGGGTGAGCCACTGTGCCCAGCCCCGAATGTCTTTGTTTTTTAATTTTCTTTTCTTTAGCTTTTTTTTTTTTTTTTTTTGCTGTCATCTGTTTATCCCAGATATTTTTCTCTTTTTATAGTAGACATTTATTTACTGATTCTAAGTCAATATGTAACTTTGGCAAATATGTTACTTTTTAAATTTCATTTTCCCTTGACATTTTATTATAAAATACTCCTGGCTGGGCGCAGTGGCTCACTCCTGTAATCCCAGCACTTTGGGAGTCTGAGGAAGGAGGATCATTTGAGCTCAGGACTTTGAGACCAGCCTGGGCAACACAGCAAGACCCTCTCTCTACAAAAAATTTAAAAATTAGCCAGACATGGTGGCATGTTTCTGTAGTCCCAGATACTCAGAAGGCTGAGGCAAGAGGATTGCCTGAATCTGGGAGGCAGAGGCTGCAATGAGCTATGATCCTGCCACTGCACACCAGCCTGGGCGACAGAGTGAGATCCTATCTCAAAAATAATAATTTTTTTTTTGAGATGGTGTCTCGCTCTGTCGCCCAGGCTGGTGTGCAGTGGCATGATCTCAGCTCACTGCAACCTCCACCTCCCAGGTTCAAGCGATTCTCCTTCCTTAGCCTCCGGAGTAGCTGGGATTACAAGTGTTGCCAGGCTACAGTGCAGTGGCACAATCTCAGCTCCCTGCAACCTCCACCTCCCCGGTTCAGGCGATTCTCCTGTCTCAGTCTCCCAAGTAGCTGGGACTACAGGCCCGTGCCACCATGCCTGGCTAATTTTTGTATTTTTAGTACAGACGGGGTTTTGCCATGCTGGCCCAGCTGGTCTCAAACTCTTGACCTCAAGTGATCCACCCACCTCAGCCTCCCAAAGTGCTGGGATTACAGGCGTGAGCCACCAATGCCCAGCCTTAATTTTTGTATTTTTAGTACAGAAGGGGTTTCACCATGTTGGCCAGGCTGGTCTCGAACTCCTGACCTCAGGTGATCACCCCCTCAGCCTCCCAAAGTGCTGGGATTATAGGCATGAGCCATCACGCCTCGCCTGTCTCAAAAATAAATTAATTAAATATTTCAAAACACAGAAAAGTTGGAAGACTTAATACAGCGAACACCTGAACACCCACCACATATTACAGATGCTGCTAGTCACACTGCCCCAAACTTTTTAAAAACTTGCATTTCCACAATGATGCGTCCCTGATGGGGTGTGGCTTCACGGGCTCTGCCCGACGGGCTGTCCTCCCTCTGTCTCCCCAGTACCTGGTGCTCATGCTCATCGTCTACATCTTCGAGTGTGCCTCCTGCATCACGTCCTACACCCACCGTGACTACGTGAGCCCGGCGAGGCCTGGGGAGGGGCCTGACCTGCATGGGAGGGGCGAGGGTCCCAGCGCGGCGGGACGGAGGTGGTCCTCTCTCCCCACCCAGCCTTGCCGGCCCTTGTTCTTCCCTGTTATCCGCAGATGGTGTCCAACCCATCCCTGATCACCAAGCAGATGCTGACCTTCTACAGCGCGGACACCGACCAGGGCCGGGAGCTGACCCGCCTCTGGGACCGCGTCATGATTGAGGTGGGCGGGGTGGACCGGATGCTGGGAGGGCCCAGGGCTCCGTCCACAGAGGCCGATAGAGCTCCCGATGTGCCAGCTTGTAGAGGAGTGAGTGCCTTAGATCTCTAGGAGAGCAAGGCTGCGGTCACCACCGTTCTGCAGATGAGTAAACAGGCCCAGAAAGGGAAAGTCCCTTGCCCAAGGCCACGCAGTCGGTAAGTGGTGGGAGCTGGGATTGGAACCCCGCAGCCTAGCTCCTGACCTCCTTGCTCTTAGCCTACACATACTACCTCAACAGAAATGTTGCTAATAACAATGATAGTAACAGCAACATTCACTGAGCTGGGTTTCACACTGTTCAAAGGACTTGTATTTTTATATTTTGATATGGGGTCTTGCTCTGTTGCCCAGGCTGGACTGATCATAGCTCACTGCAGCCTCCAACTCCTGGGCTCAAGTGATCCTCCCACCTCAGTCTCCCCAGTAGCTGGGAATACAGGTGCGCCCCACCACACCCGGCTAAGTTTTTTAAATTATTTTTTGTGGAGACGGGGGTCTTGCTCTATTGCCCAGGCCGGTCTCAAACTCCTGGGCTCAGGATTGGAGCGATTCTCCCACCTCCGCCTCTCCAAGTGCTGAGATTACAGGCATGAGCCACGAGTGCCTGGCCTCAAAGCACTTTTTTTTTCTTTTTCTTTTCTTTTTTTTTTTTTTTGAGACAGAGTCTTGCTCTGTCGCCCAGGCTGGAGTGCAGTGGCGCAATCTCGGCTCACTGCAAGCTCCGCCTCCCAGGTTCACGCCATTCTCCTGCCTCGGCCTCCCGAATAGCTGGGACTACAGGCACCTGCCACCGCGCCCGGCTAATTTTTTGTATTTTTAGTAGAGACAGGGTTTCACCATGTTAGCCAGGATGGTCTCCATCTCCTGACCTCATGATCCGCCCGAATCGGCCTTCCAAAGTGCTGGGATTACAGGCTTCAGCCACCGCGCCCAGCCTTTCAAAGCACTTTTAAACCTTTTTTAATCCTCACGACCACCCCATAAGGGAGATTAGCCTTTTAGTGATGAGGAGACCAAAGCAAGAGGTTGAATATCTTGCATGAGGTCACACACCTGGTAGGTCACAGAACTGGAAGGATTCAAACTCAGACTTCCAGGTTTGAAGAGATACAGTCTTCATCAAATCCAACATGATATTGCACTGGAAGAGGAAGAAAATGGCTGGGCGCAGTGGCTCACACCTATAATCCCAACACTTTGGGAGGCAAAGGCGGGCAGATCACTTGAGTTCAGGGGTTCAAGACCATCCTGGTCAACATGATGAAACCCCGTCTCTACAAAAAATACAAAAATTAGTCAGGTGTAGTGGTGTGCGCCTGTGATTCCAGCTACTTGGGAGGCTGAGGCAGGAGAATCGCTTGAACCCAAGACGGGGAGGTTGCAGTGAGCCAAGATGGCGCCACTGCACTCCAGCCTGGACGACAGAGGGAGACTCTGTCTCAGAAAAAAAAAAGGGAGGGGAAGAAATTGAGGACTCAAGGAAAACTGAGGCGTCAATGTGGCCCAAGTCCTCTAGCTAGCCAGGATTTGAACCCATGTTTGAAGGGTGCCCAAGCCTATGTTTTCCTCATTCAGGAGCCACAAATTAAACACCTGGACTCCTTACCAAGGCCAGGAAAAGCCAGAAATCTGCCCTTTTTGTGTTATTTTATCAGCATAGTTGTTGATAAAAATATTTTATTTTATTTTGTTTTTTGAGACGGAGTTTCATTCTTGATTTCCAGGCTGGAGTGCAGTGGCACGATCTTGGTTCACTGCAATCGCCACCTTCCGGATTCAAGCAATTCTCCTGCCCCAGCCTCTCAAGTAGCTGGGATTACAGGCGCCCACCACCACACCCAGCAAATTTTGTATTTTTAGTAGAGACGGGGTTTCATCATGTTGGTCAGGCTGGTCTCGAACTCATGACCTCAGGTGATCCATCCACCTCGGCCTCCCAAAGAGCTGGGATTACAGGCGTGAGACACCGTGCCCGGCAAAAATATTTTAAAATAAGTCAGAGGTGCAGGTTTAATCCAAACCCCCCATCAGCCTCCTGGTCCTGGGACAAATATCGTCTGCTCTGTGCTCACACACACAGACACCCACCAGACACACTCGCTTGGAGGCCCAGGACATGGGGAAGTTGGGCCCAGCTATGTCAAAGGGCAATCCTGCCCCTCCTTGCTGTGTGACCTCAGGCAAGCGACTGTCCTCTCTGAGCCCGAGCCTGCCTGACCCCCTGCTTTTCTCTCCAGCAAGAATGCTGTGGCACATCTGGTCCCATGGACTGGGTGAACTTCACGTCAGCCTTCCGGGCGGCCACTCCAGAGGTGGTGTTCCCCTGGCCCCCACTGTGCTGTCGCCGGACGGGAAACTTCATCCCCCTCAACGAGGAGGGCTGCCGCCTGGGGTACATGGACTACCTGTTCACCAAGGTGTGGCTCTCTGCCCTACTGCATCTCTCTGTCCATCTGTCTGTCTTCCTCTGGTCTCTGCTCCCTCTCTGATTCTATCTCTTTCTCCCTCCCTGTGTCTGTCCATCTAGCTTTTTCCCTCTCCTCTTCCCCTTTCTGATTTTCTTGTTTTCTTTTTCTTTCTTTTTTTTTTTTTTCAAGACCGAGTCCCGCTCTGTCACCCAGGCTGGAGTACAGTGGCACAATCTCAGCTCACTGTAGCGTCTGCCTCCCGGGTTCAAGGGATTCTCCCACGTCAGCTTCCAGAGCAGCTGGGATTACAGGCGCGCACCACCCTCTTGGCTAGTTTTTGTATTTTTAGTAGAGACGGGGTTTGACCATGTTGGCCAGGCTGGTCTCGAACTCGAGCTCAAGTGATCCACCTGCCTCGGCCTCCCAAAGTGCTTGGATTACAGGCGTGAGCCACCGCGCTGGGCCCCCTCTCTGATTTTCTAGTGCTCTCCCAACTCTCTCTCAAGTCAGCAGGATGCACCCAGAGTCTGTCTGATCCAGACCTGGCACTTGCAACTTTACTTAGATTGTCTGAGAATAAGAGCAATAATGGGGCCGGGCGAGATGGCTCACGCCTGTAATCTCAGCACTTTGGGAGGCCAACGAGGGCGGATCACTTGAGGTCAGGGGTTCAAGACCAGCCTTACCAACATGGCGAAACTCCATCTCTACTAAAAATGCAAAAATTAGCCCAGAGCAGTGGCACGTGCCTGTAATCCCAGCAACTCGGGAGGCTGAGGTAGAAGAATCACTTGAACCCTGGAGGTGAAGGTTGCAGTGAGCTGAGATTGTGCCACTGCACCCCAGCCTGGGCGACAGAGCGAAACTCCATCTCAAACAAAACAAAACAAAACATCAAACAAAACAATAGAGCTAGGCATGGTGGCTCACATCTGTAATCCCAGTACTTTGGGAGGCCAAGGCAGGAGGATCACTTGAAGTCAGGAGCTCAAGACCAGCCTGAGCAACATATCAAGACCCCATCTCTACAAAAAAGTACAGAAAATTAGCCAGGCGTGGTGTTGCACGCCTGTAATCCCAGCTACTGGGGAGGCTAAGGCAGGAGCATTGTTTGAGTCTAGGAGGTCAAGGCTGCAGTGAGCTGTGATGGTGCCACTGCACTCTAGCCTAGGCAAGAGACTTTAAAAAAGGCAAGAGACTTAAAAAAAAAAAAGGCTGGGCGTGCGTGGTGGCTCATGCCTGTAATCCCAGCACTTTGGGAGACCGAGATGGGCGGATCACAAGATCAGGAGTTTGAGGCCAGCCTGACCAACATGGTGAAACCCCGTCTTTACTAAAAATACAAAAATTAGCCAGGCGTAGTGGTGCATGCCTGTAATCCCAGCTACTCAGGAGGCTGAGGCAGGAGAATTGCTTGAACGCGAGAGGCAAAGGTTGCAATGAGCCAAGTACCACTGCACTGTAGCCTGGGCAACAGAGGGAGACTGCGAGACTCTGTCTCCAAAAAAAAAAAAAAAGCCAGCTGTAAGAGCAAAATCACCCTCAGATTGTCATAGCCATCAGCAGGGCGGCACCTACTTGTGCAGGGCCTGGGTTCAACATCAGCTCCCTGGGGCCCCGAAACCACCCGAGGAGGTGGACAGTGCCATGGTCCCCATTGCACAGGTGAGAAAACCAAGGCTCAGGGAAGGTGGTGACTTTCCCAAGGGCGCACAGTGAGTCTCGCCTTCAGCGGCCACCCTCATGGGTGTCTTCTCAAACCTCCCCCATCCCCCTGCCCAGGGCTGCTTCGAGCACATCGGCCACGCCATCGACAGCTACACGTGGGGTATCTCGTGGTTTGGGTTTGCCATCCTGATGTGGACGGTGAGAAGCGGGGAGCCCACAGGCCGGGTGGGCTGGGGGTGGGGAGTGGAATGCCCTCATCTCGCTGCCTCCTTGCCAGCTCCCGGTCATGCTGATAGCCATGTATTTCTACACCACGCTCTGAGGGACAAGAGGGGAAGGCAACATACACACCCCGGACTCCTCTGCATCCTCCTCCTGCTTCCTCCGCTGGGGCCTGGATGGCTGCCTCACCTCTCACCTCCCAACCTCCCTAGCCATTACCTCCTTCCACTTCCAAGATCTTTTTCCGGGTTCCTGAGCCCTACTGTGCCTCAGGTGTGCCCTGAAACCCCAGGGCTTGTGTGCACGTATCCTGAGCCCTTGACCTCACTCCACTTGGCTGGTTCCTGCCCATCTTTCAAGGGACCTCTCCATGATCCCACCTCCCATTCACAGACACCTTTCTTGTAGTTCTCTGACCTCCTCCTTCATGGCAGGCGTCACCATTCTTGCTGAACAGTTTGTGATTACCATTTGAGCTCTGGAAGCCTCTATTGCCATGAGAGTTCTGTCACGGTCACTTTACTGTCCCCATCATCAGCCAGCACGGGGCTAAGCACATACTAGATAGTCAATAAATAAATAAATAATGAATGAATGAATGAATGAGTTTTTTTTTTTTTCTGGGTCAAGGGAGAGTGAACAAGAACTGTTCTAGGCCAGGCGCAGTGGCGCACGCCTGTAATCCCAGCACTTTGGGAGGCCGAGGTGGGCAGATCACCTGAGGTCAGGAGTTCAAGACCAGCTTGGCCAAAATGGTGAGACCCCCCCCATCTCTACAAAAATGCAAAAATCAGCTGGGCGTGGTGGCGCACATCTGTAATCCCAGCCACTCCAGAGACTGAGGCAGAAGAATCACTTGAACCCGGGAGGTGGAGGTTGCAGTGAGCCGAGATTGCACCATTGCACTCCAGCCTCGGCAACAAAACAAGGTCCTGTCTCCAAAAAAAAAAAGAAAAGAACTATTCTGATGGAAGTGGCGGAAACCCAACTATCACTGACTGAAGTGTAAAATGGAATTTATCAGCTCACGTAACTGAGTCAACGGTGCTGGCTTCAGGCATGTCTGGATCCAGGTGTTCAATCTAAGTTTCCAGGAAACCCGCTTCATTCCCTGACAGGATTTCTCTGGCAACTCCAGACTTAACGTCTTTATAACTAAGCAACGCAACAGAGGGAAAGAGCCTCTCTCCCAAGGGCTGTAGCCAAGGTCCAGAGTTGAATCTCACTGTCTTGGCTTAGGTTCTAGGCCCATCATTAGGTTGGGAGAAGGAGGGCACCTGGCTTGGTAATCCTGCTAAGGATGCATGCAGTGGCAGTGTTGGAAGGGGAGTTGTTTATCAAAGGAAAATCCAGATACAGGGCTGTTGAGACTTATAGGTGATAAAAATCCTTCTCCTAGGGATATAGCTTCCAGCAAGTTCTCTAAGGGGTCCATGACAGCAAACCATTAAGAATTGAATTATGGCTGGGCACAGTGGCTCACACCTGTAATCCCAGCACTGATTGCTTGAGGCCAGAAACTTGAGACCAGCCTGGCCAAAATGGCGAAACCCCATCTCTATTAAAAATACAAAAAGGTACGTAGGCGTGGTGGTGTGCACCTGTAGACCCAGCTACTCAGGAGGCCGAGGCACAAGAATCGCTTGAACCCAGGAGGTGGAGGTTGCAGTGAGCTGAGATTTCACCACTGCACTCCAGCCTGGGAGACAGAACAAGACTCATCTCTTAAAAAAAAAAAAAAAAAAAGAACGGAATTATCACTGTTTGTTCTCCCTGAAGCAACGACTAGGCCTTCCCAAGAGGGCCTGGGGGCTTCCTTCCCCATCAAATAGTTTCTTGGGGTTCCCATTTACTCCAGTGGTCTGCAGGTAGTCAGATTTCACTTTTTAAAAATATGTAATGGATAAAGAGGTCATTATTTATTAGAGTGAAAAATCGGCAACTACCCAACAACCATCACCAAAGGGATGGGTTGTGTAAATCATGTTATGTCCTTGGACTGAAATGCTCTGTGGCTGTTGTGTGCCCATGGTCCCAGCTACTGGGAAGGCTTAGGCAGGAGGATCGCTTGAGCCCTTGAGTTCCAGGTTGCAGTAAGCTATGTTCACACCTATGAGTAGCCACTGCACTCCAGCCTGGGCGACACAGCAAAATTCCATCTCTAAATAATAATAATAATAGGCTGAGCCCGGTGGCTCATGTCTGTAATCCCAGCACTTTGGGATGTCCAGGTGGGAGGATCGCTTGAGCCCCAGAGTTTAAGATCAGCCTGGGCAACATAGCAAGACCTTGTCTCTATAAAAAATTTTAAAAGCAGGACGCAGTGGCTCAGGCCTGTAATCCCAGCGCTTTGGGAGGCTGAGGTGGCAGGACTGCTTGAGCTCTCGAGACCAGCCTGGGCAACATGGCAAAACCCTGTCTCTACAAAAAATACGAAAATTAGCCAGGTGTGGTGATGCATGCCTGTATTCCCAGATACTGGGGAGGCTGAGGTGGAAGGACGTCTTGGGCCCAGGAGGCAGAGGTTGCAGTGAGCCGAGATCACACCACTGCACTTCAGCCTGGGTGATAGAGCTAGACTCTGTCTCAAAAAAAAAAAAAAAAAAAAGAAAATTAAAAAAATTATCTGGGTGTAGTTGTGTGTGCCTGTGGTCCCAGCTTCTTAGGAGGCTGAGATGGAAGGATTGTCTGAGCACAGGAGGTCGAGGCTGCAGTGAGCCGTGATCATGCCACCACACTCCAGCCTGGGAAACAGAGCAAGAACATGCTTCAAAAAAAAAAAAAAATATATATATATATATATATATATAAAATAAATAATTATAATAATACTTTTTAAAGGAGATAGCTGTATGTGAGTTGATTATAAAAAGATCTCATGATAACTGGGAAGCCCATATGAGGATGTTCATTAGTAAAATAAATGACCATCAGCAAGGCACTGGGTAAATTAGCTATGCTATGTCCATCCTCTGCAATACCACATAGCGGTAAAAAAAAAAAAAAAAAAAAGAACTCTGTTTTAACATGGAAAACGCGCTAAGAAATACAGAATAGGAAAAATGGAAAACTATATACAGTACTTTTTTTTTTTTTTTTGAGATGGAGTTTCGCTCTTTTGCCCAGGCTAGAGTGAAGTGGTGCGATCTTGGCTCACTGCAACCTCCGCCCCCTGGGTTCAAGGGATTCTCTTGCCTCAGGCTCCAAGTAGCTAAGATTATAGGCACCCGCCACCATGCCCAGCTAATTTTTGTATTTTTACTAGAGACAGGGCTTAGCCATGTTGGCCAGGCTGGTCTAGAACTCCCGACCTCAGGTGATCCACTCACCTCAGTCTCCCAAAATGCTAGGATTACAGGTGTGAGCCACCACACCTGGCCCATATAGTACTCTTATTCCTGCAGGGCTGATCAAATGGAGCTTTAGTCTTTTTCTTCCTTAAAAAAATGAGTGAATGTTTTTATAATAATGTTTAGAAGAATGGAGGAAAAACTTTGTTGTTTTGCAGAACACTTTTTTTTTTTTTTTGACAGAGTCTCGCTCTGTTGACCAGGCTGGAGTGCAGTGGTACAATCCTGGCTCACTGCAACCTCCGCCTCCCGGGCTCAAGCAATCCTCCCCTCTCAGCCTCCTGAGTAGCCGGGACTACAGGCACGCACCACCACGCCCTGCTAATTTTTTTTTTTTGGAGACGGATTGTCGTTCTGTCGCCCAGGCTGGAGTGCAGTGGCACGATCTTGGCTCACTGCAAGCTCCGCCTCCCATGTTCACGCCATTCTCCTGCCTCAGCCTCCCGTGTAGCTGGGACTACAGGCGCCCGCCACCACACACGGGTAATTTTTTGTATTTTTAGTAGAGACGGGGTTTCACCATGTTAGCCAGGATGGTCTCGATTTCCTGACCTCGTGATCCGCCCGTCTCGGCCTCCCAAAGTGCTGGGATTACAGGTGGGAGCCACCTCGCCCGGCTTGTATTTTTTATAAAAATACAAAAACCGTTCTCTACCCGGTAGAATACTTCTTTATTATAGCAATATATAAAACAAATATAACTTTAAGCCCGGTGTGGTGGCTCACACCTGTAATCTCAACACTTTGGAAGGCCAAAACAGGTGGATCACCTGAGGTCAGGAGTTTAAGACCAGCCTGGGCAACATGGTAAAACCCCGTCTCTACTAAAAATACAAAAAATTAGCCAGGCACGGTGGCGGGTGCCTGAAATCCCAGCTACTCAGGAGACTGAGGCACGAGAATCTCTGGAACCTGGGAGGGGAGGTCGCAGTGAGCTGAGATCATGCCACTGTACTCCAACTTGGGCGACAAAGTGAGACTCCATCTCAAAAACAAATATATATATATATATATAGATATATATATATAAATTTATATTATATATAAACTTTAAATATTCATAATGACACTATACACTATGATTGATGATGTTATTCCACTCTCTCAAATTTGAGAGAATAGCTTGTAGAATTCTTGAAATTCACCAACCTTCTTCATAAAGACATGGGATTGAAATGCATGTGCATGCTTTTGTTAAAAGCATACCAATTTCATTCTCCTCAGTTTTGCTCATAATCTTGGTATTTTCATACACCCTCAGTGAGTTAACCAAACTCAAGGCCTTTTATTAGGGAAAGGGCTAGCACAGTTGTGGTGATGCCCTTAAAAGTTAATATCCTTAAAAGTTAATAACTAATAAGTCAACAACAGATTTTTGACCTAGTTCCCTTTTCCTTTAGAGCAAAAAGAACTTTCACCTGAGCATCTAGCCCAACCCCTAAAGACTGAAAATACCCTTCAAACTCCTTTAAAAACACCCTACACAGTGGCTCACGCTTGTAATCCCAGCACTTTGGGAGGCTGAGACGGGTGGATCACGAGGTCAGGAGATCGAGATTCATCCCGGCTAACACGGTGAAACCCCGTCTCTACTAAAAATACAAAAAATTAGGTGGGCATAGTGGCATGTGGTGTAGTCCCAGCTACTCGGGAGGCTGAGGCAGGAGAATCGCTTGAACCCGGGAGGTGGAGTTGAGTTGAACCCAGTGAGCTGAGATCACGCCACTGCACTCCAGCCTGGGTGACAGAGAGAGACTCCATCTGAAAAACAATAAAAAAAAAAAAAAAAGCACACCCTACATAGTCATTTTCATTGTAATAGAGGCAGATTGTACTCTTCCACCTGAAAGTCTTCTGCTTGAAATCATCACTTGTCTCAACTTTCTGAAGGATTTTGAGCTTTGGGAAAGGTCTTTGTTCTCTCTGAAGCTGAATTTTCAGTTTTGCAATGTGACTCAGGTAAATATAGGCATCTCCCAAACTATGTGCAAAGTCACCGGGCTTTAGGTCCATGATGTGCATGATCACATAAGTGAGCAGGGTGTAGCTGGCGATGTTGAAGGTGTACCCTGGCCCCTGTCTCCTGACCTCTGGTGCAGCTGGCAGGACAGCTCACCATTCACCACGAAGAACTGGTGGGGGGAGGCCATGCACGGTGGCTCATGCCTGTAATCCCAGCACTTTGGGAGGCTGAGGTGGGCAGATCATCTGAGGTCAGGAGTTCGAGACAAGCCTGGCCAACATGGTGAAACCCCATCTCTACTAAAAATACAAACATTAGCTGGGCATGGTGGTGGGCACCTGTAATCCCAGCTACTTGGGAGACTGAGGCAGGAGAATTGCTTGAACCTGGGAGGAGGTGGCAGTGAGCCAAGATTGAGCCATTACATTCCAGCCTGGGCGACAAGAGTGAAACTCCATCTCAAAAAAAAAAAAAAAAAAAAAAAACAGAACTGGCAGAGGGGCGTGGAGGCAGTGTCATCAGTGGAAGATTTTTGGATTCCAAGCACAGATGATGATTTGTTTGTGGTCAGTACTGGTTTGTTCTTTTCCTTTCTTTCTTTCCTTTTTTTTTTTTTTTTTTTTAAGACAGAGTCTCGCTGTCACCCAGGCTGGAGTGCAGTGGCGTGATTTTGTTTTGGCTCACTGCAACCTCCACCTCCCAGGTTCAAGTGATTCTCCTGCCTCAGCCTCCCAAATAGCTGGGATTTACAGGTGCCCCCCAACATGTCTGGCTTTTTTTTTTTTTTTTTTTCTGAGGCGGAGTTTCACTCTTGTTGCCCAGGCTGGAGTGCAATGGCGAGATCTTGGCTCACCGCAACCTCTGTCTGCCAAGTTCAAGTGATTCTCCTGCCTCAGCCTCCCGAGTAGCTGGGATTACAAGCATGCGCCACCATACCCGGCTAATTTTGTATTTTTAGTATAGACAGGGTTTCTCCATGTTGGTCAGGCTGGTCTTGAACTCCTGACCTCAGGGGATCCACCCTCCTCGGCCTCCCAAAGTGCTGGGATTACAGGCATGAGCCACCATACCCAGCCCCTGGCTAATTTTTGTATTTTTAGTAGAGATAAGGTTTCGCCGTGTTGGCCAGGCTGGTCTCAAACTCCTGACCTCAAGTGATCCACCCGCGTCGGCCTCCCAGAGTGCTGGGATTATGCCTTCTGTTGATGATGTCAGTCACTTTTTGCGATTGGTCGACTCCTTGATCTGAATAATCTGAATCCATATCTTCGTATTCTGCCCAAAATGCCTCCACTGGAAGCCATAAACTGGGCCCAAGTCCCCTTCTTCTCAATGGAGAATCCCAAGTTGTCCAAAAAGGGCTCCACTGCCTCATCTCACATTTTCACTCCCTTGGAAGACAGTTCTTTAGTATGTGCGGATCCCTTGATAAATGACAGCAACTCCTCCAAAACACTGTGGTTGTCAGCAGAGGAAATTCACTTCTCAGGCTGCAGTGGGACTGCCTGCCTGCCTGCCTGCCGAAAACGAAAACAGCGGCAGCAGGGAGTGGGTGCCCTGGGGGCATCCTTCCTGCAGCTGCAGCAGAAGATGTGCTCCACCTGCCTCAGGTACTGCAGGTCCCCGTGGGGCGGACGGGGCTCAGCATCCTGCTCCTGCGCAGCAGGACAGAGGCAGTGAGGAGACAGGGTTAGAGACTGGGTTTCACCATGTTGGCCAGGCTGGTCTTGAACTCCTGACCTCGTGATCTGCCCGCCTCAGCCTACCAAAGTGCTGAGATTACAGCCACCATGCCGTGAGCCACCACGCCCGGCCCCAAATTTGTAAACTTTCTTAAAACACTATGAGATTTTTTGCAATTTGTTTTAGCTCATCCACTATAGTTAGTGTATTTTATGTGTGGCTGAAGACAATTCTTCTTCTTCTAATGTGGCTCAGGGAAGCCAAAAGATTGGACATCCCCTTTGGGAGGCCGAGGCGGGTGGATCACGAGGTCAGGAGTTCGAGACCATCCTGGCTAACATGGTGAAATCCTGTCTCTACTAAAAATACAAAAAAAATTAGCCAGGCATGTTGGCGGGCGCCTGTAGTCCCAGCTACTCAGGAGGCTGAGGCAGGAGAATGGTGTGAGCTTGGGAGGCAGAACTTGCAGTGAGCTGAGATGGCACCACTGCACTCCAGCCTTGGTGACAGAGCAAGACTCCATCTCAACAACAACAAAAAAGATTGGACATCCCTGCTTTACAACTTGGCTTCTTCACCTAATCATAGATTGTGGTTATCTTTCCAACTCAGTGAATATGAATCGACTAAATTACTTTTTTATTTTTTTGAGATGGAGCTTCGCTCTTGTCACCCAGGCTGGAGTGCAATGGCACAATCTTGGTTCACTGCAACCTCTGCCTCCCAGGTTCAAGCGATTCTCCTTCCTCAGCCTCCTGAGTAGCTGGGATTACAGGTGCCCACCACCACGCCCAGCTAATTTTTGTATTTTTAGTAGAGACGGAGTTTCACCATGTTGGCCAGACTGGTCTTGAACTCCTGACCTCAGGTGATCCACCCGCTTTGGCTTCCCAAAGTGCTGGGATTACAGGCGTGAGCCACCGCTCCTGGTCCAGTTTTCTGTTTTGTTTTGTTTTTAACTATTGCAATATATTCCAGAGTATAAATGTGTTACAGATCATCGTGATCTCTTTGTTTTGTTGTTGTTGTTGTTTTGTTTTGTTTTTTCCTGCTAGTGTACCAGTTCTATCCCAACCTCTCTCATTAGGTATTTTCATTTTTAGTGTCTACAAGTTTAGCATTTGAAATAGATAACTTTTTTTTTTTTTTTTTTTTTTTTTGAGACAGAGTCTGGCTCTGTTGCCCAGGCTGGAGTGCAGTGGCGCCATCTCAGCTCACTGCAAGCTCCGCCTCCTGGGTTCATGCCATTCTCCTGCCTCAGCCTCCAGAGTAGCTGGGACTACAGGCACCCACTGCCACCATGCCAGGCTAATTTTTTGTATTTTTAGTAGAGACGGGGTTTCACCGTGTTAGCCAGGATGGTCTCAATCTCCTGACCTCGTTATCCTCCCGCCTCAGCCTCTCAAAGTGCTGGGATTATAGGCATGAGCCACTGCACCCGGCCTTATGATCTGTTTGTTGTTCAGTTAATAAGGCAAGAAGCAAAACATTGTGCTAAAGTGGTCTCATTTTTATAAAAATTATATCTACATATTTCCCATAAAGAACTCCTTTGTTTTATTTTAGTTTAGTTTAGTTTAGTTTTTTTGAGACAGGATGTCCTGTCACCCAGGCTGGGGTGCACTGCCATGATCTCAGCTCACTGCAGCCTTGACCTCCTGGGCTCAGGCAGACCTCCTGGGCTCAGGCAGTCCTCCTACCTCAGTCTCATGAGGAGCTGGGACCACAGGCATCCGCCACCACATCCAGCTAAATTTTTTTTTAATTTTTTGTACACATGAGGTCTGTGTTGCCCAGGCTGGTCTTAAACTCCTGGGCTCAAGCGATCTTTCCACCTCAGGCTCCCAAGCCTGGCCCCATCTATTACTTTCTTCTCTTTTCTTTTCTCTTCTCTTCTCTTCTCTTCTCTTTCTTTTTTCTTTTTTTGAGACAGGGTCTCACTCTGTGGCCCAGACTGGAGTGCAGTGGTGCGATCTCGGCTCACCACTGCAACCTCCGTCCCACAAGGCTCAAGTGATTCTCCTGCCTCAGTCTCCGGAGTAGCTGGGATTACAGGCGCATACCACTATAGCCTGGCTAATTTTTGTATTTCTAGTAGAGACAGGGTTTCACCATGTTGGCCAGGCTGGTCTTGAACTCCTAACCTCAAATGATCCACCTGCCTTGGCCTCCCAAAGTGCTGGGATTACAGGCGTGAGCCATGACACCCAGCCCTATTACTTTTCAATAACAAAAATTAATAAAGGGATTTCTAAAATACTGAAAAGTATATGGCTTTACTTTTCAAACTAGAATTTTTGTATTTTTAAATTTTAATTTTGTTTGTTTGTTTGTTTGTTTTGAGACGGATCCTCGTTCTGTTGCCCAGGCTGGAGTGCAATGGGGCGATCTCAGCTCACTGCAAACTCCGCCACCCAGGTTCAAGTGATTCTCCCGCCTCAGCCTCCTGAGTAGCTGGGATTACAGGCACCCGCCATCATGCCCGACTAATTTTTGTATTTTTGTAGAGGCGGGGTTTCACCATGTTGGCCAGACTGGTCTTGAACTCCTGACCTCAGGTGGTCTGCCCTCCCTGGACTCCCAAAGTGCTGAGATTTCAGGAGTGAGCCACTGCACCTGGCTTCAAACCAGAATTTTTAAAATGCCACTTACATGGGATATACACACTGGATTTTCCCACACAAGAGCCCCTCCAGGTTGACTTCCCTAACTGGCTTTTCAGCAGGCCCTGGAAAGCTTCTCGCCCCACCCTGGGCACATATTAGAACAGCTTGTAAACATGTCAAGGAAACGGGGGATTCCATCCTCATCTGCTCATAAAGTCAGGTGTCCTCAGCCAGGCGCGGTGGCTCAAGCCTGTAATCTCAGCACTTTGGGAGGTTGAGGTAGGCGGATCACTTGAGGTCAGGAGTTTGAGACCAGCCTGGCCAACATGGTGAAACCCCATCTCTACTAAAAAATACAAAAATCAGCCAGGAGTGGTGGCGGGTGCCTGTAATCCCCGCTACCCGGGAGGCTGACGCAGGAGAATCACTTGAACCCGGGAGGCAGAGGCTGCAGTGAGCCAAGATCGCGCCATTGCACTCTAGCCTGGGCCACAGAACGAGACTCTTTCTCAAAAAAAAAAAAAAAAAAAAAGTCAGATGTCCTCACCAGCAAGTTGATGGTGACTTAGTTGATGGTGATTGGGATTCTCTGAGAGAAGCAGAGACAGCACTGACTTCTCAAATGGCCCACCACACTGAGCCTCAATGTGCCCTCTATAAAATGAGAGTTGTAACAGTCCCTATCTCATAGCATAGGGCCCTGTTCTTTTTTCTTTCTTTCTTTGTTTTTTTGAGACAGTGTCTCACTCCGTTGCCCAGGCTAGAGTGCAGTGGTGCAATCACAGCTTACTGCAGCCTCAACCTCCCAAACTCAAGTGATCCTCCTGCCTTAGCCTCCCAAGTAGCTGAAACCATAGGCATGTGGCAGCACACCTGGCTATTTTTTTATTATTATTATTTGTAGAAGCAACAGGGTCTCACTACCTTGCCCCAGATGGTCTTGAACTCCTGGCCTCAAACGATCTTTCTGCCTCGGCCTCCCAAAGCACTGGGATTGTAGGCATGTACCACCACACCCAGCCTCCTATTCTAAGAGCTCAGGAAACGGTGGACTGGTGGGCTAATTATGAATCAGGGATATTCTTGATCCTGTATAATCAGAACCAAATGCAGAAATAAACTTCCTGCTGAGGCTGCAATCGTCTCTAGTGAGCCTCAATGTCAAGTGTTTGGGGCACTACCCATCCTCAACACTCACCAAAGGGACCCTCATATATGCATTTATAAAAATAAAGGCCAGGCGCGGTGGCTCATGCCTGTAATCCCAGCACTTTGGGAGGCCAAGGTGGGCAGATCACTTGAGGTCAGGAGTTCAAGACCAGTCTGGCCAACATGGTGAAACCCCATCTCTATCAAAAATATTAAAAAATTAGGCCGGGCGCGGTGGCTCATGCCTGTAATCCCAGCACTTTGGGAGGCTGAGGCAGGCGGATCACGAGATCAGGAGACTGAGACCATCTTGGCTAACACAGTGAAACCCCATCTCTACTAAAAATACAAAAAAAAATAAAAACAAAATTAGCTGGGTGTGGTGGCAGGTGCCTGTATGTAGTCCTAGCTACTCAGGAGGCTGAGGTGAGAGAACGGCGTGAACCCGGGAGGTGGAGCTTGCAGTGAGCGGAGATCGCGCCACCGCACTCCAGCCTGGGTGGCAGAGCAAGATTCCGTCTCAAAAAAATAAATAAATAAAATTTAAAAAATTAGCTGGGTGTGGTGGCGGGCACCTGTAGTCCCAGCTACTCGGGAGGCTAAGGCAGGAGAATTGCTCGAACCCAAGAGGTGGAGGTTGCAGTGATCCAAGATCGCACCACTGCACTCCAGCCTGGGTGACAGAGCAAGACTCCATCTCAAAAAAAAAAAAAAAAAGAAAGAAAAAGTCACACTTGAAAATGCTTGGTGTGGCCGGCCATGGTGGCTCATGCCTGTAATTCCAGCACTTTGGGAGGCCGAGGCAGGCAGATCATGAGGTCAGGAGTTCGAGACCAGCCTAACCAACATGGTGAAACCCCGTCTCTACTAAAAATACAAAAATTAGCCAGGCGTGGTGGTGTGCGCCTGTAATCTCAGCTACTTGGGAGGCTGAGGCGGGAGCATTGCTTGAACCCAGGAGGCGGAGGTTGTGGTGAGCTGAGATCGTGCCATTGCACTCCAGCCTGGGCAACAAGAGTGAAACTCTGTCTCAAAAAGAAAAAAAGAAAAGAAAAGAAAATGCTTGGTCCTTTTACTGTGAGATGATGAGCTCATGAACTCAGCATATGTCAGCGTGAATATGATGCTTCTGGCTGAGGATCTTTAAAGAATGTTTGTGGAGGCCGGGTGCAGTGGCTCATGCCTCTAATCCCAGCACTTTGGGCAGCCCAGGCGGGTGGATCACGAGGTCAGGAGTTCAAAACCAGCCTGGCCAATATGGTGAAACCCCATCTCTACTAAAAATACAAAAATTAGCTGGGTGTGGTAGCGTGTGCCTGTAGTCCTAGCTGCGCAGGAGGCTGAGGCAGGAGAATCCCTTGAACCCAGGAGGCGGAGGTTGCAGTGAGCCAAGATCGTGCCACTGCACTCCAGCCTGGGCGACAGAGCAAGACTACTTCTCAAAAACAAAACAAAACAAAACAAAACAAAGAATGTTTGTGGAGTTGATGCCAATTGATATGCATAAAATCAGTTTTTTCCTTTATTACTATTATTTATTTTTTGAGACAGAGCCTTGCACTGTTGCCCAGACTGGAGTGCAGTAGTGCCATCTCAGCTCACTGCAACCTCCACCTCCCGGATTCAAGTGATTCTCCTGCCTCAGCCTCCCAAGTAGCTGGGATTACAGGCACCCGCCACCCCGCCCAGCTAATTTTTTGTATTTTTAGTAGAGATGGGGTTTCACTATGTTGGTCAAGCTGGTCTCAAACTCCTGACCTCATGATCCACCCACCTTGTTCTCTGGGATTAAAGGCATGAGCCACCACACCCAGACTATTATATATATTTTTAAGACAGGGTCCCATTCTGTCACTCAGGCTGGAGTGCAGTGGCAGGATCATGGCTTACTGCAGCCTCAACCTCCCAGACTCAAGCGATCCTCCTGCCTCAGCCTCCCAAGTAGCTGGGACTACAGGTGCATACCACTATAACTGGGTAATTTTTACATTTTTTGTAGAGATGGAATCTTGCTGTATTGCCCAGGCTGATCTCAAACTCTAGGCTTAAGTGATTCTCCTACCTCCACTTCTCAAAGTGCTGGGATTATAGGCATGAGCCATTGTGCCCAGCTAGTTTTTTCCTTTAAAAACTACACTGCTGACCAGGCACAGTGGCTCACGCCTGTAATCCCAGCACTCTGGGAGGCCAAGGCAGGAGGATTACTTGAGGTCAGGAGTTCGACACCAGCCTGGCCAACATGGTGAAACCCCGTCTATACTAAAAGTACAAAAAAATTAGCCAGGTGTAGTGGTGCACACCTGTAATCCCAACTACCTAGGAGCTGAGGCATGAAAATCCCTTGAACCGAGGAGGTGGAGGTTGCAGTGAGCTGAAATCACGCCAGTGCACTCCAGCCTGGCCGACAGAGCGAGACTCTGTCTAAAAAAAAAAAAAAAAAAAAAACACTGCAAAAGAATTTAATGGCATGAAAAAAATACTTGGGAAATTGTGACATGAGAAAAACAGATCACAATATAGCATGCCAAGTATGATTCCTTCTCTGATAAAAATATAAATATGTGCATGTTTGCATTTTTTTAAAGAAAGTCTTCCAAAGGTTATTGAGGAAGAGGTCACATCTGCAGGAGATTTTTATTTCATTCCTTGGGCATTTTGGTATTTTCCAAATACTTCTGATGATTATTGCCTTTGTCCTCTAACAAAAAATCAAGAAATATATCTTAGTTAAAGTGTCACTGCTGGACATAAAACGTACATTGAGAAGAGAATTATCCTACTAAACATTTTCAAACTTTATCTGAGCAATTAATGTGTCCGGAATTGGTGGGTTCTTGGTCTCACTGACTTCAAGAATGAAGCTGTGAACCCTCATGGTGAGTGTTACAGCTCTTAAGGTGGCGCGTCTGGAGTTTGTTCCTTCTGATGTTCGAATGTGTTGGGAGTTTCTTCCTTCTGGTGAGTTCGTGGTCTCGCTGGGTCAGGCAGGAGAGAAGCTGCAGACCTTCGCGGTGAGTGTTACAGCTCATAAAGGCAGTGTGGACCCAAAGAGTGAGCAGCAGCAGGATTTATTGCAAAGAGCGAAAGAACAAAGCCTCCACGGCGCAGAAGGGGACCCGAACGGGTTGCCATTTCTGGCTCCGGCAGCCTGCTTTTATTCTCTTATCTGGCCCCACCCACATCCTGCTGATTGGTCCATTTTACAGAGAGCCGAGTGGTCTGTTTTGACAGGGTGCTGACTGGTGCATTTACAATCCCTGAGCTAGACACAAATGTTCTCCACGTCCCCACTAGATCAGCTAGATACAGAGTGTCCACACAAAGATTCTCCAAGTCCCCACCAGAGTAGCTAGATACAGAGTGTCGATTGGTGCATTCACAAACCCTGAGCTAGACACAGGGTGCTGATTGGTGTGTTTACAAACCTTGAGCTAGATACAGATTGGTGTATTTACAATCCCTGAGCTAGACATAAAGGTTCTCCATGTCCCCACGAGCCCAGCTGGCTTCACCCAGTGGATCCCGCACCAGGGCTGCAGGTGGAGCTGCCTGCCAGTCCCGCGCCTTGCGCCCGCACTCCTCAGCCCTTCGGTGGTCGATGGGACTGGGTGCCGTGGAGTAGGGGGCGGCGCTGGTCGGGGAGGCTCAGGCCGCACAGGAGCCCACGGAGACGGGGGAGAGGCTCAGGCATGGCGGGCTGCAGGTCCCGAGCCCTGCCCCGCGGGAAGGCAGCTAAGGCCCGGCGAGAAATTGAGCACAGCAGCTGCTGGCCCAGGTGCTAAGCCCCTCACTGCCCGGGGCCAGCGGGGCCGGCCGGCTGCTCCGAGCGCGGAGTCCGCCGAGCCCACGCCCGCCCGGAACTCGCGCTGGCCCGCAAGCACCGCGCGCAGCCCTGGTTCCCGCCCGCGCCTCTCCCTCCACACCTCCCCGCAAGCTGAGGGAGCCGGCTCCGGCCTTGGCCAGCCCAGAAAGGGGCTCCCACAGTGCAGCGGGGGGCTGAAGGGCTCCTCAAGTGCTGCCAAAGTGGGAGCCCAGGCAGAGGAGGTGCCGAGAGCGATTGAGGGATGTGAGGACTGCCAGCACGCTGTCACCTCTCATTAAGACAGGTCAGGGCTGGGCACAGTGGCTCACGCCTGTAATCTCAGCATTTTGGGAGCTGAGGCAGGAGGATTGCTTGAGGCCAGGAGTTCCAGACCAGCCTGGCCAACATAGTGAGACCTCATCTCTCCAAAAAATTTAAAAATTAGCTGGGCACAGTGGTGCGCACTTGTAGTACCCGCTACTCGGGAGGCTGAGGTGGGAAGATCGCTTGAACCCAGGAGGTAGGGGCTGTAGTGAGCTGTGATGGTGCCACTGCATTCCAGCCTGGGCAATAGCAAGACCCCGTCTCAATAATAATAATAATAGGCCAGGACTTGCCAGATGGGGGGCCGGGGTTTGACCTGACCTCTGACCTCTGGGCAGTCAGGTAGGCAGGCCGCCATCTCTGACCCACATCTGCCACTTGGCTTTCGGGCTCCATCCGACCATATACCTGCACAGTGTGGCTCAGTCAGACCGGCAGCAGTGTGGCCTCACCCAGGCGAGCCTGCCTGCAGGACAGGTTTGTCCGCCCCAGCCCCCAAATTCAGATGCCGGCTCCTGTGGGTAAGAGGGGAGCAAAGAGGTCAGGGCTAGGTCAGGGCCCGGACCCCTTGAGGGACAGGCAGCCATTTGGTGGCTGTTCCCCCCACACCTCAGGTGACTGCATCCCTCCTTGGCCTCTAACCCTCCACGGCTCTCCAGGGCCCTCCTCACCTTGCGCTGAGGGGCCCTTGTGGCTTGGCCCCTTGCCACCTCTCCAGGTATCTCTCGCTCTCTCTCTTGCTCCACTGAGCCAAGCTCTCTCTGTCACCATCTGAGATCACAGAATGGAAATAAGAAACTGTGTTATATAGCAGTCAAGCCAGGCACATGCCTCTGACTACATCCACTTTTGCTTACACTCCTTCCATGAGGGCAAGTTCATTCTTTTTTTTTTTTGTAACTAAAATGTAAAAACGCACATCCCTGCCCTTTCCTCAGGCGTCCTGCACCCACCGATTCCTCCTCTCTGGTCACCGCGTCCTTGGCTGGCGTTAGAAAAATGGCTACAAGCTTCCTGGGAATCAGATAATAAATCTTACATGAACTCTTCCCAGATTTAAAAGAGCTAAATAAATAAATAAATAAATAAATAAATAAATAAAGCTTACCTTCTAGAGGAGAAAATAGATAAAACCAATAAGAAAAACACGTCAGAGGCTAATAAGTGCTAAGGGGAAAAATAAAATAATGAAAGACAAAACAAAAACCTAGCCAGGGCAGGGTGCGGTGGCTCATGCCTGTAATCCCAGCACTTTAGGAGGCCAAGGTGGGAGGAACTCTTGAGTTCAGGACCAGCCTAGGCTACATAGTGAGACCCTGTCTCTACAAAACAACAAAAAATTTTTTAAAAATCGCTGGCCATGGTGGCAAGCACCTGCATCACAGCTGCTCAGGAAGCTGAGGCAGGAGGATCACTTGAGTGTGGGAGGTCGTCGCTGAAGTGAGCCAAGATCGCACCACTGACTGTCAGCCCAAGTAACAGTCTCAAAAAAAAAAAAAAAAAAAAAAGGTGACTGGGCATGGTGGTTCATACTTGTAATCCCAGCACTTTGGGAGGCTGAGGCAGGCAGATCACCTGAGGTCAGGAGTTCGAGACCAGCCTGGCTAACGTGGCGAAACCCTGTCTCCACTAAAAATACAAAAATTAGCTAGATGTGATGGCATGTGCCTGTAATCCCAGCTACTCAGGAGGCTGAGACAGAAGAATCGCTTGAACCCGGGAGGTGGATTTTGTAGTGAGCCAAGATCGTGACACTGCACTCCAGCCTGGGTGGCAGAGCAAGACTCCATCTCAAAAAACAAAAACAAAACAAAACAAAGCAAAAAACGGTGAGAGGGCCTGGTGCCCCCTCTGGAATGTTTTTCATTGTCTAGGTTTGACACTGTGCTGTGCCATCACCACGTGTAAGGCCGGGGAAAGTGCGGATTCCGGGGCACACGCCTGCCCTTGGAGCAGGGGTGGAGTCAGCTCCATCTATAGGGTCTGGCCTGGGAGCAGGGAGAGGGTGCTTGCCCAGAGCAGGCTCAGACCCTGAGCCTGAGCCTAGGGAAGGGTGAGCCGACCCTGGGGGCAAATGGACCACAATCCCCCCTCCCCATCAACCTTCACCAGCGATTCCGGGATAAATGACACAGACAGCACTGAGAATTCCATGGTAGTCGTTATTATTACTGTTGTTTTTATTAATAGCAGGGGCCCCATCACTTACCTGTGGGTTATCAATTTATTACCTCTCAGTTCCATTTGTCATCTGGTGTCAGGTTAGGCTTTGTCAATAGAGGGCGCTGGAGAGCCACCGAGGAGCCAGAGCCCCTCTGCCTCACTCCAGGGCTTTGTGTTCTTCCTACTGCGCTGTGACCAGCAGGTGGCTGCTATGCTCCACATTATAGGGGGTGACCTCCACTGCCACCCTCTCCTCCTTCTCCCTCCTCCTCCCCCCTTCTCCTCTTCCTCCTTCCTCCTCCTCCCTCTTCCTCTTCCTCCCTCCTTTCTTTCATCCCTCTTCCTTTCTCCTCCTTCCTTCTCCCTCCTCCTCTTCCCTCCTCCTCTTCCCTCCTCCTTTTTTCTCCTCCTCCTCCTCTTTCCTCCTCCTCCTTCTTCCTCCCCCTCCTCCTTCTTCCTCCCCCTTCTCCTCCCCCTTCCCCTTTAAGAGACGGGGTCTCAACCAGGCACAGTGACTCACACCTGTAATCCCTCACTTTGGGAGGCCAAGACAGGAGGATCACTTGAGCCCAGGAGTTCGAGGCTGCAGTGAGCTATGGTAGCACCACTGGACTCCAGCCTGGGCAACAGGGGGAGACCTTGTCTGAGAGAGAGAGAGAGAGAGAGATGGAGAGAGAGATGGGATCGCACCATGTTGCCCAGGCTGGAGTGCAGTGGCACTCCAGTGCCTTCTTGAGTCTAGCTAGGGACTTGTCACTTAACCCAAGAGATCTATTTAAAAACATGAAGTAGAATCATTGTTTCTCACAGAATCAGTTGCCTTCTCAGATCCTCTGCAAACGGAAACAGAATCATGCAAAACAGAGAAGGTAAAGGGACAAGAAAATGGTCTTTTTGAAGAGCTGCTCTAATAGGATCCCTGGTATTAAAGTTCCTCTCATAAAAATCCATTCAGAAAATTGAGGACACTTTGGGAGGCTGAGATGTGAGGATTGTTTGAGGCCAGGAGCCTGGGCAACAGAACAAGGCCCTGTCTCAAAAAAAAAAAGATACATATATATATCTGTACCCAGAGTCAAGATAAGCAATATTTGTTGTCTAAAAACAACTCTGGTTCAGGGTACATCAGTTAACTTTTTTTTTTTTTTTTTGAGACGGAGTCTCGCTCTGTCACCCAGGCTGGAGTGCAGTGGCGCGATCTCGGCTCACTGCAAGCTCCGCCTCCTGGGTTCACGCCATTCTCCTGCCTCAGCCTCCCAAGTAGCTGGGACTACAGTCACCCGCCACCATGGCCGGCTAATTTTTTGTGTTTTTAGTAGAGATGGGGTTTCACCGTGTTAGCCAGGATGGTCTTGATCTCCTAACCTCGTGATCCACCCACCTCGGCCTCCCAAAGTGTTCAGATTACAGGCGTGAGCCACCGCACCCGGCCTTTTTTTTTTTTGAGACTGAGTCTTGCTCTGTTGCCCAGTCTGGAGTGCAGTGCTGCAATCTCAGCTTACTACAACCTCCGCCTCCTGGGTTCAAGTGATTTTTCTCCCTCAGCTTCCCAAGTAGCTGGGATTACAAGCATGCGCCACCACACCTGGCTAATTTTTGTGTTTTTTGTAAAGACAGGGTTTCATCATGATGGACAGGCTGGTTTCGAGCTCCTGGCCTCAAGTGATTCTCCCACCTCAGCCTCCCAAAGTGCTGGGATTATAGGTGTAAGCCACTACGCCCAGCCCAAGACAGATACTTTAAGAAAGTAAACTGAGGCCGGGCGCGGTGGCTCATGCTTGTAATCCCAGCACTTTGGGAGGCCGAGGCGGGCGGATCACGAGGTCAGGAGATCGAGACCACGGTGAAACACCGTCTCTACCAAAAATACAAAAAATTAGCCGGGCGTGGTGGCGGGCGCCTGTAGTCCCAGCTACTCGGAGAGGCTGAGGCAGGAGAATGGCGTGAACCCGGGAGGCGGAGGTTGCAGTGAGCCGAGATCGCGCCACTGCACTCCAGCCTGGGTGACAGAGCAAGACTCCGTCTCAAAAAAAAAAAAAAAAAAAAAAAAAAAAAAAAAAAAAAAAAAAAAAAAAAAAAAAAAAAAAAAAAAAAAAAAAAAAAAAAAAAAGAAAGTAAACTGGCCAGGACAGTGGCTCACACCTGTAATCCCAGCACTTTGGGAGGCCAAAGCAGGCAAATCACTTGAGGTCAGGAGTTCGAGAGCAGCCTGGCCAACATGGTGAAACCCTGCCTCTACTAAAAATACAAAACTTAGATAGGAGTGGTGGCGGTCACCTCTAAATCCAGCTACTTGGAAGGCCAAAACAGCATCATTTGAACCCAGGAGATGGAGGTTGTAGCGAGCCGAGATCCTGCCACTGCACTGCAGCCTGGGTGACAACGCAAGGTTCTGTCTCAAAAATAAAATAAAAAAAAAAAGAAAAGAAAGAAGGGAACTTAGGTTAAGTGAGGTCATAAGGGTGGAGTCCTGATCCAATAGGACTAATGTCCTTATAGAAAGAGACACCAGGAGTGCAAACACACGCAGGGAAGGCCATATGAGGTCACAGTGAAAAGGTGGCCTTCTACAAACCAAGGACAAATGCCTCAGGACAAACGAACCCTGCTGGCACCTTGACCTTGGACTTCCAGTCTCCAGAACTGTGAGAAATAAATGTCTATTGTTTGAGCCACCTAGTCTGTGATACTTTGTTACATAGCCTTAGCAGACCATTACATTCAGTCTATTCTTTGCTTCCCACTGTGCCCTTTCTACCAAGCACCATGCCTAGCACATAGTAAGTACCCCCAAAAAGATGCACAAACATCATCGCCTCCTGTGGGAAGTTGTCCCTCACCCTTCTCCACTCCTTCTCCCCTTAGCTTAAGTGCCTCCTCTCAGCTTCAGTTCCTACACTTTCCACTTGGCTCTTGAAGAATATGTTTTGAGGTCTAATTCCTCTCTAGAAAGTGAAATGTTTGAAGGCAGGGGCTGGGTCTTCCCCAAGGGCTCAGCACCAATGGCATGCACCATCAGAATTTTGTTTGTTTTGTTTTTTTGAGATGGAGTTTCGCTCTCGTCACCCAGGCTGGAGTGCAGTGGCCCAATCTCAGCTCACTACAACCTCCGCCTCCCAGGTTCAAGTGATTCTTGTGCCTCAGCCTCCTGAATAGCTGGGATTACAGGCGCCCGCCACCATGCCCGGCTAATTTTTGTATTTTTAGTAGAGATGGGGTTTTGCCACGCTGGCCAGGCTGGTCTCCAACTCCTGACCTCAAGTGATTAGCCAACCTTGGCCTCCCAAAGTGCTGGGATGACAGGTGTGAGCCACTGCGCCTGGCCAGCAGTTTAATAAATATTTGAGTG
The DNA here is from genome assembly GCF_009828535.3 of Hylobates moloch. Lineage (NCBI taxonomy): Eukaryota > Metazoa > Chordata > Mammalia > Primates > Hylobatidae > Hylobates > Hylobates moloch. Next base: position 64,004,251 of record NW_026652287.1, read on the forward strand.
AAAGTAAGTTTCTTGACCTTGACACATGGGCCCTAGAGAGCTAGAAGACCTGAATTCTAAGCTTCATTCCTGTGCAACTGTGGACACTGAGCCTCAAATGTAATCATGATCTGGGGTTTTTCCAGAGATCAAAGCTTGGGGAAAGTCCTTTGTTCTCTGAAAGGTACAGGGTTATTTTCACATTTGTTATGAACACTCGTGCTGTTGAGCTGAGCTCCTGAGTCTTAGTCAGCTGCCTGGCTCCAGGTGGACTTCCTGCTGTACCTCAGATATACTAAGCTCACTCCTGCCTTGGGGCTTTTGCGCTTGCTACTGCTTCTGGGAACACACTGCCCCCAGGCTTTCCCATGGTTCCTTAATTTTCAGGGTCTACACCAGAGTCAAGGCAGATGATACTGATTGCAAGGAAACAACTCGGTTACAGGGCATTGGGAACAGAAGAAATGCCACTGTTCGGCTCACGCCTGTAATCCCAGCACTTTAGGAGGCCGAGGTAGGTGGATCACAAGGTCAAGAGATCGAGACCATCCTGGCCAACATGGTGAAACCCCGTCTCTACTAAAAATACAAAAATTAGCTGGGCGTGGTGGCACGCGCCTGTAGTCCCAGCTACTTGGGAGGCTGAGGCAGGAGAATCGCTTGAACCCAGGAGACAGAGGTTGCAGTGAGTCGAGATTGTGCCACTGCACTCCAGCCTAGGGGGCAGACTCTGTCTCAAAAAAAAAAAGAAGAAGAAGAAGGAATATCACTGCTCTATTAGTTCATTTAATCCCCTCAATGACTTTGAGAGGTACATACTTTTTTTCTTTTTTTTGAGACAGAGTCTCACTCTGTCACCCAAGCTGGAGTGCAGTGTTGCAATCACGGCTCACTGTAGCTTCTACCTCCTGGGCTCAGGTGATCCTCTTACCTCAGCCTCCCCAGTAGTTGGGACTACAAGTGCGTGCCACCACACCTGGCTAATTTTTGTATTTTTTGTAGCAATGGGGATTCACCATGTTGCACAACCTGGTCTTGAACTCTTGAGTCCAAGCAATCCTCTCACCTCAGCCTCTCAAAGTGCTGAGATTACAGATGTGAGCTACCATGCCCGGCCGGTATGTACTTTTTTTTTTTGAGACACAGTCTCACTCTGTTGCCCTGGCTGGAGTGCAGTGGCATGATCTCGGCTCACTGCAACCTCTGCCACCCGGGTTCAAGCGATTCTCATGCCTCAGCCTCCCGAGTAGCTGGGATTACAGGCTCGTATTTTTAGTAGAGACAGGGATTCACCATGTCGGCCAAGCTGGTCTCGAACTCCTGACCTCAGGTGATCCGCCCACCTCGGCTTCCCAAAGTGCTGGAATTACAGGTGTGAGCCACCATGCCTGGCCAATATGTACTATTAATATGCCCATTTATTATATGACCATTTAATATGCCCAGATGAAGAAATTAAGGCCCAGAGGGGTTAAGCAATTTGCCCAACGCCTCACAACTAGTAAGTAACAGGGCCAGGATATGATGCAGACAGTTTGGATCCAGCATTCAGCTACCTAAGCTGCAAGGCTCTCTGCTTCTCAGTGTATAGTTAAGCTTAGTTAGCGTAGCATCTGGCATGGGGAGTTGCTCAATAAGCAACTGAAGGCAGGGGCTTTTTATTTATTTTTCTACTTCTCTCAGACATTTAACTCTCCAAATCTCACAATCCAAACCCCCAAGCCAAGCCAACAACCCTTCCTATACCATCTTGCCAGAGCCCAGGATCCCTCACTCCATCTTCTCAAGCCTTCCTGGCCCATAAAAAGGATTCAATAATTTGTAGCAATTAGCTGGGCATGTTGGCATGTGCCTGTAGTCCCAGCTCCTCAGAAGCCTGAGGCAGGAGGATTGCCGAGGCTAGGAGTTTGAGGCCACAGTGTGCTATGATAGCACCTGTGAATAGCCACTGCACTCCAGCCTGGCAACACAGCAAGACCCCATCTCTAAAAAAACAAAACAAAACACAGGAAACTTGTATTGTAGACCAGCTTATTAAAATAGAAAGAAAATAACCAGATGTGGTGGCACACGATCCCAGCTACTTGGGAGGCTGAGACAGGAGAATCGCTTGAACCTGGTAGGCAGGGGTTGCAGTGAGGCAAGATCGTGCCATTGCACTCTAGCCTGGGCAACAGAGTAAAACTCTGTCTCAAAAAAAAAAAAGGAAAAAATATGAATAATAAAAAATTGTAGCAATTATCACTAGGCCTTCTCAGTGAGAATCAGTGAGAAACTCCAAAGGTTCTGAGGCTGTGAAGTATATTCCCAACCACCTTTAGGGTCAAAGTTGGGACAAGATGAACTAACTGTAAATAAGGCTTGTTGAGTGAGAGGACTTCTCAACCAATCCAATCCAGGATCTACCACACAAGCACTTCCTGAAGGTAATGTGGTTCAGGGGTGATCTCCTGGGTCAGACAGATCTGGGTCTGAATTCCAGCTTTGGTTACAACTCAGGGAGTAACCAAAGCTGGATCCACCCGCCTCAGCCTCCCAAAGTGCTGGGATTACAGGCGTGAGCCACTGGGCGCCCAGCCCGTTTTTTTTGTTTGTTTGTTTTTTTTTTTGTGAGACAGAATCTTGCTGTGTCGCCCAGGCTGGAGTGCAGTGGCACGATCTTGGCTCACTGCAACCTCTGCCTCCCAGGTTCAAGCGATTCTCCTACCTCAGCCTCCTGAGTAGCTGTGATTATAGGCATGCACCACCATGCCCAGATAATTTTTGTATTTTTAGTAATGATGGGGTTTCACCAGGTTGGTCAGGCTGGTCTCGAACTCCTGACCTTATGACCCACCTGCCTCGGCCTCCCAAAGTGATTGGATTACAGACGTGAGCCACCGTGCCCGGCCTCATTTCTTCATCTTTCAAATAGGAAAAACGCAGTGTGAGGTGTGATGAAGAACTCAGGCTTGGATTCAGAAGGTCTGGTATCATTCTACTCCTTGCTCAGCCATGGACCAGCTGTGTGAGCTGAGATGAGGAGCTTCACCTCTATGAGCCTTGGCTGTCTATTCCAATGCGTGTTGGTGTCATTCTGCCTCCTATGGTGGCTGGGGATTCCCTGGGACCATGCGTGTCTGCACTGTGATCACTGTAGTTGGCAGGATAGAGGCAGTGTATAAAAATGTTTAGGAGCTTAGACTCTGGAGTCAGACTGCAACAGGCCTAGTTCAAATTCCAGCTCTGACAATTACTCCCGGTGAGATCTTAGGAAAATCAGTTTCTTCTCTGAACCTCAGTTTTTGTTGTTTTGTTTTGTTTTGTTTGAGACGGAGTCTTGCTCTGTTGCCCAGGCTTGAGTGCAGTGGCGTCATCTCGGCTCACTGCAACCTCTGCCAGGTTCAAGCGATTCTCCTGCCCTCAGCCTCCCCAGTAGCTGGGATCACAGGCATGTAACACCATGCCCAGCTAATTTTTTCATATTTTTAGTAGAGACGGGGTTTCACCATGTTGGCCAGGCTGGTCTCGAACTCCTGGCCTCAAAGGATCCACCCGCCTCATCCTCCCAAAGTGCTGGGATTACAGGCATGAGCCACTGCGCCAGACCAAACCTCAGTTTTTATATCTGTCAAATGAGAATAATAACAGTAAATATCCGATAGAGTTTACTATGAAGAGTCAATCTGATGATGTAGGTAAAGCACTTAAAACTGGTCTGGGGCCTCGCACAGTGGCTCATGCCTGTAATCCCAGTACTTTGGGAGTCCAAGGCAGGAGGATCCCTTGAGCCCAGGAGTTTAAGTCCAGCCTGAGCAACATAGTGAGACCATCTCTACAAAATAATAATAATAAATTAATTAATTAATTAATTAGTGAGGAATGGTGTTGTGCACCTGTAGTCCCAGCGACTTGGGAGGCTGATGTGGGAGGATCCTTTGACCCAAGGAGGTCAAGGCTGCAGTAAGCCATGATCCTGCAACTGTGCTCTAACCTGGGCAAGAGAGCAAGACCCTATCTCAAAAAAAAAAAAAAAGCAAAGATATTATGAGACTGATTTTTTAAATACCTTTCTCTAGGCCGGGTGCAGTAGCTCATGCCTGTAATCCCAGCATTATGTGAGGCCGAGACAGGAGGATCACTTGAAGTCAGGAGTTCGAGACCAGCCTGGCCAACATGGTGAAACCCCGTCTCTACCAAAAATACAAAAATTAGCTGGGCGTGGTGGCAGGTGGCTGTAATCCCAGCTACTCGGGAGGCTGAGGCAGAAGGATGGCTTGAACCCCGGGAGGTGGAGGTTGCAGACAGCCGAGATCGCGCAACTGCACTCCAGCCTGGGTGACAGAGCAAGACTCTGTCTCAAAAATGAATGAATGAATGAATGAATAAATAAATAAATAAATAAATAAATACCTTTTTCTACATGTCAGTCCATTTTCCCAAAACCAGGGCCAATGTGACCAGACCCCATCCCCATCTACAAAATCAGTCCTACTTAATCATAGTGTAGCTTGAAGGTTGGGCTCTCACCACAGCAGGGTTCGAGTTCCAGCAATGCCCGTACCTACTGCGGGACCTGAAATAAACGACTTAACCTCTTTGGCCCTCAGAGGTTAACCTGGCATAGTAATCGCCTCCCTCACGGGGTTATTTAGGTTTCAACGAGTTGATGCAGAAGCGTGGCACATGGAAAGGGCTCGATAAACACGAGGTGCTATTACTCCCGCCACAGTGCCAGTCCTCCCTTTTTTACTTTATTTTTTATTTTTATTTTTTGAGATGGAGCCTTGCTCTGTCGCCCAGGCTGGAGCGTAGTGGCACCATCTTGGCTCACTGTAACTTCCGCCTCTCGGGTACAAGCAATTCACCTGCCTGGGCCTCCCGAGTAGCTGGGGTTACAAGCATCCCCCACCACGCCCGGCTAATTTTTGTATTTTTAGTAGAGACGGGGTTTCACCATATTGGTCAGGCTGGTCTCGATCCTGACGTCAGGTGATCTGCCCGCCTCAGCCTCCCAAAGTGCTGGGATTGCAGGCGTGAGCCACCGCGCCCGGCCCCTTCCTCCATTTTAGCGGTTTCGCTCCCTATCGGGGCCAGGGACGCCTCAGGCTGTCTCGGTCAGGACCTACAGCTCCGGTTGTTGTCCCAGGCTCTTCCGCGAGGTGCTCTCCTGTCTCCTGACCACCCCCATTCCTCCCCGCTCCAGCTCCTCAGCGAGCGGCTGCGAAGGACGCGCACGACAACACTGCGCGCAGCTGGAAGGGAAAGGGACCTAACTCGCATCGCAGCCTGAAACTGCTCCGCTAAGCTCCCGCCCCGCTGCCCTCTGATCAATCTAAAGCGAAGACGAGCCTTAGGGCCAATCAGAAGCGAGAGCGGTGCAGTCATGCCCGCCTCCTTGAGGCGCCCTGGCGTCTCATTGGCTGTGCTTGAGAACGAAGCCCAGACTAAGCCACTTAGAAAGGAGCGGAGCCAGCCAATCAGCGGTGCAACCGCCGCGGGGGCCGGGTCAGAAGCCCCGCAGACAAGCACCTCGGGAGATTGGAGAGGGTCGAGCTCGCAGCTAGTCAGCCCCGAAGCCCTGCCCGGGGGAAACCCTGCTGGAGGGAGTCTAACCCCAGGGCTAGTTAATGTTGGGGCAGCGCAATCGGCCGTTCCCTCTGCGGTATGATGGGGGGCGGGAGTGCTGACACGTCCGCGCTCAGTTACTCCTGGCTGAGCATACAGTCGAGGTGGCAGTGGGAATTGGAAGTGCAAGCGTCACGCTGCCAATCACGGGGCAAGGCAGTGCCCCCCCCCCCTTGTGTCTTCCCTGTCCCTGTACACTTCCAGGCTTCCAGGCGAGGCAGAGTGAGTCGTGCCAGCAATCGTGGTGGAGTGGACAAGAGAGAAAAGGGAACTGTCCACAGGCACCGAAGCCTGGCTGGCTCTTTTTTTTTTTTTTTTTTTTTTTGAGACGCAGTGTCTCGTTCTGTCTCCCAGGCTGGAGTGCAGTGGCGCGATTTAGGCTCCCTGCAATCTCCGGCTCCCGGGGTTCAAGCGATTCTCCTGCCTCAGCCTGCCGAGTAGCTGGAATTACAGGCGCCCGCCACCACGCTCAGCTAATTTTTGTATTTTTAGTAGAGATGGGGTTTCACCATGTTGGTCATGCTGGTCTCGAACTCCTGACCCCAGGTGATCCGCCCGCCTCGGCCTCCCAAAGTGCTGGGTTTTCAGGCGTGAGCCACCGCGCCCTGCCTGGCTGGCTCTTTTATTTTATTTTTATTTATTTATTAGAGACAGGGTCTCACTGTGTCGCCCAGGCTGCAGTGCAGTGGTGTGATCATAGCTCACTGCAGCCTCGACCTCCTGGGCTCAAGCGATCCTACTACCACCTGGACCTCTCAAAGCCCTGGAATTATGGGCATGAGCCACCATGCCTGGCCTTGGTTTGCTCTTACGGGTCTCCCAGCCAATCAGGTGTAGCAGCAGCCTACACACCCCCTACACACTTCGCAGATGGTAAAGGGTTGAGAGAAAGGTGACAGGGTTTGCAAATGGGAGCTACTTAGGGTGGCAAAATAGAAGCAAGAAAGGCAGGTCAGGCACGGTGTCTCACGGCTGTAGTGCCAGAATTTTGGGAGGCCCAGGTGGAAAGATTGCTTGAGCCCAGGAGTTCGAGGCTGCAGTGAGCTATGATTGCATCATTGCACTCCAGCACGGGCAACAGAGGAAGACCCTGTTCATAAAATAAAAATGAAATAATAATTTTAAAAAAAGACAGTGGTACTCCTGAGCACTTGCTGAGGGAGCCTCCAGGGCTGTTCAGGTGAAGGAGAATCAGGGTCCAGTCTCTTCATGGAGAGAGTGGGAAAAGGCAGACTCCACAGCAGATCAACGCTGGGGCCCGGCTGGAAATCAATGAAATCTCAGCCTAAGAGGCCTGAAGCCTATGGACCAATGAGACTCAAGGCTCTGCCCCTTCACAGCCAATCAGCTGCGGGTCCGAGGCAGATGCGCGGGAGTGGCGCTGTCCTAGGTGCCTCCCAGGCTGCCCAGCGTGCTCAGCTGGCCTGAGCGGGAAAATGCGGCCCGTGCTGCAGCCAATCAGCGTCCGCCTCAGGAACCGGGGTGACCACGTGCGGGAGCCTTGCGTCCCTGGCCTCGCTCCATTCCCCACTTTTAACGGTCACTCAGCCTTAAGCCGTCCTGAGCGTATGTGAGGCTGAAAGGGAAGGAGGAACAGGGTCTGGGCCGGTGAGTGCCACAGATTTTCTTACTTTACTTTCTTGGGCTTGGGCCCAGCCCAGGCAAATCTGGGGTATGGGGGCTTGACTGGACCTCGTTGATGATTGGGAAGTGCAGGTTGAGGGCTTTCGTCTGCCTTTGAGAGGCTGGAAATGCAGCCTCCTGGCCACCTTTAGGCCTAGGTTTGGCAGAGGCTAAGCCAGCTTGCCCTCTGAGTTGGTCCACGGCCCCCGAGGCCAGCCTGAGTGGGAAGGGTGTTGTGGGGAAGTTGGAGGCCCTTAACTCTGCATGGGGTCATTGGCCATGAGGTATGGCCTCCGGACAATGAGAGGTTATCAGGGGTCTCTGGACTGAGCCTGGATCTGGTGACTGAAAGGAAAGGCCTGTGGATCTCCAAAGGTTATGTAGGGGCTGGGCGCGGTGGCTCACGCCTGTAATCCCAGCACTTTGGGAGGCTGAGGCAGGTGGATCATTTGAGGTCAGGAGTTTGAGACCAGCCTGGCCAACATGGAGAAACCCTGTCTCTAAGGGGTTTCTAAAAAAAATTACCTGGGCATGGTGGCACACATCTGTAATCCCAGCTACTCAGAAAGCTGAGGCAGGAGAATCGCTTGAACCCAGGAGGTGAAGGTTGCAGTGAGCTGAGATCACGCCATTGCACTCCAGCTTGGGCGACAGAATGAGAACCTGTCTCAAGAAAAAAATGAAAAAAAAAAAAAAAGTTATGTAGGAAGTCACTGGCCAAGAGATGAAACTACTGTGCACTTGAAGGTTTTCTAGGGTCTTTGGAGCCAGCCTGGGCTGGGAGTGAATGTTCTGGACTCCAGGTTGAGATGTTCTTGGCAAATTTCCCAGTATGGGGTCCAGGTTGGATGATGTGGCCAAGAGGTTAGGCCAGTAATCCTCTGGAGATTCTAGGGAGAAGGGTTCTGAATCCCAGCCGAGCTGTTTGCGCTGGATGAAGTATTATTGCCGTGTCAGTGGCTCTATACAGAACTGGGATTGGATGGCCGGGCATGGTGGCTCACACCTGTAATCCCAGCACTTTGGGGAGGCTGAGGTGGGTGGATCACCAGGTCAGGAGTTTGAGACCAGCCTGACCAACATGGTGAAACCCTGTCTCTACTAAAAATACAAAAATTAGCTGGGTGTGGTGGCACACATCTGTAATCCCAGCTACTCAGAAAGCTGAGGCAGGAGAATCGCTTGAACCCACAAGGCGGAGGCTGCAGTGAGCGGAGATCACACCATTGCACTCCAGCCTGGGCAACAAAGCAACGCACCATCTCAAAAAAAAAAAAAATTAATTAATTAAAAAAAAAAAAAAAAAAAGCAGGGCCAGGCATGGGGGCTCACATCTATAATGCCAGCACTTTGGGAGGCCGAGGCAGGCGGATTACCTGAGGTCAGGAGTTTGAGACCAGCATGACCAACATGGAGAAACCCCATCTCTACTAAAAATACAAAATTAGCCGGGCGTGGTGGCACATGCCTGTAATCCCAGCTACTGGGAGGCGGAGGTTGCAGTAAGCAGAGATCGTGCCATTGCACTCCAGCCTGGGCAACAAGAGCAAAACTCCGTCTCAATAAAAAAATAAAAATAAATAAAAAAAAAAAAACTGGGATTGGGTCATGTCTGGAGCTTTTCAGTCTCCCTGTCCCACTCTTTCCCATGCCTGTTCTGATCATTCCTAGAAGATGAAGATATCAGGCTGTAGGTGCAAGGCAGGTGCATGGGGAGGATGAACGTCGTAGTGGAGCACAGGAAGAGGTGTGTGAGATATTCTCCTCTTTAGGAAATCACCCAGGTTTTGGCAGGGCGTGGTGGCTCATGCCTGTAATCCTAGCACTTTGGGAGGCCGAGGCAGGTGGATCACCTGAGGTCAGGAGTTCAAGACCAGCCTGGCCAACATAGTGAAACCCCATCTCTACTAAAAATGCAAAAAATTAGCCGGGCATGGTGGATGCCTGTAATCCCAGCTACTTAGGAGCCTAAGGCAGGAGAATCACTTGAACTCAGGAGCCAGAGCAGAGGTTGCAGTAAGCCGAGATCGTGCCACTGCACTCCAGCCTGGGCAACAAGGGCAAAACTCTGTCTCAAAAATAAATAAGTAAATAACATAAAAGGAAATCACCCAGGTTGTCTTTACTGATGATCTTTTTATACTCATGGAGCAGGGTGTTGATACCTAGTTTCATTCAGCTGTTCAGTGGTATTTATGCTTTCGGAGTGCCTTCAGTACACCCAGAGTTCTTTAACCAGGGCTGAGGGTGCAAGGAGTGGTTTATGAGTGGACTTCAAGGAAGTCTAACCCCGAAACCAGTTAATATTGGGGCAGTTCAATTGGCCATTCCCTCTATGGTGTGGTGGGGGCCCGGGGTGCTGGCACGTGAAGTATGCAGTTAATCCCAGCTCAGCAGACAGCCACCAAGCATTATGGCACATGCCTGTAATCCCAGCTACTCAGGAGGCTGAGATGGGGGGATGACTTGAGCCCAGGATGTTGAGACTGAAGTGAGCCATGATTGTGCCACTGCACTCCAGGCTGGGTAACAGAGCAAGACTATCTCTAAAAAAAAAAAAAAAAAGAACAATTAATGGTATGCATGTATATTACGAGGAGGGGAGGGCAAAGAATAAGCAAGAGGATAGTTAACCTGTCCAGCCATGAGGCTCAGAGTAATCTGTCAATCTCTTGTCATGCATTCATATGCCAAGTGGTATAAGTGTCTACCATTTTCTTTTCTTTTTTTTTTTTTTTTTTTTTTTTTTTTTGAGATGGAGTTTTGCTCTGTTACCAGGCTGGAGTGCAGTGGTGTAATCTCGGCTCACTGCAACCTCCGCCTCCCGGGTTTAAGCAATTCTCCTGCCTCAGTCTCCCGAGTAGCTGGGATTACAGGCACGTGCCACCACGCCCAGCTAATTTTTGTATTTTTAGTAGAGACGGCGTTTCACCATGTTGGCCAGGATGGTCTTGATCTCTTCACCTTGTGATCCGCCCACCTCGGCCTCCGAAAGTGCTGGGATTACAGGCGAGAGCCACCGCGCCCGGCCTGTGTCTACCATTTTCTAATGTGAACAGTTGGTCTCAGGCTGGGTGGCTCACACTTGTAATCCCTGCACTCTGGGAGGCCGAGGCAGGTGGATCACTTGAGGTCAGAAGTTTGAGACCAGCCTGGCCAACATGGTAAAACCTCATCTCTACTAAAAATACAAAAATTAGCCGGGCGTCATGGTGCATGCCTGTAGTCCCAGCTACTCAGGAGGCTGAGGCAGGAGAATCGCTTGAACCTGGGAGGCAGAGGTTGCACTGAGCCAAGATCGTGCCACTGCACTCCAGTCTGGGTGACAGGAGACTCTGTCTCAATAAAGAGAAGAGTTGGTCCCCTGGGTGACATTCTGAACCTGATGGTGACTCCCTAAGAGATTTAGAACCATTGGAATAAAGTGGGTTCCTATATTATTTATGGGGCCTGGGAAAGATGACAGAGACTCCCTCGTTTCTTCCCACGCCTGGTGTTGGCCCATACTTCAAGGTGTCTCACATTCTAGCCTGTACATCCAAGCTCAGTCTACAAATCCCTTACACAAAATTAGGGTCTAGCATGTGTGTACATCAGTCAGAGTCCACTCTCATGAATACAGCCCTGGGGTTGAGTCCTGTGTAGGGGGCCTCAGAATCATTTGGTCCAGGAAATCCAGGGTGCTGAGTTCTCAGAGCATGGTCCAGAAGTGAGGTGGGAGCTCACAGTTCCAGGTAGGCACTTTCTAGATGCCTTTTGACTCAGCCTATGTGAAGGGATACAGCCAGAGGAGGTCCAAGTGAGACCCTTTGCCCAGGTTTAAGTCAACACTAGTGTTCTGTACTGGTCTTGAAACAGCCCCTGTGAGGAAATTGAGGGTCTTGGAAGACTTAGCTCCATATGAGTGCTGAAGAGAAGGGCCATTCACTGTGAATGGATGCAGTGAAACCTGTTTTTCTTTTTTTTTTCCGAGACAGAGTCTCCCTCTGTCGCCCAGGCTGGAGTGCAGTGGCGCAATCTCGGCTCACTGCAAGTTCCGCCTCCCGGGTTCACGCCATTCTCCTGCCTCAGCCTCTCTGAGTAGCTGGGACTACAGGCGCCCGCCACCACGCCCGGCTAATTTTTTTGTATTTTTAGTAGAGACGGGGTTTCACCGTGGTCTCGATCTCCTGACCTCGTGATCCGCCCGCCTAGGCCTCCCAAAGTGCTGGGATTACAAGCGTGAGCCACCGCGCCGGGCCTTGAAACCTGTTTTTCGACTTCTAGTCTAATTCTTTTTCCAGTTAATCCACAAAGGGTGTGTTATGAAGGGGTCTCCATGACCCAGATTCAGCTCAGCTGGGTATGACTATAGCTGGTTCTTGGATCATATAGAGCACAAATTTAAGGGAAAAAGGGAACTAATTCACTCCTTGTGGTGTCTCTTTTCTGGAAGTCTTGGATGTACTTAACCAGAAAGATGGAATATCTTTTCTTCTTTTTTCTTTTTTTTTTTTTTTTTTGAGACAGAGTTTTGCTCTTGTTGCTCAGGCTAGAGTGCAATGGCGCGGGTTGAGGCGATTCTCCTGCCTCAGCCTCTCGAGTAGCTGGGATTACAGGCATGCGCCGCCACACCCAGCTAATTTTTTTAATTTTTTGTAGAGACAGGGTTTCTCCATGTTGGTCACGCTGGTCTTGAACTCCCGACCTCAGGTGATCCACTTGCCTCCACCTCCCACAGTGCTGGGATTACAGGTGTGAGCCACTGCGCCTGGCGAAAGAGTGAACATACTTAAAGTTCATGTAAGATTTGGATAATCACTCTTAATCTATATAAAATGCTGTGGGGAATTTAACCACCTTCATTTGTGGAAAGAGAGGGGTTCACAGGAAGAGTGGCGAGTTCACAGAATTTTTCTAAATTGAATCTTGTTCAACTTGGCTTGGGAAGAGGGCTTGATATTTAAAATAAGTGAAATAGGGGGAGAACTTTTTCACAAAACAAATGATCATCCCTCTCATTGGTCTATTCTGATGGTTTAATTATAATATTTAAGGAGAATTGGTATTTGTGTTGCTGTGTTGACATTGTTACATCAAGCTGGGTTGAGCTTCAAGAAGTTCATGATACAAGGATTTCTGGGAAGCTCTGACTTTGCAGCCAGGGTGTGCCCCGAGCCCCTTGCACATTTTCCCCTTAGTGTCCCATTGGTCAAGCCTATCAGTAAGAATAAGAACTACCAGATTTCAGGCCAGGCGTGGTGCCTTACGCCTGTATCATAGCATTTTGGGATGCCAAGGCGGGCGGATCATGAGGTCAGGAGTTTGAGACCAGCCTGGCCAACATGGTGAAACACCATCTCTAATAAAAATACAAAAAATTAGTCAGGCATGGTGGCAGTTGCCTGTAATCCCAGCTACTTGGGAGGCTGAGGCAGAAGAATTGCTTGAACTGGGAGGTGGAGGTTGCAGTGAGCCGAGACCGCGCCATTGTACTCCAGCCTGGGCAACAAGAGTGAAACTCTGTCTCAAAAAAAAAAAAAAAAAAGAAAGTAATGTAAGTATTAAAAAGGACTGAGAGGCTGATATCATATCACCTTCTCTCACATACTCCCCTTCCAATCATGCCCTACCTAATCTCTCTACCCGCTCTACCCTCTGGCAGGACACAGGCTTGTGTCTGCATAACCTGTTGTTTCCTTGCTCTTTCCAGACAGACAACTGCAGATGATTCCTACCGAGTCAGCCTAGGAAGAGGAAGGGGGGCAAGGCTTTTGACTCTAGGGAGGGGGAGTACTTTTAAGAACAGCAACAGACCAGGCATGGTGGCTCACGCCTGTAATCCCAGCAGTGGATCACCTGAGGTTAGGAGTTCGAGACCAGCCTGGCCAACATGGTGAAACCCCATCTCTACTAAAAACACAAAAAATTAGCCGGGTGTGATGGTGCATGCCCGTAACCCCAGCTACTTGGGAGGCTGAGACACAAGAGTCGCTTGAACCCAGAGGCAGAGGTTGCAGTGAGCCGAGATGGCACCACTGCACTCCAGCTTGGGTGATAGAACAAGACTCTGTCTCAAAATAAAAACAAAACAGCACCAGCAGTGTCCCTACTCTTCCAAGTCAAAGTGCTGTCTGCTTCTGCCATCTGTGCTCAGTGCAGGATGGCTTGGGTTGCACTGTCAAGAATGCAGGAAGAGGCTAGAGAAGCGCTCAGGGTGTCATCAGCATAAGGGTTACAGTGTAAAGGGCCCTGGAGATAACTCTAGGAGGCGGTCTCTAAGGGGATATCCTTAGGTGGGGTTCCCCATTCTTGGGGGCTTTTGTTCACTGAAAGGGGAGTTCCCTTGCCCCTCCTCCCTTTTAGGTTCCCCGAAAGCCCACCGATGCTCCCCGTCAACTATATTTGGCTTACACAGAATGCTGCCCTTTGAGCAGTCTCCAACTCTCTCGATCATCAATGAGCAAACCAGTGGGGGAGCTGAGTCACAAGCAGATGATGTGGGGCTGGAAAGCGAGGGGGCCACACTCAGATGGGTGACCACGTAATCGTCCAGACCCCTGTACCCTTCCTCATCGCTGGGTCTAGTCCCTCAGGGCTTTCCACACTCCTTCCTTGTCTTGAGGGACTCTGTATTTCTGTGTTGGAGGAAGGGTGTTTCCCACTGTGTACATACATATCAGAGGGACTGATGCTTTATGTGTCTTTTATATGGGTGTCTAATGCGTCCCTGGGTGTGGTGTGTGTGAGGAATTAGAAAGCTCAGAAATGGAAAATACTTAACGTTCAGAGTAGCAGATGAACACAGCTCTCACATTTGCATTTTCCCTTTCGTTCTGACTCATCTTCCCCTCTCCCCACCCTGTTGCCCCTCCACCAGCCTCACCCATTGACACACCCTGTCTGATCTAGGAAGGGTTAACATGTACCCGCACCCATATGGAGGGAAGGCATGGTGGGCCTGGAAAGAGACAGTGGGAGGCTGGTCTGAACATTTGAGGGTCCTGGAGCCAAAGGGAGAAACAGGAGCTTAGAGACAATATTTGCGTCTAGGAGGGGACCAGGACTCTTAGATCCTTCTCCCTTAAGAGAAGCCTATGGGAGGCCAGGTGCAATCCCAGCACTTTGGGAGGCCGAGGTGAGTGGATCACCTGACATCAGGAATTCGAGACCAGCCTGGCCAACATGGCGAAACCCTGTCACTACTAAAAATACAAAAATTAGCCGGGCGTGGTGGTGGGCGCCTGTAATCCCAGCTACTTGGGAGGCTGAGGCAGGAGAATCGCTTGAACCTGGGAGGCAGAGATTGCAGTGAGCTGAGATTGTGCCACTGCACTCCAGTCTGGGAGACAGTGAGACTCTGTCTCAAAAAAAAAAAAAAAAAAATAGAGAAGCCTATGGGGAAGCTGACTGTGCCTTGTCACCAGAGCAGCTTACCAGTACCTGACTTGTTTATCTTCCAATCATTTACTGTGTATCTAATATACACCAGGCACATATCATAAATGCTTTATCAGCTGGGCGCAGTGGCTTGGCTCACGCCTATAATCCCAGCACTTCAGGAGGCCAAGGCAGGAGGATCATTTGAGCCCAAGAGTTCAACACCAGCCTGGGTAACATAGTGAGACCCCCGTCTCTACCAAAAATTAAAAATTAGCTAGGCATGATGGCTCGAACCTGTAGTCCCAGCTACTCAAGAGGCTGAGGTGGGAGGATCACGTGAGCCCAGGAAGCTAAGGCTGCAGTGAGCTGTGACTGTACCACTGGGCAACAGAGCAAGGCCCCATCTCAAAATAAACATGTCATCAAAATTTGTTGGATAAATGAAAATTTTGCTATAGGATCAGGGATAAGAGAATAATAAGAAAAAGAAAAAGAAAGTTGAGCCTCTCAGACCCCATCCTTTCCCCAGATTAAAGAGTTCTGAAGTGTGAAAAGAGGGGAAACCTCCGGGGACCTTGACCCCTTGGGCAGGAAGTGAAAGAAACCCAAGTCCTGATTTCAGAGAAATGTCATTTGTCATCAGCCCAAGAAAAGGAGATTTTTCTCTTCGAAGACCACCACAGGTCCTTCCTGGGGTTGCCCCTTTCAGAGCTTGATGGGAGGATCTGAGTCACTCATACACCTACCCCCAGGTCATTCCCAGCCAGCAAATGAGGCTTCCCAGTACCAAGTCAGGGAGAGGGAGGAGGCCGGCTTCTGGCTCCTCCACCCTATTCTTGGGATCCAAATGTTTCAGTCCTTTTTACTTCTGCAGCTGTGTGCTCTGCCGTCATCTCTAAGAAACAACCATACCACTGAATGCTACTGTGTACTTACAAACCACACTCATATTCGTCACGTCATTTCATCTTCACCCCCACCTCCAAATGAGGTCAGCAGATATTATCCCTATTTCATGAATGAGGTTACTGAGGCCCAGAGAAGTGACTTGCCCAAGATGACTCAACTAGTAAATGGCAGAGATGAAACTCAAAGGCAGGGCTGATTATTCCAAGGTCCTTGCTGCCACAGATACACTTCTTTGACTCTAGGAGTTCACAAGCAAAGTGAGGAGACAGGAGGCTGGGGCAGAATGTGTGCATTCTGGAGGTAGAGGGGGTGGTCTCTCCTGCAGGCAGAAGGCAGAGGCAGGGTTAGAAAACCACACCCCCTCGGGGGGACTGTGGCAGACTGATACTTGGGACATCCAATGGAGGCCTGTGAGGTCAGGGGCGGGGCTAGCTCCAGGGGGGGCCCTAGGAGCCCCAACAGTAGTTCAGAGCATGCGGTGTCCTGGAAGAAGCTACAAGCGGTGAGTGATGGCCTCTCCCCAGCTGAGGCCTTCTTCCCATCACAACTCTTTCTGTCCCCTCCCTGCCAACCTAGAGCCTTCTCCCTGAGGTGTCCAAGTGTAGCCCTCCCTGCCCCAAGGGCCCTTGCTCACAGGGAAGCTGCACCTAGGACTCTGCCTGCTGGGTGCTAAGACACTGAGGTTCTGGTTCTCTTCATCTCTGGGTTCCCAGCTCTCTTCTTAAAAGCCAATGTGGTGGTTTTGATGTGTGAGAAACTCCTGCCTGGTTGGGTGCCGTCTTTCTATTCTTCACTTTTTGTCTTATGAAAAACAAATTAAACCACCTCCTTACCCGAATCTTGAGAGGAAACAGCTTCCCTGTCTCCAGTCCCCATGTCCTTTCCTCTCATCTCCTCAGGGGTCCATTCTCCAAAACGTCTCTCCATCATTGGGTCAGGAGCCTCGTCTCCCGTGGCTTCTGCACCTGCTCTCCTCATTCTCTGGATGGGAATGTCTGGTTCCTTCCCTGAGGATGTGTTCTAGAAGCTTCAGCTTCACTGTGATGACTGCCGGATGCCTTAGCGCCTGCGCTCCTGCAGCCAGGATCCCTATCATACTGCCCTCTCTGCCTTTCAGGAGCGATGGGCTTTTGGGGGAGGACCCATTAGCTTTCTAAGCTCTCCTGTGAAACTGTGTCATGCTCCATCCCTTAGTGCCAGGGTTGACTGGGTTTTGCGGTGATCCTCGTCTGGAATGAAGAAAGCCTGGCTTGCGCAGAGGTGTTTCCCTGCAGAGGGGCTTGGAGAAGCAGAAGTGGCAGTATCTGCTATCTTTTACGTCAGAGACTGCTAACTGGCAGACTTCCCGCATGCCTGTCTTGAACCCACTACTAGATATTTCTGTTAACTGACTGGCCCTTTGCTCTTTAAGTCCTGAATTTGGTCTGATTTCCATTCTCTCGCCACCATGCTTACCTGCTATGATTCTGGATAAGCTCCGATCCTCTCTTGGGTTACTTTATTTGCTCACTCAGGACAGAGGGCTCTGATCTAGGACCAGCAACTCACACCCTCTCCCCTCACATCCACAGGCTTGAAATGAGATGAGATGTTCCTCCCTCCCCTTTCAACCATGGACCTCACACTGTGGACTTTCTCTTAGAGCCTCTGAGATTGGTACTCAAGCAAGGCACAATGTCCCTGCCCCCCATAAGACTGCCCAGCCCCTATGGCTCTGATCGGCTGGTACAGCTAGCAGCCAGGCTCCGGCCAGCACTATGTGATGCTCTGATCACTGTAGGGAGCCAGGAGTTCCCCGCCCACAGTCTGGTGCTAGCAGGTGTCAGCCAGCAGCTGGGCCGCAGGGGCCAGTGGGCTCTGGGAGAAGGCATCAGCCCTTCTACCTTTGCCCAGCTCCTGAACTTTGTGTATGGGGAGAGTGTAGAACTGCAGCTTGGGGAGCTAAGGCCCCTTCAGGAGGCGGCGAGGGCCTTGGGAGTGCAGTCCCTGGAAGAGGCATGCTGGAGGGCTCGAGGGGACAGGGTTAAAAAGCCAGATCCAGGCCTGAAGAAACATCAGGAGGAGCCAGAGAAACCCTCAAGGAATCCTGAGAGAGAACTGGGGGACCCTGGAGAGAAGCAGAAACCAGAGCAGGTTTCTAGAACTGGTGGGAGAGAACAGGAGATGTTGCACAAGCACTCGCCACCAAGAGGCAGCCCCGAGATGGCAGGAGCAACGCAGGAGGCTCAGCAGGAACAGACCAGGTCAAAGGAGAAACGCCTCCAAGCCCCTGTTGGCCAAAAGGGAGCAGATGGGAAGCACGGAGTGCTCATGCGGTTGAGGGAAAATCCAGGGGGCTCTGAAGAAAGTCTGCGCGAGCTCCCTGGCCCCCTTCCCCCAGCAGGCTCCCAGCAAACCAGCGTCACCCCTAGGCCCTCGTGGGCTGAGGCCCCTTGGTTGGTGGGGGGCCAGCCTGCCCTGTGGAGCATCCTGCTGATGCCGCCCAGATATGGCATTCCCTTCTACCATAGCACCCCCACCACTGGAGCCTGGCAGGAGGTCTGGCGGGACCAGAGGTGAGTGGAGGGGTCTAGTGCTCGGCCTCCAGGCTGGGAGGGCGTGGCCCAGGAGGTGCAGCCCTGCTGGGTGGAAGGGCACCGCGTCTCTACTGCACAGTTCCTGAGCTGGGGATGAGACAAGAAGCTGCTGCCACAGGGCATGCCAAAGCCCAGCCCCCGGGGGAGGACTTGGGATACCCCCTCTTCAGGAAGGGGCCAGGCTCCCAGGTTTAGCCAAGGCTGTAACTCTTCCCCATCCCATCCCAGGATCCCACTGTCCCTAAATGCCCCCAAAGGGCTCTGGAGCCAGAACCAGTTGGCCTCCTCCAGCCCCACCCCAGGTAAGCCCCTCACTGTCCTGCATACACCTGTAACACGGTGTCTTCTCTGGGGAGAGGCTCCAGGAGTCCAGCCTGAGCAGGGCCCCTACCTCCCACTGTTCTCTCCAGGTTCCCTCCCCCAGGGCCCCGGACAGCTCAGCCCTGGGGAGATGGAAGAGTCTGATCAGGGGCACACAGGTGAGTCGGGCGGGGGCACTCGTGCCTCAGCCCCACTGTAGCCCTTGATTTCCTGCCTGAATGGTACAGTGAGTTGGCGCTGGGATTCCTAGCCCTGCCCTCCTTTGCCTTCTCTGTCCCCACAGGCGCACTTGCAACCTGTGCGGGTCATGAGGACAAGGCAGGCTGCCCACCTCGCCCGCACCCTTCCCCGGCCCCTCCTGCTCGGTCTCGGCCCTATGTGTGCTCTGTCTGTGGAAAGAGGTTTTCACTCAAGCATCAGATGGAGACGCACTACCGAGTCCACACAGGTATGGGCGCCCTGCCCTGTGTGAACTGTCGGTTTTCTTCCCAACTCCGCTCCTGAGTCTCCACCTGCGTGCCCGGTTCCCGCGCAATCCCCTAGCCCCGTGGCCCGATCCACCCCTAACTTGGCCAGCTTTCGCCCCCTTCTTCCTAACTTCACCGGCCTCCCCTTCCGACCGCTCTAGGAGAGAAGCCCTTCTCCTGTAGCCTTTGTCCTCAGCGCTCCCGGGACTTCTCGGCCATGACCAAGCACCTGCGGACACACGGGGCCGCTCCGTACCGCTGCCCCCTGTGCGGGGCCGGCTGTCCCAGCCTGGCCTCCATGCAGGCGCACATGCGCGGTCACTCGCCCAGCCAACTCCCGCCCGGATGGACCATCCGCTCCACCTTCCTCTACTCCTCCTCGAGGCCGTCTCGGCCCTCGACCTCTCCCTGTTGTCCTTCTTCCTCTACCACCTGACGGCGTGTCGGTAGCGTCTTAGCCAAGAGTCCAATTAAGAACGAAAAGCGGGCCGGCTCGGCTTCTGACCTGGTACCGCTGCTACGGCGGCCTAGCAAATTCCGCCCCAGAGGCGCCCCAGGAAGGGCGCCGAGTGCCCTCTCCTGGACGATCGCGGGTCGCAGAAGCACAGGCCCGCGAGCCCTACAGGGTGAGGACACTGAAGTGTGCAGAAGCGAAGGTTAACAGTAGGGGGGATTGTCGATCTCATCACCATAATAAAGAGTTTCCTGTGCCCTCCCTTCAGGACTAGAAAGCCGAGTTTAGTCTGTGCACACCCCCGCCCACGCCCCTTGTCCTGTAGCGGCCCCTGGTGGCCCTGCGTCCGCCGTCCAGCAGGGTGGACACTTCCACCCCCGAGGCGCCCCGTCCTCCCCAGGAGGCAGCCGGCCGCGAGGACTCGGTGTCCGGGCACACCTCGCGGCATGCCCGGACCTGGGCTGGTGGGGGCTGTGCGATCGCAAGTCACTCGCCCCTTCCACTGCAATCCACGGCGCGCGGAGTCTGATCTGGGAACACACCGCCCGGGCGACAGAGGAACGCGTGCTCCGACCCTGCTTTCGGCCACCCGCCTCCTCTCCGGGAGCACACGGACCCCGAGACCGCGGCCTCTCCGGCGTCTTCCCTCCACACCGTGCCGAGCCGCCGCCAGGTCGCGCCTGGAACCCAGACTAACTATGCTTTCCACCGCTCCTTCTCCAGCCCACGCCTCCTGCAGCCGCGAACTGCATTTCCCAGGGCCTCGGGGGGGGGGGTCCCGGGGCCCGAGCCCGCGGCACCCTGGGAGTGGTAGTCCACGCGGGCCGCCGGCCTAGCCAAGAACAATGGGAGGAGCCTGGGGCTAGGACCACACCTCCCGGAGACCCGGCAACCCGCTTTCCGGGTCCTGGCCGGGAACCCCGCAGTCTCGGCCCTAGCGCCCTGGCTGCCGGCGGAAGAAGCCAGGCGTTCGGACTACATTTCCCGGAGGCCCCCGCGGCTCGCCCCTCTGCGGCCGCGACGCGGGGTCTGTGCTCCCCAGGCGCGGTCCGAGGGCGCCGGCCGGCCGCGGACTCCCTCTCCCGTGGTGCCCTGCGCGTGGCCGGCCCGGCCCCCGGCCTCCGGCGGCGCCGCGGCGGCGCTGGTTGTTGTCGTGCGCCGCGGCCGCCCCGCCCCGCCCCCGCTCTCTCCCCTCCCCCCGGCCCTGCGCACGGGCCGCCCCTCCCCCCGCCTCCCCGGCCCCTCTCACGGTGCCAAGATGGCGGCGGCGGCGGGCGGCGGCAGTTGCCCCGGGCCTGGCTCCGCGCGGGGCCGCTTCCCGGGCCGGCCGCGGGGCGCCGGCGGGGGCGGGGGCCGCGGCGGACGGGGCAACGGGGCCGAAAGAGTGCGGGTAGCTCTGCGGCGCGGCGGTGGCGCGACGGGGCCGGGCGGAGCCGAGCCCGGGGAGGACACGGCCCTGCTCCGTTTGCTGGGGCTCCGCCGGGGCCTGCGCCGGCTCCGCCGCCTGTGGGCCGGCCCGCGGGTCCAGCGGGGCCGGGGCCGGGGTCGGGGCCGGGGCTGGGGCCCGAGTCGAGGCTGCGTGCCGGAGGAGGAGAGCAGTGACGGGGAATCCGACGAGGAGGTGAGGCGGTCGGAGGCGTCCCCGGCGCCGGGTGGGGCGGAGGCCGGGGCTTCCAGGGGTCTGGGTTGCCCCGGGGGCGGCGTGGGCAGGCCGGGTCCTTAGGGTTCCTTCGGAGAGACGGGGCACGGAGGGAGAGCGGCTGCATGCAGCTTCCGGGGGAAAGGGCCTCTGGAAGTGGGTAGAGAAGCCCCGGCTGCAGCTGGGCACTCGCGCCCGATGTCGGTCCCGCTGAAGTGTCTTGGGCCGATCCTTTTCGGCAGCTGGCAAAGCTAGGGCGGTGGAGGTTTGGGCAAGGAGGCAGTGGGGACTGCATGCCCAGCCAGTCGTGGTTGACAGCGGCAGCGTGGCCTTGGCAGACGGGTTGGAGCTGTCTGGGCTCTTACCTGTGGGCCGCCCCGCCGGGCCTCGCAACCTCCTGGTTTCTCCAGGGCCCCAGTTCCTCTTGGCATCTCAGGTGGAGTGGTGAAGGGCTTTCTCTTGGGGCTCGGGTTGAACAGAAGTGGGATGAAGGCCGGGACTGGGCACTCTAGCAGGTCAGAGCTCAGCTCAGGATTTCTCCCCCAGCCTTTCAGAACAGGCAGGAAGGTGTGGGTTGCGTTACCCTGGACGGTTAATAACAATTTGAGGGCTCGCAGTGGAGCCTGTACGAAAGCCATCTGATGCCCTCCCCGCCCCTCCACTTGCGAGTCCCTGTTCCCAACTTAATTCAGAAATAAATTGTGGCCCGAAAGGGTGTCAGTGGAGGTCCCACTTTGGTCTGAGTTGGACTTTGAAGGAATCTGAGTATGGAGCCTGCTGCCTTTCCTGAGGAGACCCTGTCGTCTTCTCTCCTGGGCCAGTGAACCATGGCTTTGGCTGTGCTGGTGTGGTCCGGCACTGGGGATCGGAGTTCGAAATACCTGGCGCCTCCATCCCTAGGGAGAGACCCTGTCTTCCACTACCCATGACCTTTGAGTCGTTTTCGTTCTTTTTAAATAGGCAGGGGTATGCTAAGTGGGAACTGGGGATATTCCTCGATACCTCAGGTGGAACGAGGGCTTTGGCACTGACTGCTGTTTCTCCCCTCCACCCCTGGTCCCCTAAATCAGGAGTTTCAGGGTTTTCATTCAGATGAAGATGTGGCCCCCAGTTCCCTGCGCTCTGCGCTGCGATCCCAGCGAGGTGAGTGACGGGGGAACTCCACCTCTGTAGTGTCACAGGAATTAATCCTCGCCCTTCGTGTCAGCTCTTCCCTGTTCAACTAGCCTCTGTCAGTTGCCGAATGTGTTCTGTGTTCAGAGTCCAAGCTAGTCTGGGCAGCGGGGGAAACACACAAGCAAGACTTAGTCCCTGCCCTCCTGGAGCGCCTTTCTCTGTCTGCAGGGCTGGCTTGATCCATCTTCCCACAACTATTCTCCTTTTAGGTCGAGCGCCCCGAGGTCGGGGTCGCAAGCATAAGACGACCCCCCTTCCTCCTCCTCGCCTAGCAGATGTGGCTCCTACCCCCCCAAAGACCCCTGCCCGGAAACGGGGTGAGGAAGGCACAGAACGGATGGTGCAGGCACTGACTGAACTTCTCCGGCGGGCCCAGGCACCCCCAGCACCCCGGAACCGGGCATGTGAGCCCTCAACCCCCCGGCGGTCTCGGGGACGGCCCCCAGGACGGCCAGCAGGCCCCTGCAGGAGGAAGCAGCAAGCAGTAGTGGTGGCAGAAGCAGCTGTGACAATCCCCAAACCTGAGCCCCCACCTCCTGTGGTTCCAGTGAAACACCAGACTGGCAGCTGGAAGTGCAAGGAGGGGCCCGGTCCAGGACCTGGAACCCCCAGGCGTGGAGGACAGTCAAGCCGCGGAGGCCGTGGAGGCAGGGGCCGCGGCCGAGGTGGTGGGCTCCCCTTTGTGATCAAGTTTGTTTCAAGGGCCAAAAAAGTAAAGATGGGACAATTGTCCTTGGGACTCGAATCAGGTCAGGGTCAAGGTCAACATGAGGAAAGTTGGCAGGATGCCCCCCAAAGAAGAGTTGGATCTGGACAGGGAGGGAGCCCTTGCTGGAAAAAGCAGGAACAGAAGCTGGATGACGAGGGAGAAGAGAAGAAAGAAGAAGAAAAAGACGAGGAGGAGGGAGAAGAGAAGGAAGAAAGAGCTGTAGCTGAGGAGATGATGCCAGCCGCAGAAAAGGAAGAGGCAAAGCTGCCACCACCACCTCTGACTCCTCCAGCCCCTTCACCTCCTCCACCCCTCCCACCCCCTTCGACATCTCCTCCACCCCCACTCTGCCCTCCACCACCACCCCCAGTGTCCCCACCACCTCTACCATCCCCTCCACTGCCTCCTGCCCAAGAGGAGCAGGAAGAATCCCCGCCTCCTGTGGTCCCAGCTACGTGCTCCAGGAAGAGGGGTCGGCCTCCCCTGACTCCCAGCCAGCGGGCGGAGCGGGAAGCTGCTCGGGCAGGGCCAGAGGGCACCTCTCCTCCCACTCCAACCCCCAGCACCGCCACGGGAGGCCCTCCGGAAGACAGTCCCACCGTGGCCCCCAAAAGCACCACCTTCCTGAAGAATATCCGGCAGTTTATTATGCCTGTGGTGAGTGCCCGCTCCTCCCGTGTCATCAAGACACCCCGGCGATTTATGGATGAAGACCCCCCCAAACCCCCAAAAGTGGAGGTCTCACCTGTCCTGCGACCTCCCATCACCACCTCCCCACCTGTTCCCCAGGAGCCAGCACCAGTCCCCTCTCCACCACGTGCCCCAACTCCTCCATCTACCCCAGTCCCACTCCCTGAGAAGAGACGGTCCATCCTAAGGGAACCCACATTTCGCTGGACCTCACTGACCCGGGAGCTGCCCCCTCCTCCCCCAGCCCCTCCACCTCCCCCGGCCCCCTCCCCACCCCCTGCTCCTGCCACCTCCTCCCGGAGGCCCCTACTCCTTCGGGCCCCTCAGTTTACCCCAAGCGAAGCCCACCTGAAGATCTACGAATCGGTGCTTACTCCTCCTCCTCTTGGGGCTCCTGAAGCCCCTGAGCCAGAGCCTCCTCCTGCCGATGACTCTCCAGCTGAGCCTGAGCCTCGGGCAGTGGGCCGCACCAACCACCTCAGCCTGCCTCGATTCGCCCCTGTGGTCGCCACTCCTGTTAAGGCCGAGGTGTCCCCTCACGGGGCTCCAGCTCTGAGCAACGGGCCACAGACACAGGCTCAGCTACTGCAGCCCCTGCAGGCCTTGCAAACCCAGCTCCTGCCCCAGGCGCTACCGCCACCACAGCCACAGCTGCAGCCACCGCCATCACCACGGCAGATGCCTCCCCTGGAAAAAGCCCGGATTCCGGGCCTGGGTTCCTTGCCGCTGTCTGGGGTGGAGGAGAAGATGTTCAGCCTCCTCAAGAGAGCCAAAGTGCAGCTATTCAAGATCGACCAGCAGCAGCAGCAGAAGGTGGCAGCTTCCATGCCGGTGAGTGTGGTCCCTGGGCCCAGCAGCACACCCAGCCATCCAGCCTCCATTCTTTGCAGCCCCCTAACCTCCCGCCTCCCTGGACACTTTCCAGCATTGCGGGGAACCCTCAGATCTCGCCTTTCGTGATCCCTCACCTTCCTTTGTTCCTCCCCAGCCCTGGCCCTTCTCTGTGCTAGTTTCCTGTCCCTATCTTTCTTTTTTTTTTTTTTTTTTGAGACCGAGTCTCACTTTGTCCAGGCTGGAGTGCAGTGGCGTGATCTCGGCTCACTGCAGCCTTCGCCTCCCGGGTTCAAGAGATTCTCCTGCCTCAGTCTCTCGAGTAGCTGGGACTACAGGTGCCCATCACCACGCCTGGCTAATTTTTGTATTTTTAGTAGAGACAGGGTTTCACCACATTGGCCAGGCTGGTCTTGAACTCCTGACCTCGTGATCTGCCCGTCTCGGCCTCCCAAAGTGCTGAGATTACAGGCATCAGCCACCACACCCAGCTCCCTGTCCCTGTCTTTCTTCACTGTCCAGCCCCTGACCCTGTTTATTCCCTGCCAGCTGAGCCCTGGAGGGCAGATGGAGGAGGTGGCCGGGGCTGTCAAGCAGATCTCCGACAGAGGCCCTGTCCGGTCTGAAGATGAGTCGGTGGAAGCTAAGAGAGAGCGGCCCTCAGTATGCATCGGGAGGAGGGCCCTGAAGAAGACTGGTGGGAGGAGCAGGGCTGCGGGAGCGCAAGCTGCCCACACACACTCCTATTTCTCCCCCAGGGTCCCGAGTCCCCTGTGCAAGGTCCCCGCATCAAACACGTGTGCCGTCATGCTGCTGTGGCCCTGGGTCAGGCCCGGGCCATGGTTCCCGAAGATGTCCCTCGCCTCAGTGCCCTCCCTCTCCGGGATCGGCAGGACCTCGCCACAGAGGGTAGGTGGGGAGACTGGACAGCCATGTCAGGTTTGGGGATGACCCCACACTTGGGTGACATGCACTAAGAGCCTAGGAGAGAGGGAGCCAAGTCAGGTGCTCAGGGGTTAGGTGGCAAGTGGGCTGGAGTGCTAGGTCCTAGAGCAACTTCGTTTGGGGGCACCAGGAACCAGGCGCTGTGAGAAAGCAAGAGCCAGATTGTGGGAAAGCAGGGAAGTGAGGTAGAAGCCTGGTGGCTTTGTGGCTCCATCCCCTCCTCCCTGCCTGCTGCAATAGATACATCATCGGCGTCTGAGACTGAGAGTGTCCCGTCACGGTCCCGGCGGGGAAAGGTGGAGGCAGCAGGCCCTGGGGGAGAATCAGAGCCCACAGGGTCTGGAGGGACCCTGGCCCACACACCCCGGCGCTCACTGCCCTCCCATCACGGCAAGAAGATGCGGATGGCTCGATGTGGACACTGTCGGGGCTGCCTACGTGTGCAGGACTGTGGGTCATGTGTCAACTGCCTAGACAAGCCCAAGTTTGGGGGCCCCAACACCAAGAAGCAGTGCTGTGTGTGAGTAGCTGGGGCGTGGCCTCGTTCCCGTGGTTGTTGGTCCCCTAGGCTTCCTGCCTTGCTCCTCTTCTGCCTGGCCAGAGCAGTGGGGTTGGCATTCTTGTGGAGAGCTTCCTCTCTTCCCCTAGACCACCAGTCCCCTACCCTGGTGACGTGCTGCTCCCCTCCCCAGATACCGGAAGTGTGACAAAATAGAGGCTCGGAAGATGGAACGACTGGCTAAAAAAGGTGACGAGCTTTAAGGAGCATTTCTTCTCAAAACCATGTTAGAGTTTGTGCTGTGGAGGGAGCTGTGTTTCTTTGCTCTCCTCCCTTGCAGCTCACCCTCTCTGTCTTCTCCGTTGTGTGCTTTCATAGCTCCCGCGTTCATTCCCTGCCCTGCTGCTTTCTGGCTTCTCTCCCAGTGTCCAGTGTCCCGTGTCCCTGGCTGAGCTCAAATCCTACTAAGTCCCCTGTTCCCGCAGGCCGGACGATAGTGAAGACGCTGTTGCCCTGGGATTCCGATGAATCTCCTGAGGCCTCCCCTGGTCCTCCAGGCCCACGCCGGGGGGCGGGAGCTGGGGGGCCCCGGGAGGAGGTGGTGGCCCCCCCAGGGCCCGAGGAGCAGGACTCCCTCCTGCAGCGCAAGTCAGCCCGGCGCTGCGTCAAACAGCGACCCTCCTATGATATCTTCGAGGATTCGGATGACTCGGAGCCCGGGGGCCCCCCTGCTCCTCGGCGTCGGACCCCCCGAGAAAATGGTGCGAACTGCTTAATGCTTTCCCTGTTGATCGTGTATTTAGTCTTGTGTCTTTTGTGTAGGAGGGACAAGGCACCCAGACCCAGGGCTCTGTCAGTCTGATAGAGAAGGTGGCTGAGGGCAGAGGAGGAGGCAGTTTTTAGGTGGATGTACAGAACTGGCCTATGAGGTTCTCAGTGAGCCTAGTGAGTGAGACTTAAGGGTCATCCTAGGCCTGGTGCAGTGGCTCACACTTGTAATCCCAGCGCTTTTGGGAGGCCAAGGTGGGAGGATCACTTGAGCCCAGGAGTTCAAGACCAGCCTGGGCAACATAGTGGGACCCCATCCCTATAAAAGCAAAAGTTAGTTGTATGTGGTGGCACACATCTGTGGTCTCAGCTACTCAGGAGACTGAGGCAGGAGGATCGTCTGAGCCTGGGAGTTCAAGGCTGCGGTGGGCTATGGGTCACGCTACTGCATTCCAGTCTGGGCAACAGAGCGAGACCCTGCCTCAAAAAACAAGAAAAAGAATCGTCTTGGCAGGTCTTGGTTAGTTAAAGAAGGCTCTGGGAATCCAGGTAACATTTGGGGTTGTAGAAGAAGAGGGGCATGGAAGGGGAGTGACCTCACTGCTCATTGTGTCTTGCCTAGAGCTGCCACTGCCAGAACCTGAGGAGCAGAGCCGGCCCCGCAAACCCACCCTGCAGCCTGTGTTGCAGCTCAAGGCCCGAAGGCGCCTGGACAAGGTCAGCACGGCCCGCTCCGAGAGCCCCTTCCCTCCAGGAGCTACCTGGCAAGTCAGAGTGACAGACACACCAGAGTGTCGTGGTGTGTCCACACGAGAGGACAGGCCCTGAGGGATGAGGCGGGCCTTGCCTGTCTGGAAAGCAAAGGGGTCTGGATCAGGGTCTGGGTCCAGTAGGCTGGGGGAAGGGCGGTGAGGAGAGGAGTCTGCATCGCAGCCAGACTGGCAGCTCTGAACTCCCCCACCTTCCCTCCCCAGGATGCTTTGGCCCCTGGCCCCTTTGCTTCTTTTCCCAATGGCTGGACTGGAAAGCAGAAGTCTCCCGATGGTGTGCACCGTGTCCGTGTGGATTTTAAGGTATGGCATTGAGTGGGGCGAGTCACAGAGCCTCTGGTTGGAAGAACCTCAATGACTGTGTCATCGAGAAGCCAGGTGGGTCTGCCTTGTATGCCTGGTGGCCCTCTGATCCTTCATCCTCTCTTCCCCCAGGAGGATTGTGATTTAGAGAACGTGTGGCTGATGGGGGGCCTGAGCGTGCTCACCTCTGTGCCAGGGGGCCCCCCGATGGTGTGCTTGCTGTGTGCCAGCAAAGGACTCCACGAGGTTAGATCTCCGCCTTTCTTCACAGACCCCCAGATCTCTGTCAGTCCCCATGGCCTGATTCCTTGGGCCCTCTCAGCTGAGTCTCATCCCTTGGCCCTCTGGCCTCATGCTGTGCCCATCATTCACTCCCCTACCCTGTCCCTAGCTGGTGTTCTGCCAAGTCTGCTGTGACCCATTCCACCCATTCTGCCTGGAGGAGGCCGAGCGGCCCCTGCCCCAGCATCACGACACCTGGTGCTGCCGTCGCTGCAAATTCTGCCATGTCTGTGGACGCAAAGGCCGTGGATCCAAGGTTTGGGCCCAAGGGCCGGCCAGGGTGGGTGGAGGCCTGAAGGTGAGGGCCTCCCTGTGCCAGCAGGTTTCTCCATCTCTGTCTCCACATCCAACAGCACCTCCTGGAGTGCGAGCGCTGCCGCCATGCTTACCACCCGGCCTGTCTGGGGCCCAGCTATCCAACGCGGGCCACACGCAAACGGCGCCACTGGGTGAGAGATGAGGTTTACCCCCTTGCTTTGTCTCTAATGAGTATCACCACCACCCCCAAACTTGCTCTAGGCTGGGGCTCTCAGGAGGAGCAGGGGTTGGGGCTCCTCTTAAGAATTTGATTAGTAATATTTTTTCTTCAAAAATTTCACATAGGTCAGATTTATATTCAGAATTTGTATGGAGTGGTTTTAGGGGCTTATGAATCTCACGTTCCATGGGCTCAGAATCCCCTGCTGTAGCCTGATGTCCTCTCCTGCCCACCTCATGTTCGTCCTCCGTGTCTGTCCTGCGTGTTTTCTCCTCTTACCCATCCCTCCTTGCCTACTTCCTGCATATCCCCAATTCCTCCTCACCCGTCTCCCGCTCATGTTGCTCCAGTCCAGTGCCTGGCTTTCCCCTAACATCGCCCTGCTCCCCCAGATCTGTTCAGCCTGTGTGCGCTGTAAGAGCTGTGGGGCAACTCCAGGCAAGAACTGGGACGTCGAGTGGTCTGGAGATTACAGCCTCTGCCCCAGGTGCACCCAGCTATATGAGAAAGGTGGGGACCGGGCAGGGGAACTGGATGCTGGGGGCCACGGGGGAATGGCCAGGCTCTTTTACAGGCTTCAGCACAGACCCTCTTTTCTCATGGCTTTCCACCTTCTAGTTATGGGACTATTTCTTCAACTCAGGGAACTCTTCCACAGGAGTCCATCCAGTATGTAAAACGGACACATAGCCCCTCTGAGGGTGGTGGGAGTGGAAGGCGTGGGACCCCACTATCTTGGTGTCTGAGGTACTTCCTGGAACCTCACGTCTCCACTGAGCAGTTTGGAAGCCTTATTCAGGCAGCACGTTAGCAAGGCCCCGTGTTCTGCAGAGTCTGAAAAGAGGCCTCATCCTAAGGCCAAGCACAGTGGCTCAAGCCTGTAATCCTAACACTTTGGAAGGCCGAGGCAGGTGGATCACCTGAGGTGAAGAGTTCGAGATCAGCCTGGCCAACATGGTGTGAAACCCCATCTGTACTGCAAATACAAAAATTAGCCAGGCATGATGGCGGACACCTGTAATCTCAGCTACTCGGGAGTCTGAGGCAGGAGAATCACTTGAACCCAGGAGGCAGAGGTTGCAGTGAGCGGAGATCTTGCCACTGCACTCCAGCCTGGGTGACAGAGCAAGACTCTGTCTCAAAAAAAAAAAAAAGCCTCATCCTCAAGGAGCTTTTAGAGACTGGTAGGGGCCCAAAACGGGCATAACGGAGGCAGCTAAGATACTGCTAATCCCTGAACAGAGACGCTTAGGGCTGAGTGGGAGCTCCAGCACCTCTGACTCCTTCTCTTCCCTTCCTCTAGGAAACTACTGCCCGATCTGCACACGCTGCTATGAAGACAACGACTATGAGAGCAAGATGATGCAGTGCGCTCAGTGTGATCACTGGGTGCATGCCAAGTGCGAGGGGCTCTCAGGTGAGTCAGTGGAGCACCCGGGCTGCAGCCTCAACCCTGTGGGGACCCCTACCCCCACCACAGGCCCCAAGAGGACTGGTGGGCTAAGGGTCTTTGCTGGCCTAGGGGCTGCTGGGAGCCCTCACATCCTCTGAAACCACTTTTCCCTTTCCCACTTGGCTATCCTAGATGAAGACTATGAGATCCTTTCAGGACTGCCAGACTCGGTGCTGTACACCTGCGGACCATGTGCTGGGGCAGCGCAGCCTCGCTGGCGAGAGGCTCTCAGCGGGGCCCTCCAGGGGGGCCTGCGCCAGGTGCTCCAGGGCCTGCTGAGCTCCAAGGTGGCGGGCCCACTGCTGCTCTGCACCCAGGTCTGGAGGGCCCTGGAGGCAGGATGGGCCGGGGCCAGGCCCACCCTCAGCCCTGCTAACTTCCCCGCTTTGCAGTGTGGGCTGGATGGGAAGCAACTGCACCCAGGACCCTGCAGCCTGCAAGCTGTGAGTCAGCGCTTCGAGGATGGCCACTACAAGTCTGTGGTGAGTGATACACCAGGAGGAGCAGGTGGGTGGCAGGAGGAGAGGGCTGGGGTTGCACAGAGGGGACTCAGTCTCTGACAAACCCGCTTACAGCACAGCTTCATGGAGGACATGGTGGGCATCCTCATGCGGCACTCGGAGGAGGGAGAGACCCCGGAGCGCCGGGCTGGAGGCCAGATGAAGGGGCTCCTGCTGAAGGTGGGCTCTTCCGGGGACGCTTGTGGGGTGGGGGAGTGGGACCTTCAGACCCTGCCCTTGCCAGCTCTGCTGGGGAAGCCGGCTCTTCTCATCCTGTTAACCCACTCCCCAGCTGCTAGAATCTGCGTTCGGCTGGTTCGACGCCCACGACCCCAAGTATTGGCGACGGAGTACCCGGCTGCCAAAGTGAGCAAGGCTGGGTAGCAGGAGGGAAGCCGGGGAGTGAGGGCAAGGCCAGGGCATGCAGGGGCCACGCTGGGCTGAGAAGAGATGAGCAGAGATAGGGTCTGGAGCAGAGCTGGAGAGGAGGGTGGTAGAACCCGGGTGAGATTCCCTGGTGGTTCTAGACTAGCAAAGCTTTGTTTCTGCTTCGCGCAGGGCAATGCTGGGGACAAAGCAGTGAGCGAGTCAGATTGGGCTCTGCTTAAAGAGCTCATTGTGGAGCCAGGCAGGCACTGAAGACCCAGATGGTCAGGGCAGTGATGGAGAATACCAGGGGGCGGTGGGGGCCCGGAGGGGGTACCTGCTGGAGCCGAGGTGTCAGTGAAGGCTTCCTGAAAGAGATGACATCGGAGCAGAGCTGAGGAGGAAGAGTATTCCAGGCATGAGGAGCAGCATTTCATATGTCCAAGGTGGCACAAGAGGGCCTGGCTTATTTGGTGGACTGAGAGAAATTCCACATAGAGAGGGAGTAGCGGGTGTCATGGCGAGTTCAGGCTGGTTTGTGGATGGGCCCCCGTTCAGCTGCCCTTGCTGGGCACATCAGCTGCTAACCCTGCCTGTCCACAGCGGAGTCCTTCCCAATGCGGTGTTGCCCCCATCCCTGGATCATGTCTATGCGCAGTGGAGACAGCAGGAACCAGAGACCCCAGAATCAGGGCAGCCTCCAGGGGATCCGTCAGCAGGTACTGGGAAGTGGGGGGCCAGAAGCCAGGGCCCTGTGTTGGTGGCCTGGCTCTGGGTGCTGATTCTTAGACCTCCCTTCACATTTCCTCTCCAGCATTCCAGGGCAAGGATCCGGCTGCCTTCTCACACCTGGAGGACCCCCGTCAGTGTGCACTCTGCCTCAAATACGGGGATGCAGACTCCAAGGTGAGGGCTGCTGTGTGACGTGCCAGGTTGTGGGGCCTGTTCCCTGGCCCCCCACGTCATGCCACTCCTCTCCTGCCCCAGGAGGCAGGGCGGCTCTTGTACATCGGGCAGAACGAGTGGACACACGTCAACTGTGCCATCTGGTCGGCGGAAGTCTTCGAGGAAAACGACGGCTCCCTCAAGAATGTGCATGCTGCTGTGGCCCGAGGGAGGCAGATGGTGAGGGCGTGGGCCCAGAGAGGTGGGCAGCCCTCTGGCTCTCGGGGAGGCCTCCTCCGGTGCAGACAGCTCTTACTTCACATTCCCTACCTGGCATCCTTTCACTGCCAGGCCGAGGTCTCTTGGTTGCCCTGGGACGTTGGTGCTGATGGCAGCTTTTTCCTATGTGGGCCCTCTGGCCGTAATCTGGGCCTGAAGTGTGGGAGTCTAAAAGTGAGAAGAGTGCCCGTTGATTGAACCTGGGCTGCATGCTTTCCATGCTGGGTGGCGTTGAGCTCTCACTACATCCCCATGAGGTTAGAATTCCCCCACTCCTCAGAGTGGTGCCTGGGCCAGGTACAGAGAGACCTCAAGCACTCTCGGGCGTTGGGATGGTAGAGATTTCCACTGCGGGAGTATCTGTGAGAATGAAAATAATACAACCTCTGCCTGAAAACTGTGTGACAAAGACGATCACACTAATGCCATCAGCAAGCATTAGTTGTCATTCTCGCTTCAAAGAACGAGAGAGAGTTTGGTGTGCACCTGGGCTTGGATGCAGCTGGGGAGAGGCTGCACCTGGGCCTGGATGCGGCTGGGGAGAGGCTGTGCCTGGGGAGAGCCTTGGCCGTGCCAGGTGCCAGGCTAGACAAGGACCCATGCAGACTCAGTGACAGTGGTGCCTGGCGCCCAGCCCCAGCCCTGGCTTCTCCCCTGAGCCACCCTCCCCTACGCAGCGCTGCGAGCTCTGCCTGAAGCCTGGCGCCACGGTGGGCTGCTGCCTGTCCTCCTGCCTCAGCAACTTCCACTTCATGTGTGCCCGGGCCAGCTACTGCATCTTCCAGGACGACAAGAAAGTCTTCTGCCAGAAACACACTGATCTCCTGGATGGCAAGGTGGGCCAGAACTGTGGGGCACACAGCTCCTTCCCCACCTCTCTTCCTGTTCACTTAGGGACCCCCGTGGCCCCCAGGCCTGGCCCTACTGCCTCTCAGTGTCTCCTCATCTGTTTTCCCAGAGGCCTTTAGGCCAAGCCCCTGACTGCTCAGACTTCGCCTATAGAGTTATCTCTGGCATCCACCTTCCCCACCAATGCAGCCACCTCACTTTGCCACCCCCTCTTCCAGGAAATCGTGAACCCCGATGGTTTTGATGTTCTCCGCCGAGTCTATGTGGACTTCGAGGGCATCAACTTCAAGCGGAAGTTCTTGACGGGGCTTGAACCCGATGCCATTAATGTGCTCATTGGTAAGCTGCCTGCTCTCCACCCTGTCCTCCTGCCCTGTCCTGCCTGCCTCTCCTGACCTCCGCTTTGCACCACAGGCTCCATCCGCATTGACTCCCTGGGTACTCTGTCTGATCTCTCGGACTGCGAGGGACGGCTCTTCCCCATTGGCTACCAGTGAGCGGTCGGGGTGATCCGTGGGGCCAGGGGACTCCATAGCTGGATCCCATTTCCCAAGCATCCTAACCGTCTTGTCCCACACGCCAGGTGCTCCCGTCTGTACTGGAGCACAGTGGATGCTCGGAGGCGCTGCTGGTATCGGTGCCGAATTCTGGAGTATCGGCCATGGGGGCCAAGGGAAGAGCCAGCTCACCTGGAGGCTGCAGAGGAGAACCAGACCATTGTGCACAGCCCCGCCCCTTCCTCAGGTGTGGCTTTGGCTCTGTCTTCTTCCTGAATACCGCTCTCCCTAAACAAAACCTACAGATCTCTGTTCCCCGCTCCCTTTTGGAAAGTCCAGGAGGCTTGCTCTTGCTTCAGTTGCTGTAATGGCAGCTCGCTTACTGGCATGCCTTATGTGCCAGGGGCTGTGCCCGGCTTTTCATGGGAAGTGAGGTGGGGAGAGCGGCACGCTGCCTACTTGAGGGGGGTACCAGCTTTTGGACGACTGCAGGGAGCAGAGCGCTTACAGCTCCCTAACTTGGGGCTCTGTGCTCATGTAGTGCTCTCCAGTGTTGCCATACTACACCTTGACGGGGACAGTGGCTGAACACAGTAACATGGTAGGGAAGCTGGAATTGGAACTGGATCTGCTCAGCTCCCAAACCAGCCCCCTTACAGCCACTCTGGCGGTGGGATGTGGCTGAGAGCTGGATGGCACAGGGCAAAGAATGGGCTTGGAGATGGGAGAGAGGTTGTTGTGGGCAGAGCAGGAGGCGGAAGAGATTTGGATGGTAGGAAGGGCTTTATTCCAGGTTGGAGCATGACAAGAATTGGACAGAGGAGGAGGGTACACCCATCCCGTCGGAAACCAGGGAGTTTTGGGTGGAGGAGGGAGATCAGTTTGCAGAGGTTGGGTGGAGCCAGATAATGGAGAGCTGCCGGGCCGGGGCAGGCGGGAGCATCTGATGTGGCAGGGATGCACCAGGCAGGTAAGAAAGTGGTAGGACAGGCCGTGCTGGAGGGAGGGCATTTCCCCATGGCGTGCAAAGCCTGCAGCAGAGGCAAAGAGGGGATGGCAAGGAATGAGTGGGGAGAGGCCCTGAAGGCCCCGTGGCCCAGGTGTGTGCAAGTTTTGCCGACTCCACGGTGGGCTTGGCCTGGATGGTCACTGGAAACTGGGGCCTGTTGTGACTGGGTCAGGGTCGGGGGCCTGGGAGGCATAGTGGCTCAGGACGAGGGCATGTGGGCAGGCTTTGGCGCAGAGCCCCTACCACCCCAGTGCCGTTTCTCACCTCTTCAGAGCCCCCAGGTGGTGAGGACCCCCCACTGGACACAGATGTTCTTGTCCCTGGAGCTCCTGAGCGCCACTCGCCCATTCAGAACCTGGACCCTCCACTGCGGCCAGATTCAGGCAGCGCCCCTCCAGCCCCCCGTTCTTTCTCGGGGGCTCGAATCAAAGTGCCCAACTACTCGCCATCCCGGAGGCCCTTGGGGGGTGTCTCCTTTGGCCCCCTGCCCTCCCCTGGTGAGCACCGGGCATGTGGGGGTTGGGGGTGGAGCCGGGGAGGTGGGAGCTGCTGGTAACACCGACCCTCCCCCCACAGGAAGTCCATCTTCACTGACCCACCACATCCCCACAGTGGGAGACCCGGACTTCCCAGCTCCCCCCAGACGTTCCCGTCGTCCTAGCCCTTTGGCCCCCAGGCCGCCTGCATCACGGCGGGCCTCCCCTCCTCTAAAAACCTCCCCTCAGCTCAGGGTGCCCCCTCCTACCTCAGTCACAGCCCTCACACCTACCTCAGGGGAGCTGGCTCCCCCTGGCCCGGCCCCATCTCCACCACCCCCTGAAGACCTGGGCCCAGACTTCGAGGACATGGAGGTGGTGTCAGGACTGAGTGCTGCTGACCTGGACTTCGCGGCCAGCCTGCTGGGGACTGAGCCCTTCCAGGAAGAGATTGTAGCCGCTGGGGCCATGGGGAGCAGCCACGGGGGCCCAGGGGACAGCTCCGAGGAGGAGTCCAGCCCCACCTCCCGCTACATCCACTTCCCTGTGACTGTGGTGTCCGCCCCTGGTCTGGCCCCCAGCGCCACCCCTGGAGCCCCCCGCATTGAACAGCTGGACGGCGTGGACGACGGCACTGACAGCGAGGCCGAGGCGGTGCAGCAGCCTCGGGGCCAGGGCACTCCTCCTTCGGGGCCAGGAGTAGTCCGGGCAGGGGTCCTTGGGGCTGCAGGGGACAGGGCCCGGCCTCCTGAGGACCTGCCATCGGAAATTGTGGATTTTGTGTTGAAGAACCTAGGGGGACCTGGGGATGGAGGTGCTGGCCCTAGAGAGGAGTCGCTTCCCCCAGCGCCTCCCCTGGCTAATGGCAGCCAGCCCCCCCAAGGCCTGTCTGTCAGCCCAGCTGACCCCACCCGCACATTTGCCTGGCTCCCAGGGGCCCCGGGGGTCCGGGTGTTAAGCCTTGGCCCTGCCCCTGAGCCCCCCAAACCCGCCACATCCAAAATCATCCTTGTCAACAAGCTGGGGCAAGTATTTGTGAAGATGGCTGGGGAGGGTGAGCCTGTCCCACCCCCAGTGAAGCAGCCACCTTTGCCCCCCACCATTTCCCCCACTGCTCCCACCTCCTGGACTCTGCCCCCAGGCCCCCTCCTCGGCGTGCTGCCTGTGGTCGGGGTGGTCCGCCCTGCCCCACCCCCGCCGCCCCCTCCCCTGACGCTGGTGCTCAGCAGTGGGCCAGCCAGCCCACCCCGCCAGGCCATCCGCGTCAAGAGGGTGTCCACTTTCTCCAGCCGGTCCCCGCCAGCACCTCCCCCATACAAAGCCCCCCGGCTGGATGAAGATGGAGAGGCCTCAGAGGATACCCCCCAGGTTCCGGGGCTTGGCAGTGGCGGGTGAGTGCGGGTGCTGAGGCTGGTAGAGCAGGCAAGGGGGCGGATGGGTGGGAGATGCGGCTCATCCTTCTTGGGCTCGCCCTCCCAGGTTTAGCCGTGTGAGGATGAAAACCCCCACAGTGCGCGGGGTCCTTGACCTGGATCGGCCTGGGGAGCCCGCTGGGGAAGAAAGTCCTGGGTGAGTGGCCAGGCCCCTCTCCCTGGAGGGTCTGGGACCTCTGTCCTTCCCCTTCCTGACAGGTCTCTTCTCGCAGGCCTCTCCAGGAACGGTCCCCTTTGCTGCCACTTCCGGAAGTTGGTCCTCCCCAGGTCCCCGATGGTCCCCCAGATCTGCTGCTTGAGTCCCAGTGGCACCACTATTCAGGTAGGGACCGGCCTTGCCCTCTCCCTCCTTGCCTGTGCTTGGCTCAGCTGGGTGACTCACAGATGCAAAATCAGTCCTCTTTGAAAACCAGTATCTACTCCCGGGGGCCAAGCCTGAGGCTCGGTGCTAGAGTTAGAGATGACCTTGGGGAGCCTCTGGCCTTGTGGGAGAAACAGACATGGAAATGACATTTCGCCTCTTCGTGGGATCCTCTTAAGGGTCTTTGTCCAGCATGCCCAAGAGCCTAGGGGAGGGCCTCAGAGCCTAGCCTGCCAGGAGCTAAGAGTTAGCTTCCTAGAGTAGCCAAAGGTGAAGTTCTAGGATCATCCAGAGAGAATGCAGCCCAGCTAGCACCCAGATGAGGGTCAGGGACAGTGGGAAGATCAGAAGAGTGGCGTCCCAGAGGCCCAGGGAAGGGAGTCGTCACATCTCAGCTGCCACAGAGACTGCCGGGCCTGTGGAGTCTAGGGTTGGTGTCCAGTGAGAGCAGGTGGCACAGGGTGGGGTGTTGTGTCAGAGTCCAGAATTGAGACCATGGTTGAGGAAGGCAAAACAGCCCAGGCACTTGGCCAGAGTTCGGCTAAGGATCAGGAGCAGGAGGTGGGCTAGCAGCGTGGAGATGCTTGGTGTGAGGGCCGAGACAGCGGAGCCATGGATGGCGGGGAAGGGCGGGCTGGGATGGAAAAGGCAGTGGGAAGAGGCCTGGTGGCTGGTTTTGAACTGGTGACCTCTGAGGTAAAGGAGAGGAGGGGAAGCAGGTGTTTATGCAGAAACTGTAATACGCGGGGTGGAGGCCCCTGGAGGAGGCTTGGCTGATGGACTTCTTGAAGCTGGCGGTGGAGTGGTGGAGTTTTCTGTTGGTCCCTGAAGGCAGTGGCTGGGGAAGTGGCTGCGGCCAGGTAAGCTGGTGGTTGAGCAGCCTGAGGCTGGGATTTTGTGATGGCCCAATCCTGTCCAGATGTTTGGATTTTCTCATGACACAGAGCTCAGTTGCTGAGTGGGGAAGCAGAGTGACATGGATTGAGAGTGCTTAACTCAGAGGCTGCTTATGTCTCAGAGATGACATGAGAATATGGCAGTGGCCTTGGGAGGTCCCTGTCCTCAGGGATCAGACCACATTTTGGTGCAGGACACAGACAGGTTAGCAAGGGCAGGTTAGAGTGGGCGCTGAGAAAGCGAGCAGTGAGAGCACCTGCCAGGGTTCCTGTGGTCAGTCCTGCCGTGTTCGGGAAACAGTGGAGGTGAGGGTTGGGGGACACGGGGAAGAAGTTGTCAGAGGTGGACTCTGGGGCACTGAGGCCTGGAGAGGACAGGAATAACACGGCAGGAGTGTTGCTTTAGAGTCTCCCTTGGGGCAGGGGAGGTGGGGCAGGGTGGTCTGGAGAGGTGACATCGGGAGAGTGTGGCCATGTGGGTTTTGCCTCTCCTAAAGCCTGTTCCACTCAAGCTTTTGTGCCCCCAACCCCCAATGGTCAGTCCCCAGCCCACACCTGCTTGAGCAGCAGCAGTGTTTGGTGCAGTGGATCCCTCCTGCCGTGAAGCATTGTCTTCCCGGCTTCCAAGGCTGCTCCTGCTCTCACCTCTGGTCTTGCCTCCTTGCCCACAGCTGTCAGTCTAGATGTGTCCCGGGGCCCTGGCCTTGACTTCTCTGTATGCTCACTCCCAAGGGCTCCCTTCCTGCTTGGTGGCTGTCCTCCCGTCTGTGTTCTGATTGTCTCCACATTGCTCTCTCCAGCCTAGACCCTGTCCCTGAGCTGTGGCCTCCTCCATCCCGTCCTGCTGCCTGCCCACCACCTCCACCAGCAGGTTGCAGGGGGAGGTTTCTCAGAGGCTTCTCAAAGTCAGCGTGTCCCAAACTGGGCCCTCCACCCGCACGCCAAACCCCTTCTTCTTTTGCCTTCGCTGTCTCAGTCCATGGATGTTTTATCCTTCCAGGTGTTCAAGCCCAGCATTGTCCCAACCCCCAGCCCCCTTCTTCACATCCACATCTACGTCAGCACGTCTGTCTGCCCTGTTTAATCTGTTAACCCTCGAGAAATCCCCTAAATAGCTCATAACATACAGTGTACTTGGCTCTGTGCATTTGAGCCTATATAATAATAGATTTGTAGCTGGGCACAGTGGCTCACGCCTGTAATCCCAGCACTTCGGGAGGCTGAGGCAGGCGGATCACCTGAGGTCAGCCTGGCCATCATGGTGAAACCCCATCTGTACTGAAAATACAAAAATTAGCCAGGCATGGTGGTGGGCGCCTTTAATCTCAGCTACTCGGGAGACTGAGGCAGGAGAATTGCTTGAATCTGAGAGGCAGAGGTTGCAGTGAGCCAAAATCGCGCCATTGCATTCCAGCCTGGGCGACAGAACGAGACTCTGTCTCACAAAATGATAATTTTATATTTGTAGCAGTTACAGAAATTGCTGCATCTAAAAAAAATAGATGTGCAAAATACAATTCTCTGGTATTTTAAATTTTGTGTGAGAAACAGAATAATGACAGGTAGATGGGATGTATGGTATACTGGGTTTGAGTGAGCCATAGGTGTGTCCTGCAGAGCCAAAAGGCCCCAAGCCTCTGTGGAATGCTCTTGTACCCGAGAAGTCCTGCAGAAGAGGAGCCGCAGGCTCCTTAGGGGAAGAAATGTCCATTCTGCAGGGCTCACTGGGTAACTGGAGCAGAAGGAGGGCCATTAGACCCTAGTATCTGTGTCTGCGCCTAGGGGTGGAGAGAGTGGTGTCTGCTGGGAGCACAGCGGGGCTCAGGGGCTTTTGAGTCCGGGAAGGGTGATCTTCACTCCAACCTGCTTCTTGGGACCAGGTGAGGCTTCGAGCTCTGAGGAAGAGCCTCCATC
Source organism: Hylobates moloch (assembly GCF_009828535.3). Lineage (NCBI taxonomy): Eukaryota > Metazoa > Chordata > Mammalia > Primates > Hylobatidae > Hylobates > Hylobates moloch. Next base: position 64,043,557 of record NW_026652287.1, read on the forward strand.
CCCAGATGATAAAGAGAACCAGGCCCCGAAACGGACTGGCCCACATCTGCGCTTCGAGATCAGCAGTGAGGATGGGTTCAGCGTGGAGGCAGAGAGCTTGGAGGGTGAGTGGGGGTGGTGCAGTGGCAGGAGGGAGAGTGTCCATAAAACACCATCCTGACTCAGCTCTGGCTCTGCTGTCTCCCCAGGGGCATGGAGAACTCTGATCGAGAAAGTGCAAGAGGCCCGAGGGCATGCCCGACTCAGACATCTCTCCTTTAGTGGTAAGGGGTGGGCCCCACAGGGGGCGGGGAGCTGGATGTCTCCCTGAGGGCACCATGGGCCTTCCACATGACAGGTGTGTCCTCAACATCTCTCCTCAGGAATGAGTGGGGCAAGACTCCTGGGCATCCACCATGATGCTGTCATCTTCCTGGCCGAGCAGCTTCCTGGAGCCCAGCGTTGCCAGCACTATAAGTTCCGTTACCACCAGCAGGGAGAGGGCCAGGAAGAGCCGCCCCTGAATCCCCACGGGGCTGCTCGGGCAGAGGTCTATCTCCGGTGAGAGGTCTAGGGTGTGATGCCTGGGTCAGGGCACCCCTATGAGAGCTCTTGAGGGTGGGAGTTAACTGTAGAGATTGAAAACTGAGGCCTGGGGAGGAGACACTAGGTCACTTCAAGAGTTATTTCTAGAGTTAGCCAGACTCGGTGGCTCACGCCTGTAATCCCGCCACTTTGGGAGGCCGAGGCAGGAAGATCGCATGAGCCCAGGAGTTCGAGACCAGCGTGGGCAACATGGCAAAACCCCCTCTCTAAAATAAAAATTTTAAAAAGCGTTCTTTCTAGAGCTGACATCAGAAGAATGAACCCCACCCATTTCCCTGTTAGCTCTGTCTTCAATAGTATATTCCTCCTTCCCCTGCTGCCACCTGCAGGAAGTGCACCTTTGACATGTTCAACTTCCTGGCCTCCCAGCACCGAGTGCTCCCTGAGGGGGCCACCTGTGACGAGGAGGAGGATGAGGTGCAGCTCAGGTCAACCAGGTATGGAGTGTGAGCTGGGGGGCAGGTGGTGGTCTGGGAGGGTCTTAGTGAGCAGGGGTGAGAGAGGTCATTCTGAGCACCAGCCTGGGTGACACTGCTGTCCCTCACCAGACGTGCCACCAGCCTGGAGCTGCCCATGGCCATGCGCTTTCGTCACCTTAAGAAGACATCCAAAGAAGCTGTGGGTGTCTACAGGTGAGTGGGGTTGGGGGGGAGGATGCCCCTTGGGTGGACGGACAGGTGCACTGGGTAGGGGGTACTGTCTGGTTTCTGTCCCCCTCCCCCCTGAGTTCCCTGTTCGTCCTGCCCTGCAGATCAGCCATCCACGGGCGAGGCCTGTTCTGTAAGCGCAACATTGACGCGGGGGAGATGGTCATCGAGTACTCTGGCATCGTCATCCGCTCGGTGCTCACTGACAAGCGGGAGAAGTTCTACGATGGGAAGGTGGGCTCCCAGTGGCTGTGGGAAGACAGTGGGTGAAGCGAGCCTGTCCACGGGGACAGAGCACCTGATCTCCCCACCTCATCCCTGCAGGGCATCGGGTGCTATATGTTCCGCATGGATGACTTTGATGTAGTGGACGCCACAATGCATGGCAATGCCGCCCGCTTCATCAACCACTCCTGTGAGCCCAACTGCTTCTCTCGGGTCATCCACGTGGAAGGCCAGAAACACATTGTTATCTTCGCCCTGCGCCGCATCCTGCGTGGTGAGGAGCTCACCTACGACTACAAGTTCCCCATCGAGGATGCCAGCAACAAGCTGCCCTGCAACTGTGGCGCCAAGCGCTGCCGTCGGTTCCTTAACTGAGGCCGTGGCCACCCACCACGACCCCTCACACCTCCTGCTGCCGTCGCTGCCATCTTGCCCCTAGCCTGGGGGCTCCCTAGCCCCTCCCAGAGCATCTCACCCCCACCCTCATGTTCAGGGTGGATGTGGGCATGCAGGCATCAAGGGCCCTGCCTCCACCCCTCCAGCCCACCCAGCAATCGCCCCCTTTCTGCCCTGGGGGCCCAGGATGTAGATATTGTACAAAGGTTTCTAAATCCCTTCTTTTCTATGCACTTTTTTATTTAAGAGGTGGGGTCCCAGGTGGGAACCCCCCCACAATAAAGTCTGTCAATGTTTGGAGAGGTGGTATTCCCATTTGTAGGCTATGGGGGCAGGTAGGAACCCCACTTCTACACACCCACCCATCATGACCCAAGGAAGTTCATCAGCCTCATCAGGTAGGTGAGGCCATCATTCAGAATTAGAAGTCAGTCGTGGGGTTTGTTAGGGCTTCAGAACAACACAACACAGCAAATGTCTGTAGCAGGGTTGTTTCCCAGAGGGGATTCTGGTGGCCCAGAGGCACCTGGGGTCAGCCCTCCCACATGTGGCCCTGTGTGTATGTTGGAATAGGCCCTTCTAGGGCGAAGAGCAGTGAGGATATCTGTTGGGTCTTTGCTCAATTAGGATTGTACTTCAAGAAGTACTTCAGTGCTAATTGTATACTGGGCTTAGGAGTCAGCAAAGTTCTTTATTGAGTGTTAAGCCCAGCAAACCCCAGATGAGCCAAGCTTGGACAGCACCCGCAATGCGTCTGCCCGCCCTAGCTGGGCGAGGTGTGTGCCGAGCTGGCCCAGAGAGGCAGAGGGCTCCCTTGCCACCACCATCTCAATCAGAGCCCGCAGCGGCGAGCGACTCGGCCTCAGCGAATAGGCAAAGGTGGACCAGGCAGCAGGCAGCCCATATCTGGCGGCCAGGTGTCGAGTAGTGCCATGCGCCATGCCCCCACCTGGCCCAGGCTCAGGGTCCAGCAGCACAATCAGCTCTTCCAGCACCTCCAGCTCATCCAGGAGGCGAGACAGGGGCTGTGACGCCAGACTGGGCAGTTCTGGAAGAAAGAGGGGAAGGGTAAAGGGGAGGAAGAGTGGGCGTCCAGTCCACCTTCCCTGCCCCGGGGCTCCTCCAGGACTAACCCCTGCTCAGGAGTGGAAGTAGAGAGGCCTCCTTCCATGTGTCGCCTGTCTCCAGGGCGCCTGGGGAGGACAGATGCGAGGAGGAAGGGGTGTGGGTGTTGGGGACTCCGCAGACCAAGCCAGGATAGGGATAGGGGTCGGCTTTCTCCTTGGGCCGGCAGAGGTGCCAGAGCAGAATAAACAGGAGGATCGCTGTCACCGCCAAGGTCAGGAGCAGGACCAGCACCAAGAGCGGAAGGAAATTCGGCAAGGCCTGCTGAGGGACAGGCTCAGGGGTCCTCCAGGCAATGGAACTTGCTGGTGAGCTGCGCTCCTGGAAGCTAGGGGCGCCTGGGTTTCCAGGTGTGAGGGGGCAGTGCCCCTTGGCAGGGACCGGCCTCTGGGGATAACGGGTTGGAGTAAAGCTGGAGGCCACACTCCACTCCTGCCCGCTCCCAAACCTCCCAACTTTATATCCTTTAATGGGGCCACATCCCATCTGATATGGTATCTGATAAGGTAGTTGGGCCCCGCAAGGCCCAACTACCTTTTTTTTTTTTTTTTTTTTTTGAGACGGAGTCTCGCTGTCGCCCAGGCTGGAGTGCAGTGGCGCGATTTCGGCTCACTGCAGGCTCCGCCTCCCGGGTTCACGCCATTCTCCTGCCTCAGCCTCCCGAGTAGCTGGGACTGCAGGCGCCCGCCACCTCGCTCGGCTAATTTTTTGTATTTTTAATAGAGACGGGGTTTCACCGTGTTAGCCAGGATGGTCTCGATTTCCTGACCTCGTGATCCGCCCGCCTCGGCCTCCCAAAGTGCTGGGATTACAGGCGTGAGCCACCGCGCCCAGCCCAACTATCTTAACCTAGGACCTCCCGACCCCTGCAGGCCAGCCACCTCCCGAAACCACGGCCCCACCCCTTACGTGGGGCTACGCCGGCTCCCTACATCTAGGCCCCCCACCTCCGGCACGCCCTTGCCCGGCCGGGAGTCCCATCCGCACCTCTCTGCAGCGCCACGGGGTTCTGCCCCCGCCCGCGGCGGGAGTGGGGGTCACGGCTCCGCCGCCGCAGGGGCTACATAGCTCCGCGCCGTCGGGGTTGCACTGCCCAGAAGAACACTCTCGGAACGGGGGCGTTACGAAATCGCCGTGGTCATTGAGTCCGCAGTTTTCCCGGAACTCATAGTCTAGCGGGAAAGCTGCGCTCCAGTGCGGCCGCCTAGCCCGCCCCTGCGCAGGCAACGCCCTCTCCCTTCGCCCTATCCCAGCGTGCCCCGCCCCTCCAGGACGCTTCCAGCCTATCAGCGTGCGTCCCGCTCTTGTCACTTTTCTCCGGGCTCGCGTTTTCACCCCCCGCCTGCTCTGCACGAAGCTCCGCCCACTCCCGGTTTCTCTACATAAAGCCCACCACTTCCACGCGGTCCCTATCCCGCCTCTCCAGCCATATCCCTTCGCTGTTGCCCTACAGTAGCCTGCACTATCTGCACAGGCTCTGCCTGCCATCCCTGTCTGATCTGCATAAGGCCCACCGCTAAGACCCCTAAGCAAGCCTCCCTGGCCAGTAGCCCACAGACCTCGCCCCTTCCCCGCTCCCTATCACCTGCAAGCTCCGCCAAAGCAAGGCTCGGTCTCGGATTCTCACCCGGGCAGGGGGGCGGCCCGAAGCGCTGCAGGCAGCTGCTGCAGCACTTGTTGTCTGGGTTCCAGTATTCAAGGCGGCCGCAGTACTGGGAGGCTTCCGGCGGTGGCGCCAGGGCCAGAAGCAGCAAGGCCGTCAGGAGGCATCGTCCAGGCCCCATCTGGGGGGCCGTGATAGCGGGACTTCCAAACACAGCGCCTCTGCTACACTTTCCGGGGAAATCGGGCAGAAGAAAGGACGCGGTGATGTGGGGGAACAGAATTCTCACGCCTCTTCGGAAGCCGGGAATCTACCCCCAGCCCTCATCCCCCAACTGAGCCGGTTATCAGAGAAGCCCACAAAGCCACAAGGGGACTAAGAGAGAGGGCTGCGGATCTAGATTGCAAGAATGCATATCCCACCTCTGCCATTTCCTCACCCACCCACCCACCCTCCCTTTTCCATCCCTAAAATGAGACAATAATAGCACCTGTCTCATAGGGTTATTGTGGAGAATTAGAACCGTTATTAGAAGTAAAGCAGGGGCTGGGTGTGGTGGCTCATGCCTCTAATCCCAACACTTTGGGAGGCCAAGACAGGAGGATCACTTGAGCCCAGGAGTTCGAGAGATCAGCCTGGACAACAAAATGAAACCCCGTCTCTACAAAAAAAAACAGCACAGCACTTTGCCAAGTGCAGTGGCTCCCGTCTGTAGTCCCTGCTACTAGGGAGGCCAAAGTGGGAGGATTGCTTGAGCCACGAATTACAGACCAGCCTGGGCAACACAGCAAGACTTCATCTCTAAAAACAAAACCAAAAAAACTGGCCGCCGGGCGCAGTGGCTCACGCCTGTAATCCCAACACTTTGGGAGGCCCAGGTGGGTGGATCAACTGAGGTCAGTAGTTCAAAACCAGCCTGGTCTACATGATGAAACGCTGTCTCTATTAAAAATACAAAATTAGCCGGGCGTGGTAGCACATGCCTGTAAATCCCAGCTACTTGGGAGGCTGAGACAGGAGAATTGCTTGAACCTGGAAAGTGGAGGCTACAGTGAGCTAAGATCGTGCCATTGCACTACAGCCTGGGCAACAAGAATGAAACTCCTTAAAAAATACAAAAACAAAAACAAACTAAAGTGCTGAAAACAGCACCTCGCATATAGTAAACTCAGAGTTTAAGTGTAGGGCATTATTAACTCCCATCTCAATTCGGCAGGCATGGAGGAGCCAGCCCCATACTGGCTGGAGACCACCTCCCAGCACCTCACTTCACCTTTGAATCCTAATCTCCTTGGGGCTAGGACTCCTCCCACCTGCCACAACCGAGTCTCTCCCCCTTGAATAAGCCTCAGATGGAGGTGCTAAGGTTTTCAGCACAAAGGTGTCCCCACCCTACCAGTACCGTTAGGGTCCTGGGTCCCAAGCTGGCCGTGCCAAGTTCCTCAGCTGAAGTTGTGGCCGGGACCCAGTCTTGTTTCCCCTTTTCGTCACATGTGTGGGTGGAGGGAAATGCCAAACCACAGCAAAAACAAGTTGATGCCGAAGCGAAACACGCAGCTTTATTAAGACAGGGGCAGTAGAAGAAGGTCTCCATGCTGAACAGATTACATTACGGAGCCCAGGAGCCTGGGAAGGATGGGGCAGGAGAGTGAAGGGGGCTTTGAGGAGAGGTCCTGCCAGGAACATCTGTCCCTGTCAGGGGTGAAGGGTAAGGGGGCCAGGGCCTCAGAAGCGGCCATGCTGGTGATCAGAGGAACGCCGACGGTTCCTCTCTCGGGGACGGTGGCCAGTATGGAACTTCGGGGGCGACCTGGGAATAGGAGTGTTGAGAGTTAGGTTAGAACCCTGAGGAGTGGTGCAGAGATCCTGCAGGCCTGCCTCTCTGCTCTGGGATGAGGCAGGAGGGTGCTGAAATAACTAGAGTTCTAAGACATGACCTCAGTGGCCAGTATCAGAGGTACTCAGTGGCCAGTATCGGGGTACTCAGTGGCCAATATCAGGGGTGGCAATCCAGGCTGGTCGTGGATTAGGGGTTCAGGCTGGTTTGGGGATTGGGACTTAGGTACTGGTCTCCAGATGGGGCTCAGAACTACTCTCAGGGTATAAGAGTCTTGGGAATGACCGGGCACGGTGGTTCACACCTGTAATCCCACTTTGGGAGGCTGAGATGGGTGGATTACCTGAGGTCCGGAGTTCGAGACCAGCCTGGCCAACATGGTGAAACCCATCTCTACTAAAGATACAAAAATTAGCCAGGCGTGGTGGCAGGTGCCTGTAATCCCAGTTACTTGGAAGGCTGAGAAAGGAGAATTGCTTGAACCTAGGAGGCAGAGGTTGCAGTGAGCCAAGACCGTGCCTTTGCACTCCAGCCTGGGGAAGAAGAGCAAAACTCTGCCTAAAAAAAAAAAAGAGTCAGCCGGGAGTGGTCGCTCACGCCTGTAATCCCAGCACTTTGGGAGGGTGAGGCAGGTGGATCACGAGGTTATGAGTTCAGACCAGCCTGGCCAAGATGGTGAAACCCCATCTCTACTAAAAATACAAAAATTAGCCGGGCATGGCGGCAGGTGCCTGTATTCCCAGCTACTTGGGAGGCTGAGGCAGAGAATTGCTTGACCCCGGGAGGCGGAGGTTGCAGTGAACCAAGATGGTGCCACTGCACTCCAGCCTGGGCAACAGAGTGAGGCTCCATCTCAAAAAAAAAAAAAAAAAAAAGTCTTGGGAACGTTGTTACTAGGGCTTAGGGTCAGGTTCATCTGAGGATATAGGGACCTTAGGACATGAGGAGACATAGCAGGTTGGTCCTGAGGTACCTGCGCCTGGGTCCCCACCCATAGAGCTGCCTCCGGAGGTTCTGGGAAATGGGTCGCAGATGCATGAAGTTGCAGAAGCCACCTCGGGTACATTCCCTGCATAGAGGGTAGAGAGATGGAGGAGGACATTGTCACTGACAGCCCCTACCACGCATTCAAAGTCTGGGATTCCAAGTGCCCATCCCACCTTTGAACTACCATACCCCATCTCATACTGGCGACAGCATGACTCCCGGAAGTCAGTGACAGGAGACAGCTCAGCGTGCACAGCCTGCCCGTTGAACCAGCGGTTATTGAGTTCAGCCACGGCCTGCTCTGCATCCTCCTCCCTCCGGAACTGCAGGAAACGTCAGTCAGGGTCAGCAGGAGAACTCAGAGATCTTCAGGGGACTCATTAGCCGCTCTGGGGCTGGACTGGATTTAGTGATGAACTTCAAGCTGAGAGCCTACAGTGGCCACCATCAGACATTGAAACGCCTCCACTTCTGGGCCCTAAGTAGGGGACAGCAAGCACCTTGACATAGACGTTGCCCACGAGGTGGTCCCCAAGGTTGTCACACACATTCATCTCTTCAATCTCCCCATACTTCTCCTGCAGTTCTGTGAACACCTCCTGTGGAAGACGGGGAGGAACTCAGCTGAGCTCCCACAAGAAACCCAACCTACCCCTGCCAACCCTCGCCTCGAAGAAGCTATCATAGTGCTCCTGCACCTCCACGTCGCTCACATGACCTAGGGGAGGGGGCAGGGTGGAATCAGAGCGTAGCCTACTGGGGGCTGTTCACCTTGCCCCCAGGCCTGGTCCCTTACTCACAGTGTGATCCGTCTGCAGTTTGGGCTGTGTTCTGTGGATTCCGGTACAGGTTGAGCAGCACTATGGTCTGCACAGAATTTAAAAGGGGCGGGGCCTGAGCTCAGAGGGCAGGGCTGCATGCAAAGAGAGTGAGGCATGAAGGTTGGGGGTGGAACCTTGCACCCCAGCCTAAGCATCATGAATGCATCGGCGATCCTTTGCCCCTAAGAAACCAGAAACGGGATGGAGGGGACTGGCAAGGATGAAGAGCGGGATGGAGGGGACTGGCAAAGATGAACAGCCGCCGTGTGTAGGGTGTACGCATCGGGGCGCGACCAAGTTCCCGGAAGAAGGGCAGGAAGACTGGTGGGAGGAGCCTGCAGAAAGGTCCAATCAGAAAAAAAGCCGGGCGGTGGGGAGGGCCTCAGGAACCCGGAATAGGCGGGACATGGTGACGACGGCCCCAAAAGGGGAAGGGCCAGGGAGGCGTTAACTCCCAAGGCTCCGTGCCGGGTCTCACCTGGCTGAATGTCGGCTTGTTGTGAAGCCGGGAGCACCGGTCCCCGTGCCGGCAGGCCCCGATCTTAAAGTAAAAAGAGCAGTTAACCCTGGAAGAGGTGCAAAGACAAAAGTGAACCGAGGGCCGGGGAAGCGGGGCACCCCAGAAACACCGCCCCACCACCCAGGACCCCAGTACCCCGGCCCCGACCCCCCGGGAGTCCACTCCCAGCGCCCGTTCTCACTTGTCCTTCTCAGTCCCGAATATCGAAGCTAAATATTCAGCCATTTTTACCCAAGGCCTCCAGGTCTGGCTGCGCTACGTCACTTCCGTTTCTTAGGAGCGCTGGGAAGTGTAGTTCGTTGCCGTCTCCAGGCGCGCGCCCTCCCGGTAGACTCCCCGGCAGTGTTTTTTTTTTTTTTTAACAGCGCATGCGTGCAGTGTTGCCTCGCCCAAAGAAGACTACAATCTCCAGGGAAACCTGGGGTATCTCGCGCAAACGTCCATAACTGAAAGTGGCTAAGGCATCCCAGCCGGAGGAAGTGAGCTCTCCTGGTGAGTTGGGGATCGTTTCGCCTACCCTAGTAAATATAAAGAGCTCTTTAATCCAGCCAGCTTACTAGTGGGGGCGGGGATGCCCTGCTTTCAGCAAACCCACCTTTACGTTTATCTCTGATTTGTTGTAATAGGGGCGTGGTTGTTCGTGATCCTTGCATCTGTTACTTAGGGTCAAGGCTTGGGTCTTGCCCCGCAGACCCTTGGGACGACCCGGCCCCAGCGCAGCTATGAACCTGGAGCGAGTGTCCAATGAGGAGAAGTTGAACCTGTGCCGGAAGTACTACCTGGGTAAGGCAGATCGCTGGGGTCCCCGGAGAAGAGAGGGGACTGGACTAGAGCACCCGAGGGAAGAGGGCCTCGGGGCCTGGATTCGTAAGTCTAAGAGATGAAGCACCTGCGAACGCCGACTCCTGGATTTGAGCGGGGAGGGCCTGGGTCCTGAGGAATGAGGAAGCTGGGGCCTCAATTTCTGGATCCAAGAGAGGAGGGGGATTGAGGGCCTGGACTCTTGGGTCCTGCGAAAGAGATGGTTGAGGAATCAGATTCCTGGATCCCAAAGAGGAGCCAGATTCCTGAGTCCCTGACAGCAGAAATCTCCATTTGAACTTGGGTGTGGGAGAGTTTCTTCCAAATAGATCTTCTGGGTGGGAGTTGGAGAAGATCTTCATTGCCTTATGAGGTTTTGGGGTTTGTTTTTTTTTTTTCTTTCTCCCTAGGGGGGTTTGCTTTCCTGCCTTTTCTCTGGTTGGTCAACATCTTCTGGTTCTTCCGAGAGGCCTTCCTTGTCCCAGCCTACACAGAACAGAGCCAAATCAAAGGCTGTGAGTCTAGAGCACAGAGGAGGGAGGCCAGTGGCAGGGGAGAGGGGGAAGCGGGGAGTCTTGGTGGGAAGGAACAATGGAGGATCCAAAATGTTGGGACTCTGGGTGAGAAGGGAAGGCTGGTCTAGGGAAGTCCAGAGAGCAGCCGGAGGCCAACCCTTCCAGCTTCTGTTTCCCGTGACAGATGTCTGGCGCTCAGCTGTGGGCTTCCTCTTCTGGGTGATAGTGCTCACCTCCTGGATCACCATCTTCCAGATCTACCGGCCCCGCTGGGGTGCCCTTGGGGACTACCTCTCCTTCACCATACCCCTGGGCACCCCCTGACAACTTCTGCACAGACTGGGGCCCTGCTCATTCTCCCAGGACAGGCTCCTTAGAGCAGAGGAGCCTGTCCTGGGAGCCTCTTCTCAAACTCCTAAGACTTGTTTTCATGTCCCACGTTCTCTGCCGACATCCCCTAATAAAGGACCCTAACTTTCGATGCTGACTTCCTGGGATCTTTTAGAGGTTGAGGCATAAATGATTATTAATATTTAAAAACATCTGTTGAGCGCTTTGTACGAGGCTTAGTATTTAGACATGATGTACATTTTTTACAGTGAATACTACTCATAATCTTTTGAACTAGGAACTTTCCTGCTCAGGAGACTGTTAGATGAGAAACTAAGAAAGGAATAGTGCTTCCATTTCTTTTTTTTTTTTTTTTTTTTTTTTTGAGACAGAGTCTTGCTCTGTCGCCCAGACTGGAGTGCAGTGGTACGACCGGCCTAGTGCTTCCATTTCTAGGGGCTGTTATCCTGTACTGGTAGTCGTGAATTCAAAAACATAACTTTCCTACTGTGGGCTGCAGTATTCTCATCAGAAGTGTAGATCACGATGCTACTTCCTAGGATTTATCTGGACCAAGATGTGTGATAAATGGAAGTTTCCCGTTTTCTGAAGGAAGTGTTGTCTGCAAAAGTAAAAATAGTCAAGAGCTTTCTCAGAGAATCCTTCCTTGACCATCCATCTTATTTAAAATTCAATCACCACCTTGATATTCCTATGTCCCTTTCAGGCTACACTTTTTTTGTGGGTTTTTTTGGGGGGGAAGGGGGTTTGTTGTTGTCTTTGTTTTTCTAGATGGAGTCTTGCTCTGTCACCCAGGCTGGAGTGCAGAGGTGCGATCTCGGCCCACTGCAACCTCCGCTGCCCGGGTTCAAGCGATTCTCCTGCCTCATCCTCTTGAGTAGCTGGGATTACAGGCGCATGCCACCATGCCCGGCTAATTTTTGTATTTTTAGTTGAGACGGGGTTTCACCATGTTGGCCAGGCTGGTCTCGAACTCCTGGTCGCAGGTGATCTGCATGCCTAGGCCTCCCAAAGAGCTAGGATTTACAGGCGTGAGCCACCGTGCCCCGCCCAGACTATATTCTTTCTCCTATTACATTTCACTTAAAATTTACTTGTTTACTGTTTATCTTCCATCGTTTAAAAGATAAGCTCCATTATCGCAGGGATTTTTGTCTGTTCTGCTCCTCGAGGTGTCTCCAATGCCTAGAAGAGTGCCCGACACAGTAATAAATATTTGCAAAATGAATGAAGTTGTACCTGCAAAGAGATTCACAGGTACCTGGCACCTAGCGAGTGCTCACCGAGAGGGAACCCAACGTTATTTTACATTAGTCTTTCTCTTAGGGATGAAGGGACCTCAACGGTTGGTTAAATCCGGTAAAGAGCTAAATTGGTGTTGCTCAACCCTTCTAACACTACAAGTCCCGGCAAGCCTCGCGATGCCCTAATCCTTTGTTTCCCACCGTGCCCCGCGCGGCGCAGGCGCTGTTACTCAGGGTGAGTCTGGGAAGCTGGAACTACATCTCCCAGGAAGCTGGGTGGTCGGTGGTTTGTTTCCGGAAGCAAAGCCCCAGGAGGGTGGGACCTAAAGCTGGGAGACTACGGAGGCAGCTCTCAATTGGTCAGGATGCCAGATTGACGGCTGTATTAACTAATAGAAACAAGCTACTGCCGAAGGGGCCCGCCCACAGAAGGGTGGTGGCCACGGTCCAGGCTGGACACAACCAAAGGCGGAGGACCCGTGGCCCACGAAACTCACCTTTGAACTGTCCCCGCCCGCCTCCCGCCTTGATTTGTGACCCTAGGCCCTTTGGGGCTCCTCTGACCCAGCTAGCGAGATCCCGGACCCAAACCATGTTCCCCGTGAAGGTGAAAGTGGAGAAATCAGGTGAGGACCCTGACGTCGGGGGCCTGTTGGGACCATCGGGTTAACAGGGTGTGGAGTCCCGGTAGAAGGGAGTATCGCGGAAAGGAGACTGCACGACTTTTCCCTGCAGCCCACCTGACAATCGCTGTATCAGGTAGCGACCGTTGCCTGCCACCTTCACACCCTCCCGGTCTGCGCTTGAAGTCGCTTTGAGATTGAATGGTGGTGGCTCAGGCAATGACGTGCGTGGTAAGACATGGGGAATCCTGAGCCGGTAACTCTGAGAAGGGCCCTTTTCTTTCCTCTTTTTTTTTAATTTAAATTTTTAAAATATTTAAATAGAGACGGAGTATTGCTATATTGCCCAGGCTGGTCTCGAACTCCTGGCCTCAAGTGATCCTCCCGCCTTAGCCTCCCAAAGTGCTGAGATTACAGGCGTGAGTCCCCGCGCCCGGCCGAGAAGTTCTGTTTTCTTGGCTCCCCCCCAGTTTCCCCATTTCCAGCAGTGATCAGAGTCACACATCTTGCTGTGCGCCTGAAGTACAGGCACTCTTAATTCTCACAGTCACTATATTCCAGTAATCCTGGAAAATAGGAACTGTGGTCAATGGGGAAACTGAGGCTTAGAAAGAGGAGATAATTTTGGGTTGGGGCAGAGCTGACCAGATCCCAGGCCTGGCATGGTAAGGGCAGTAGGAGGGGTGCAGAATTTAGACAGAAAGATAATAGTAAAACGATGTAGGATGTCCCATGGCAAAAGTGTTATTAAAACAAAGTGGGAGGCTGGGTGCGGTGGCTCACACCTGTAATCCCAACACTTTGGGAGGCCAAGGCTGGCAGATCACTTGAGGTCAGGAGTTTGAGACCAGCCTGGGCAACATGGCGAAATGCTGTCCCTATAAAAAAAAAAGAAAAATTAGCCAGGTGTGGTGGCACAAGCCTCTAGTCCCAGCTACTCAGGAGGCTGAGGCAGGAGGATCGCTGGAGCCCGGGAGGCGGAGGTTGCAGTGAGCTGAGATCACACCACTGCACTCCAACCTGGCTGATAGATTGAGACCCTGTCTCAAAAAAAAAAAAAGAAAGAAAGAAAAGAATAGAGAAGTGGGTCTGACCACAAATGATGATGAGGGAAGGTGTACACCTGTGAGTACCAAGCTGAGGAGTGCAGACTCCACCCCTGGGTGCTGTGGAGTCATGGAAGTTTCCAAGCAGGGGAAGATCAGGGTCAGATTTGTTATTTTTCAGGAAGATTCCCCTGGCTGCCTTGTGGAGGGTGTATCAGAAGGGGACACTGAGGCAGGGAGCCCAGGGGGAGCAAAGGACAGGACCAGGTTGGGTAGAGTAGGGAGGAGGTGGATGGGAGAGACACTCGGGAGGCCTAGTGGACAGGCCATGGGGTCGGTGGGCTGGGTAGGGGAGGGAGAGGGGTATCCATGGTGAGGTACAGGGAGGGACTTAGGGACAGTGAGGCGGCCCTTGAGAGGGAGGCTTCAGGCCCAAGTCGGGGGTTCAGGAGAGAAGCTGGGCCTGAGGAGAGCTGTGGACGTGATCCGTACCCTCTGCATCCGCCCAAGGCTTTGCTGCAATCTCAACTACCCCATTCCCCACTCTCACTCTGTCTCTGCTCTGAGCTGTTTGAATCCCTGTGTCTCCTGGGCTTCTCAGGAAGTCCCTGGACTGGTCAGGCAAGTTCCCAGGTGTCCCCTCCAGGCTCTGAGCACTAGAGCCAGAGCTCCCACCAGTCAGAAAGGCAGAGCAAACACCTCTCAAAGGTAGGAGGACAGCGTAACATCATCACTTTCTCAAGTTCTGTGATGACGGGAGGCAGCCACCGGCTAACTGGGCAGGAAGGTGGGCCTAGATCTCATTTCCTGAGGGGAAAAAAAAAGCCCAAACAGGATGTTTTAGGTGAAATCTCCCAATTTTGGCTGGGCGCGGTGGCTCATGCCTGTAATCCCAGCACTTTGGGAGGCTGAGGCAGGTGGATCATGAGGTCAGGAGTTTGAGATCAGCCTGGTCAATATGGTGAAACCCTGTCTGTACTAAAAATACAAAAATTAGTTGGGCATGGTGGCATGCGCCTGTAGTCCCAGCTCTTTGGGAGGCTGAGGCAGGAGAATCACTTGTACTCAGGAGGCAGAGGTTGCAGTGAGCCGAGATCGCGCCACTGCACTCCAGCCTGGGTGACAGAGCAAGACTCCGTCTCACAAAAAAGAAAATAAAGAAATCTCCCAATTTTTAAATGTCGGCTTATTCAGATTGAATTCAGATTTAAAATTATACCACTGTTGGCCAGGCGCAGTGGCTCACGCCTGTAATCCCAGCACTTTGGGAGCCTGAGGCCAGCGGATCACTGAGGTCAGGAGTTTGAGACCAGCCTGGTCAACGTGGTAAGACCCCATCTCTACTAAAAATACAAAAATTAGCCAGGCGTGGTGGCGGGCATCTGTAATCCCAGATATTTGGGAGGCTGAGGCAGGAGAATCGCTTGAACCTGGGAGGTGGAGGTTGCAGTGAGCCAAGATTATGCCACTGCATTCCAGCCTGGGTGACAGAGCAAGACTCTGTCTCACAGAACAGAAATACATTAATTAATTAAAATAAAATTATACCACTGCCTCAACCAGATTCTGCACTCAGGTTGAGCCTCTGTCTCATAACTTCAGCTTTGGAACCAGACAGCCTGGGTTCAAATCATCAGCTCTGCAATTTCTTTGCTGTGTGCCTTTGAGCACGTGGCCTAACATCTCTGTGGCTCAGTTTCATCATCTTTAAAATAGGAATAAAAATCATATCTATCTGAGCTGGGCTCTATGGCACGTGCTTATAGCCCCAGCAGCTTAGGAGGCTGAGACAGCAGGACCACTTGAGCCCAGGAGTTCAAAACCAGTCTGGACAACATCATGATATCCTTTTTCAAGAAAAAAAGAAATCGCATCTACCTCTAAGGGTTATTGTGATAATTCAGTGGGTTATTATGTGTAATACATAGCATATTTAAACCTTGCCACTGGGACAGGGACAGTGGCCCATACCTGTAATCCCAGCACTTTGGGAAGCCGAGATGGCTCACCTGAATCTAGGAGTTCAAGACCAGCCTGGTTAATATCATTAAGACTCCATCTCTATACAATTTTTTTGTAATAAATTTATGTCATATTAAAACACATTTTTTTTAAAACCCAAAAGGCTCATAAGGTAAGGTGATTGGCCTTACCTCCTGTCACAGAGCGATCATGTGGGACAGCTCTGGAACTCAGAGCTCTTGGCATCACTCCAGCCATCTCTGCCTGTTGCACCCTTTCAGGCTGCCTGAGCCTGGCTCTGAGATTGGCTGGGGCAGAGAACACGCATGCCCTTCCCTGGCCCAGTCAGCTGCCCACCTAGCTGGGGCCTGGGAGCTGACTCCTGCTGGGTCCCCTCTTGCCCCAGAGCTGGAGATGGCCAAAGCCCGGAACCAACTGGATGCTGTCTTGCAGTGTCTGCTGGAGAAGAGTCACATGGACAGGTAGGCCAGCGTGGGGTCACAGGGCCGGGCACCCTGGCAGGTTGGGCCCTCTGATTCTGGGTGGATTGGGTGGGACCCCAGAGGCTGACTTGGGGAGGAAGGTGCTTAATGGGGAGGCTGCTCGATGCCTTCCTTCTCTGGGGCCCTGGAACCCTGAGCTGAGAGATCTCTTCTGCCTTTAGGGAGCGTCTGGATGAGGAAGCTGGGAAAACACCCTCAGACACCCACAATAAGTGAGTTTTTCTGATTGGATTTGGAGCTGAGGGTTCGTGGTTGGTAACTTCTTCCCTTATCCAAGCCCTGACCGCTCAGCCCAGCGCTACCTCCATCGTGGCCCTGACCACTCCACCTGTACAAAGACCCTGTGGCAGGAGAAGCTTAGGTCCCCTCGTAGTTGCCACCTGGACCCCCACGGGTATGGGTGGGACGAAAGGCACAAGAGGCAAGTGGGGTTCATGTGAGCATCTCAGGTTTGATACTAGTATCCCCAGGGTGCCCTTTGCAGGGTTTTGCACAGGCGTTTGTCTGAGGGTCAACTGTCTTTCCCCACAGGGACTGCTCCATCGCAGCCACTGGCAAAAGGTAAGGTGGCAGGGTCCCAGCCAGCTGACTAGAGGCTCCCAGCTCCTACCCCAGTCCTGACACTCCCTCTCCCTACACAGGCCATCTGCCCGCTTCCCCCACCAGCGGAGGAAGAAGAGGAGGGAGATGGATGACGGGCTGGCTGAGGGAGGGCCACAGCGATCCAGTGAGTAGACAGTGGCCCTAGAGGGTCGGCAAGGAGCCAAGGGGCTATGTGAGGATGCTCACACAACTCCCGTCCCCACCTTCCCAGACACATATGTGATCAAGCTGTTCGACCGGAGCGTAGACTTGGCCCAGTTCAGCGAGAACACGCCACTGTACCCAATCTGCCGCGCCTGGATGCGAAACAGCCCCTCTGTGCGCGAGCGCGAATGCTCTCCCAGCTCACCCCTGCCGCCACTGCCTGAGGATGAGGAGGTGGGATGGGTAGTGGGCCCTAGCCCAGCAGCCTGGCGCCAGGGCAGTGGGTGGATAGGCTCAAAGGATCCTGCCCCTAAGCTAGTGGGGTAGACAGACACAGGTCCTTCACATGAATCCTGGATCAGGCGGGGCACACAGATGTGCACCCTTAGGTTGGGGTGTGGATCGAGGTCCCTAGGGAAGACATACATAACCACCTGGCCTGGGAGACAGGGAACAGGGTTACCCTGGGCAGTTAGATGTGGACCTCCAAGATCAGGGTTTCCCAACAGCTGAGGGGCTAGACAAGGTCCTTAGTACAGATAGAAGTGGCCACCAGGCCTTGAGCAGATGGGCTGGGCAGGAACGGATGGGGGTCTATAAGCCATCTGGCCCAGGAGGGTAGACAAGGGTCCCCAGGACAGACATATAGGACCCTTCACACTGTCAGAAATGGACAGAGCTTCCTAGGTGGCACAGATGTGACCCCCTAGACAGGATTCCCTGAGGCAGGCAGACATGACTCCCTGGGCTGACAGGTGTAGATGGAGTCTCTGGGCTGGATAGGAGAAGACAGGGGTCCCTGGGGAAGGCAGACTTGACCCCCTGGCTGGTTGAGGTGTCTGCCCTTCAGACATGCCTCCTGTCTGAGTCCCTTAGCAAGCCCCTCATGCCATTTGTTGCTGGGAAAGGCAGGAGGGATGAATGTGGATTCCCAGCCCCTCTGCTTTGACTCTCTTGGGCCTGGCATGGGGCCCTTGTGTCCAGGGCTCAGAGGTAACCAACAGCAAGAGTCGTGATGTGTACAAGCTGCCTCCACCCACACCCCCGGGGCCACCCGGAGATGCCTGCAGATCCCGCATCCCGTCTCCACTGCAGCCTGAGATGCAGGGCACTCCTGACGATGAGGTGAGTATGCCAGGCTGGCCCAGGGTTATGAGGCACATGCGGTGGGGCTCAGGAATGGCCACTCAGCCTGGCCTGTCTGTCCACGCAGCCCTCTGAGCCCGAGCCCTCACCCTCCACTCTCATCTATCGCAACATGCAGCGCTGGAAACGCATCCGCCAGAGGTGAGCGTCCCCCAGCCTGCTTGCCCCTCCTTGTGCCTTTTGCAACTGCTGAGTCTTCCCTCTGCCTCCCCAGGTGGAAGGAGGCCTCTCATCGGAACCAGCTTCGTTACTCAGAAAGCATGAAGATCCTACGAGAGATGTATGAACGACAGTGATGTTCCCAGGTCCCCCCACACCAGTAAACATCCCCCAACTCCACACTGGTGTCTGCTCCGGTCCCTCCTTCCTGGCCCAGACACAAAGCAGTTGGCAGAGGTGTAGCACATTTATTGGGAGAGTAAGCCTGGGAAAGACTAAGGGAGTGGTAGCAGGGAGAAAGGCTGTGGGGAATCAGAGCGGGTGCTCAGTTGGGTCTTGAAGGAGAAGAGGAGGAGGGTGGGAGGTAGGTTGCCGAGGATATCTGGTTGAAGGCTTGGGGGTCAAGACAAAGGGACTTAGGGGGACGGGGTCTGGTTAGAGTTGGGGAGGGGGCCTAGGACATCCGTGCAGAGTCTGGGGAGGTTGGGGTGGGAGAGTCTGTACAGTTTGGTGTTGGGCGTTCTGGTTGGCCTGGTGTCCAAGAGTTGGGGCGGTCGGAAAAGGGTTCCAGAGTCTGGTGTGGCTGGCTGGGGTTTCACGGCAGAAAATGGGCCAGAGGGGGCAGTTGTAGACGTCTGGTTGCAGGGGAAAGATCGGGTCTTGGGAACCAGGCCTGGATGGTCTGGAGTGGGAGGTCTGTGCAGTCCAGGACGTTTGGGGGGTGGGGGGATTGTGCCTGACTGGCCTGGGGTTGGGGGAGGGCTGTCTACACCATAATTTGGTGTCAAAATAGGGAAGGGATGGAAATGTAGTACCCCGATGTCTTTGTAGAGGACTCAGAAGGAAGTAGAGGAGGGGTCTTAAGTGGGGCTATATGCCAAGAAAGTGGGTCGGTGGGGCTGAGGCTGTCGGCTGAGGGTTAGGGTAGTGCTGGTAGGGTCTGGAAGCCGGGGAGCTGTCGGTGTGGGGTTTGAAAGCTGGAGGGGCTGTGAGAGCGAGGGTGTCAGTGGAAGGGTCTAGGTTATCAAGGCAGTGTCCAGGGTGGAGGTCAGGGCAGAATCCAGGAGTGAGTGAGAGGACAGTCCTTGGCGCACTCGGGACATCTGGCTGGGCGGAGTCAGATCGGCTTTAACAGAGGGAGCCTGAGGAGGTTCCCGGGGTGCGGGCGCGGCCCAGCCCCCTACTTGGCTGCTGCTGGCGATGGGGCCTGGGCGGACGCTGGTGCGGCCTGGATGGACAGGACGCCCTCGGGGGACAGCGCGGACGTCACGGCAGCCGGATCCACGCCAGGCGGCAGGCGGTAGCGGCGGTGGAACTCGCGCGCGACGAATCCGTGCTCATCCTGGAGGGGAGGGAGGCTTGAGCGGCCCCGCCCCTCCGGCCTGGCGGCGCGCGTACCCGCTCCAGCCCAGCCCCCAGCCGCGGCTCACCGGGCGCTCCTCGTGGCGCGCGTGCACCTCCACGTGCTCGCCCACCACCTTGACAGCAATTTCCTCCGGCGAGAAGTGCTTCACGTCTAGCAGCACCGAGAAGTGGCCGGGGTCCGTCGGCACCTGCGCGCAGCGGGCGCGGGCGGGACTGTCATTGGGCCGGGCCAGGCTCGTGGGACCCACGCAGGGAGACCCCACCCCCGTCGGTTCCGTGCCGCGGCTCACTCTGGCCTCCAGAGTTGAGCAGTCAGCTTTCCTACTGGGAGTCACCCAGGACCTCTTCACCCTGAATAACTGGGATACGCCCTCTCCCTGCAATATCTGGGATTGCCCTCTCCCCCCGCAGTGATAAGGCTCCCTTCCCCTGCAAGGTCAGGAACCTCTGCCCTCCCTTGGTGTCAGCGAATCCGAGGTCATCGTGCCCCCCAGGGCACTGATTCCCCAGCTCCCTCTTCAGAGCCCCGGGTCCCTTCTCCCCGAGCCCCGCCAAACTCGCCAAGATGCCCCTTCCCCCGTCTCCAGGGTCCTCAGCTTACTCTCCCATTCGAATCACGGGACCTCGGCAGCTACTGGTAGCCTTCCCCCACTTCAGAGTGGCCAGGAACCCTTCCTCAAGTCGCAGGGCCCTCCCCTCCTCTTCTGGAGGTATCAGGCCACTGCACACCGTCTCTCAACTCTTCCCCGAGACTAAGAACATTCCTTCCCCTCAGGAGTCTGCCCGCCTCCTTTTCCCCAGATTTCGCTGATCACCAGCCTCCTTCAGAGTAAGCAAGACTCACCTTAGAGTGACCCAGGCCTTCCATTCTCTGGAGAGCTGAGAGCCCCCCAATCCGCCCCCCACCTAAGAGCGACGGGGACCTCCCACGCGCTGCAGTGAGCGGGCCTCTGAGATTCCCAGGAACTCCGGAAGCCCTTCGGAGCTGCGGACTCTCCACCCCGCCCAAGGCCAACGAACATTCTCTCACACGTTCCCACCCCACGCTGCCCCAGACCCCTGGCAATGGAAGTGGTCGAGTTCGCCCCTCCCCAGGCCTGGCACCTGGGCGACAGGCAGCGCCACGCTGGGCGCGCGCAGGTAGTAGGGGGCGAGCGTGGTGGGGCAGAGCGCAGCCAGCTCGGCCTCCAGCAGCCCCTCGCCGAAGCGCTGGTCAAAGAGGCGTCCGGGCGCCGAAAGTCCGGGCAACGGGGCCGAGGCGCGGCGCAGCCAAGACGGCTGCACAGGCACCGGGATCTCCATCCTCTCCTCCGCGTTGCAGTGCCCCTGCGTGCGCAGCCGCCCATTTATAGTGCGCACTGTGCCGGCCCCTCGGA
Source organism: Hylobates moloch (assembly GCF_009828535.3). NCBI lineage: Eukaryota > Metazoa > Chordata > Mammalia > Primates > Hylobatidae > Hylobates > Hylobates moloch. The sequence goes on from NW_026652287.1 coordinate 64,064,141, forward strand.
GGGCTGCCCAGGGACACTGGGACCGTGGCCAGACCCGGCCATTAGGAGAGCCTTATTTAGAAACCCAAACAATGACTTGGCCATTTATTAAGCGCCTGCTGGATGCCTGGCAAATGCTGTCAAGAAGGTGTCATGAAGATTCCCCAATTTCCAGAAGGGGAAACTAAGGCTGAGGAGGCGGAGCCTTGCGGTTGTGGGGAGCACAGCGCGGTGATTGGGGCCCAGGGCCCAAGAGGCCCACGGAAGAGTTTCCAGTCCCTTTAATCCACTGCCTCCCCCCTGGCAGCTCTGAGGATGACGCAGATGGAGGTCTTAGGAGCAGATTCCTGGAGAATGCGGTAGCCCGGCCAGGATGTCAGGAGGACATAGAACAGGCCCTCCCTACCCTCATCCTCAGCCAGGCCTTGGGCCCAGTCCCCCGGCAGGCCGGGCCTAATTCTGTGCCTCTGACTCAGCCTCTGGTGCGCAGCGGCCAGGGGGCGCGAGCATGAACAGTTCAGGCTGGCCCCACGGGGGCCGCGCGCTGGAGCTCGAAATAGCTCATTTTGATCCCGCTACCTCGGCCAGGAGCCCAGACCTGGCAACTGATGCAACCAGCTGCTCCTGCAGCAAGAAAGAAGTTAGATGACCGTCGGGACAGACTGATTGACCCAACTGATGGAGGAATAGCCGTTAGAGAGAGGGCAGAGCGCGCCCCCCCACCGCCTCACTGCTCCTGCAACAGAAAGAATGGTAGTTAGACCGGGGTCGGGACAGGACTTTTGCAGCAAGAAGGCGCTTAAAAAGCGGGACTTTCAAGTGAGGGTACTTTGGACCACCTCTTAACCGCAAGCCCAGCCTCAGATCCTTCCCATTGGTGCACGGTCTTGCCAATTACTGCTACACGCGGCAGATTCTCCAATCAAACACGTTCTTTCGGACAGGCAGTCGTCCCAGCCAATCCTGAAACACCTCCCTCCGGGTACTTTTGTTTCCTCTCTTTCATTGGTCGCCTTGGAGGCCGCTCTCTTCCTGCGAGCGCGGGCACAGAGAGGGGCGGGGCTGATAGGGCGTTGCTAAGCGACGGAGATGCGCGCAGGGCCTGTTAGGTGAAGGAGCAGAGCGGCCGGAAGCGCGGAGGGAGCCGCAGGATGGACCGCAGGTGAGGCCGATCGCTCTTCCAGGGACTGCAGGAGGCTGGGGAGGACCAAGGGCGAGAGCAGCACAGCCTGGGGACGGGCTGGATAGGGTCTGGAGTCGCTAGGACTCCACAGCACTGGAACTACAACACCCAACGTGCTCCACAGCGTTGGCCGCTCCAGCCGTAGCCTTTAGCATCCTGGGGGTCCCCTAAGAGTCTTATGTTCCTCTCTGAGTGGTCCCCAAGGAATTATTTCCTCTAAAGGTGTCCAAGGAAGGCTTGAGATCTGAATTTCTTAATTTTGAAATGGCACCCAGACACGCCTGGGCGTTGTCTTTGAACTTTCTCGCGGAGGCGGAGCCCAGTGGATCCTGGGGCTTGTAGTCCATCTACCCTTTGCCTTCGTGTCCCCCAGAATTTATGGGAAATGCTCGGTGATATAATCCAGCCGCGATTCTTTTTTTTTTTTTTTTTAGACAGAGTCTCTCGCTCTGTTGGCCCAGACTGGAGTGCAGTGGCACAATCTTGGCTCACTGCAACCTCTGCCCCCTGGGTTAAAGCAATTCTCATGCCTCGGGCTCCCAAGTAGCTGGGACTACAGGCATCTGCCACGCGCCTGGCTAATTTTTTATATTTTTAGTAGAAACGGGGTTTCGCCATCTTGGTAAGGCTGGTCTCGAACTCCTGACCTCAAGTGATCCACCCGCCTCGGCCTCCCAAAGTGCTGGGATTACAGGCGTGAGCCACCATGCCCGGCGAGCCGCGGTTCTTAACCTGAACTCCACTTCGCAATCACCTGGGACGCTGCGGAAAAGACACGGAGGCCCAGCCCCACTAATAGATATTCTGATTCCGTTGGTCTGGAATGGGAGCCGCGTGTCTGTAACGTTGAAAAGCCCCTCTTAGACTGGATCCAGGGTTGAGAACCACCGGCTGCCAGTTCCTGAGTTGCTTCCTGTTAAGACTGCTCCAGGGGTGGGCTCCCAGGACTCACCCTTCCACTGTCGCTATCCTGAATGTGCAGCGGTGCTTCATGGGAATGACAGTCCCTCTCCTCCAGGAATCTATGGGAATTGTCTGGTTCTGCCCTCCTCTAATGTCCCCCTCCCCAGGGCTGCGGCAAAACCATGTGCTGCCTGAACCCCACTTTCCTCTTGCAGCCTGCCAGTTTTCTCCATTCAAGATAGTCCCTTTGGAGATGCGCCCCTGGGTCGAAGCCACTACTGGCCATCCCGGAGCCAGACCTGGTGTCCCAGGGTGAGGACACCCCTCAAAGAGTGCTGAGTGCCAGCCCAGTAGCAAGAGAATGACCTTTAGAGGGTAGGAAGACATGTGATGAGAGATGGGGATGAGAGATTTAAAAGACAGCCCCTTCTCCCCTCCCCACGGCCCTGCCCTTGTCCCCTCTCTACCACCTGGATTCCCCATCTGAGCCCCCATCACACTAGGTTGTTATCATTACAGGATGTGTTTCCTCTCCTCTGGACTGAGACTTTGTCTGTGTCTTGGTTCCCCTGCAGGGATGACCCATCAGACCTCACATTTTTCTTCTTGTGCTCTTCCCTGATCTTAGACCCTGAGCCCATCCAGATCTCAGAGATCCAGGATCCCACAAGCTCCCAAGGCTCTAGCCACAGGTCCCAACTCCCCTCAGCTGTTTGAGGAGTCCTGGCCATCCAGTTCAGGGACCCCTTCCCCACCCAGCACCACTGAGGGACAGATGGGGGCCTCCCCAGCACCCACCCTGATTGACAGCGGGGACTCCGTGGTGGCCAAGTAAGTACCAGCATCCCTGGAGGAAAAGGAGGCTTTGGGTTAGAGGGAGGGAGAAGGCATGCAGTAATAATCATCATGGCCAGAGCTGTTTCTGCAGCACTCTTTTAGGACCAGGCAGTTTATGTGTGTTAAGAACTCTGGTGCTAGACTGCCTGAGTTCAAATCCCAACTCTGTCATTTAACTCTCTGTATGATCTTGGCCTCTGTTTCTTTATCTCTTTTTATTTATTTATTTATTTGTTTAGAGACAGGGTCTCACTCTGTTGCTCAGGCTGGAGGTCAGTGGTACAATCACAGCTCACTATAACCTCAAACTCCTGGGCTCAAGCCATCCTCCACCTCAGCCTCCTGAGTTGCTGGGATTCCGATGCATGCCACCATGCCCAGCAAACCTCCCACCTTGGCCTCCAAAAAGTGCTGTGATTACAGGCTGGACATACCATGCCCAGCCTCAGTTTATTTTTCTCTAAATTGGGTGTTTTGTTTTGTGTTTTTGTTTTGATGGAGTTTCACTCTTGTTGCCCAAGTTGGAGTGCAGTGGCATGATCTCGGCTCACTGCAACCTCTCCCTCCTGGGCTCAAGCGATTCTCCTGCCTCAGCCTCCCAAGTAGCTGGGATTACAGGTGCCCACCACCACACCTGGTTAATTTTGTGTATTTTTAGTAGAGATGGGGTTTCACCATGTTGGCCAGGCTGGTCTCAAACTCCTGACCTCAGGTGATCCACCTGCCTCAGCCTCCCAAAGTGCTGGGATTACAGGTGTGAGCCACTGCCAGGCCTAAACTGGGTGTATTACTAGTACACATCCCCTAGGGCTGTTTTGAGCTTTCAGTGAGTTACTATATCTAATGATCTCTAGCAATGCTTCTCACATAGTGACCACTTAGATTTGTAAAATACAGGTTCAGCTGCTGTAACAAAGAGTCCCAAATTAATTATGGCTGAAACAAGATAGAATTTATTCCTCCCTCACCTGCAGTCAAGGCAGAAGCCACCAGGGATGACGTGGCAGCCCATAGTTGAGGTGTCAGGGACACAGGTTACTTCTGTCTTGTTGCTGTCCCAACTCTAGGCTGTTGCCCTTTCCTTCATGGTGCAAAATGGCTTCCAACCACATCAGCTTTCCAAAATCACATTTCATACCCTGTTTGTCAAGAACTTAGTCACGTGGCTACAAGGGTACCTGGTAAATATAGTCCATAGGAGAGCGGCTGTGTGCCCAGCTAAAAGTTACATTCCTGGCCGGGCACAGTGACTCATTCCTGTAATCCCAGCACTTTGGGAAGCCAAAGTGGGAGGATGCCTTAAGCCCAGGAGTTCCTGACCAGCCTGGGCAACATGGCAAGGCACCGTTTCTACTGAAAATACAAAAATTGGCAGAGCTGCAGTAGCTCAGGCCTGTAATCCCAGCACTTTGGGAAGCCAAAGTGGGTGGATCACCTGAGATCAGGAGTTTGAGACCAGCCTGACCAACATGGTGAAACTCCGTCTCTATTAAATTAGCCAGGCGTGGTGGTGCACACCTGTAATCCCAGCAACTTGGGAGGCTGAGGCAGAAGAATCACTTGAACCAGGAGGGCGGAGGTTGCAGTGAGCCAAGATCATGCCATTGCACTCTAGCCTGGGCAACAACAGCAAAACTCCGTCTCAAAAAATAAACTAATTAATTACAAATAAATAAATAAAAATACAAAAATTAGCCGAGTGTGGTGGCATGCACCTGTGTCCCAGCTACTCAGGAGGCTGAGGAGAGAGGATTTCTTGAGCTCAGGAGTTGGGGGCTGCAGTGAGCTATGATTGCACCACTGCCCTCCAGCCTGGGTGACAGAGCAAGACCCTGTCTCAAAAACAGTTATGTGACTATATAAGAAAGAAAAGCAGATATTGAGGGATAGCTACCAGGCTCTGCCATGGTGTTTGGTAAACGTTGGCTGCTATGATTATTCTTATTATTATTTGGCTCTCCTCACTCCTATCCCCTGATGTTCACAGGTATATAAAGAGGTTCCGCCAGGCTCAGCCCACCAGTCGAGAGGAGCGCCAGCCTGCAGCCCCAACCCCAGCTGACTTTTGGTGGCTGCAGTCTGACTCTCCAGACCCCAGCAGTCAAAGTGTAGCAGGTACCTCTTTCAGTGCCATCCACCACTCCCACCCCTAAACCTTTGCTGATCAATGCCCCCAGCAGCCACTCCTCCTGGCCCTCAACTGGGGCTTCTCAGCAGGAGCCAACAAACCAGAAGGAAGGCCCCATAAAGCTGTCCCTACTGTGGCCAAGGTGACCAGTGCATCCCACGCTGTGGCTCCCCTTCAAGAAATAAAGCAGGTGATATCCCCATTCACTCCCTCCCTTGTGTGCCTGAACTGACAACACCAGCCCTGGGATAGAATTAGAAGATCAGGAGCAGTGGCTCACACCTGTAATCTCAGCACTTTGGGAGGCCAAGGTGAGAGGATTGCTTGAGGCCAGGAGTTCAAGACCAGCTTGGGTGACATGGTGAGATTCTGCCTCTACTAAAAAAAAAAAAAGAGAGAGCCAGATGTGGTGGTATGTACCTGTAATCCCAGCTACTTGAGAGCCTGAGGCTGGAGGATGGCTTGAACCTAGGAGTTCAAGGCTGCTGTGAGCTATGATCGTGCCACTGCACTCCAGCCTGGGCAATAGAGCAAGACCCTGTCTCTATTTAAAAAAAAAAAAAAAAAGGCTGGGCACCATGGCTCACGCCTATAATCCCAGTACTTTGGGAGGCCGAGGCAGGCAGATCATGAGGTCAGGAGTTTAGGACCAGCCTGACCAACATGGTGAAACCCCGTCTCTTCTAAAAATACAAAAATTAGCCGGGCGTGGTGGTGCACACCTGTAATCCCAGCTACTCAGAAGCCTGAAGCAGGAGAATCGCTTGAACCCGGGAGGTGGAGGTTGCAGTGAGCCGACATAGTGCCAGTGCACTCCAGCCTGGGGACAGAGCAAGACTCCATCTCAAAAAAAAAGAATTAGAGCTGATCCCCATTTCAAGGAAGCTAAAACAGAAAAGGAGGATTTGCTGGCTAAGGTAATTGAGAAATCCAAAAGTAGATGTTTCCAGATATGCCTGGATCCAGGTGTTTGAATAATGTTGAGAGAGACCCAACTCTCTCTGGGCTCCATGCTCTTTTTTTTTAGATACAGAGTCTCGCTCTGTCACCCAGGCTGGGGTACAGTGGCGCCATCTCAGCTCACTGCAACCTCCGCCTCTCGGGTTCAAGCAATTCTTCTGCATCAGCCTCCCGAGTAGCTGGGACTACACGTTCATGCCACCACACCCAGCTAATTTTTTTGTATTTTTTTAGTAGAGATGGGATTTCACCATGTTGCCCAGGCTTGTCTCAAACTCCTGAGCTCAGGCAATCTGCCCACCTCAGCCTCCCAAAGTGCTAGGAGAGACGGGGTTTCACCTGTTTTGCCAGGATGGTCTCCATCTCCTGACTTTGTGATCCACCGCCTCCGAATCCAGGAGTAGTTACAGGTTTTTTTTTTTTAAATTAGATGGGGTCTTACTCTTAGGCTGGAGTGCAGTGGCACAGTCATGGCTCACTGCAGCCTTGAACGCTTTGCAACCTTCACCTCCTGAGTACCTGGAACTACAGGCATGCGCCACCATGCCCAGCTAATTGTTTGGTTTTTTTGTAGAGATGGGATCTTACTTTGTTGTCCAGGCTGGTCTCGAAGTCCTGGGCTCAAGCAATCCTCCTGCCTCGGCCTCCCAAACTGCTGGGATTGCAGGCGTGAGCCATCATGCCCGCCTCTGTGCTCCTCTTTTTTGGGCTCAGTCCGCTTTCCCCTCACAATAGCCAGGATGGTCCTCGGCATCTCTAGACTCCCATGGTCCTGGCAAGTGACTCCAGTGGAAAGTGGGGGCTTTTCTAATTGCTCCATCAGAAGCCCCAGGGCTCACTGTGATTCAACCACTGTGAACCAGAGGATAGAATGCTCTTATGAGTCAGGTCTGATCTGGGAGGTGGGATCCATCCTACTCCAGCCATGATTTGTCCGTGAAAGGTGCTGATCCGCCGGGCGCAGTGGCTCATGCCTGTAATCTCAGCACTTTGGGAGACTGAGGTGGGTGGATCACCTGAGGTCGATAGTTCGAGACCAGCCTGACCAACATGGAGAAGCCTCGTCTCTACTAAAAATATAAAATTAGCTGAGCGTGGTGGCGCATGCCTGTAATCCCAGGTACTTGGGAGGCTGAGGCAGGAGAATTGCTTGAATCCAGGAGACGGAGGTTGCTGTGAGCCGAGATCATGCCATTGCACTCCAGCCTGGGCAACAAGCGAAACTCCATCTCAAAAAAAAAAAAAGAAAAAAAAAGGTGCTAATCCAAAGGGGAAAACTGGGTCTCTCCTCCCTGAGGAGGAGGAGCAGATCCTAAGCTGGCATGTGAGGTTACCAAGGGCGGTACAACCTGCATTCCAGGCCCTCTGTTTAGAACCCCTTTCCCAGCAGCCTTTGGGTTGGGGCTGGCATCTGACCCTGTCACCCTGCAGAACCTCAACACATGGAACTCATCCCTGCTGGACCTGGAGACACTGAGCCTACAGAGCAGAGCTGCCAGGCTGCTCAAACGCAGGTGACTGTACCCCCGCCCCCATCACCCTTCCTACTGCAGCTCCATGTGGCTCAGGTCTCGAGACCTCCATTGCCTCACTCCTGCCTTCTCCCTGCAGCAAAGCCTCCATCTCCTCCTCCTCCTCCCTCAGCCCCAGTGATGCCAGCACTTCCTCATTCCCCACCAGCTCCGATGTCCTCTCTCCCTTCTCGGAGACCTTCATCCCTGACTCCAGCAAGGGCCCTGGCCCCAGGGCACCCGGTAAGGGCTGAGAGGCAAGGACTGAGGGAAGCCTGGGTGCAAATCCCAGCTCTGCCACTGACCAGCTATGGGACTTTGGGCCTCTCTGGGCCTTGTTTCTCCAGCTGTAAAACAGGGATAAGGCCAGGCGCGGTGGGTCAGGCATGGAGGTCAAGGCGGGCAGATTGCCTGAGCTCAGGAGTTTGAGACCAGCCTTGCCAACTTGGTGAAACCCGGTCTCTACTAAAAATACAAAAATTAGCCATGCGTGGTACATAGTGGTGCATAGTGGTACATGCCTGTAGTGTCAGCTACTCAGGAGGCTGAGGCAGGAGAATCGCTTGAACCTGGGAGGCAGAGGTTGCAGTGAGCCGAGATTGTGCCATTGCAGTCCAGCCTGGGTGACAGAGAGAGACTCCATCTCAAAAATAAATAAATAAATAAATGGTGCCATCATAGTCCAATTGCTGGGCTCAAGCAGTCCTACAACCTCAGCCTCCTGAGTAGCTGGGACTACAGGCCTGCACCACTATGCCCAGCTAATTGTTTTTATTTTTTTATTTGTTGAGGTGGGGGTCTCACTATGTTGCTCAGGCTGATCTCGAACTCCTGGGCTCAAGTGATCCCCCCACCCCCTTGGCTTCCCAAAGCACTAGGGTTACAAGAATGAGCCATTCATTATGCCCAGCTGGTTGTTGCAGTTTTCAATAGGGAAACCCGGGAAGGTGACCAAGATCTGATGGACAGGAGAGAATGCACCGTGCAATACATGAAGGAAGAGCATTCCAGACAGAGGGAACCACAGGTGTAAAAGGCAAAGCCTTCGCCTTTTACCAGGAGAGAGGTGCAGCCAAGGGAGGGTTCTTAAGTACAAGAGGCCTGATCTGACTCAGGTATTCACAGGCTCCCTCTGGCTGAGAGTAGGGAACAGATTTGGAGGAGAGGAGAGAGACCAGGGAGGCTACTTGAGAGTCCAGGTTGGGTGAGTGGGGCTGGAGCTGAAGAGGGCTGTAGGGGGTGGGGACTGGGTGGATTCCGGGGAATATGTCTTCTGGTCACTGCTGTAACTCCAGTGTCCAGAACAGCTCAATAAATATTTGTTGAATGAAACCAGGCACTGTGACTCACGCCTATAATCCCAGCACTTTGGGAGGCCCAGGTGGGACGATGATGGCTTGAGCCCAGGAGTTGAGACCAGCTTGGGCAACAAAGCAAGACCCCATCTCTACAAAAAAATAAAAATTACCCCCGTGTGGTGGCGCATGCCTTTTGTCCCAGCTACTCAGGAGGTTAAGGCAGGAGGATTGCCTGAACCCAGGAGGTCGAGGCTGCAGTGATCGCATCACTGCCCTCCAGCCTGGGTGACAGAACAAGACTATATGTATATATATAAAATGAACAAAGACTTGAATGATGACAGATGGAGAAGCCCAGGGGTGCTCGCTCCCCTGACTTTGACCCCTTCCCCTCTTCCCACCCCAGAGAGAAGCTGGGACAGTATCTGGAGAGCCTGTCTGATTAGCCCGCTGCACAGTTTGAGGGCATGTGTGCAGGCTGTCATGGGGTTGCTGATCTCCCTGGCCCCTGCCTCCACCCTCTCCTCTCTACCTCTCCCTACAGCATCCCTAGCACCAGCCCAGGCCCAGACCCCCACCCCTGCTCCAGCCCCAGCCTCCTCCTCCCAAGCACCCCTTCGGCCAGAGGATGACATTCTGTACCAGTGGCGGCAGCGGCGGAAGCTTGAACAGGCTCAGGGAAGCAAGGGTGACAGAGCTTGGGTGCTGCCTCTGACCCCTGCCCTCTGCACTCTGGTGAGTCGAGGGAGGGAGGAGCCTGGGGGGAGCTGGAGGAGGGGCTGGGTCTGAGGGGGACTGAGGACCCTCCACCCTCTCTCTATCTCAGATCTCTCTTATCTGTCCACAGACCTCTCCTGCTCCAGTGGAGACCCTCAGTTCTCTGGGGACCCAGCCTAACCATGTCCCACTGTGGAGCGGTGTGGCCCAGCCTGGTCCACCAGAGGCCTTCTATGTGGAGAGGCCTCCTTTTCCCTCAGTGTCCTCTCCACACATCTTTTGGGCCCCCAGCTCTCACGGGTTCTTCTGGGCCCCACAATCTGGGCCTTGGGTATCCCTCGGGGCTGTTCCTCCCACGCAGCAGGCCTCCACCCTAGCACATCTGGGCTCCACCCTCGCGCCCCCAGCTTCCCTGGCCTTTACCCTCGAACCCCCGGCCTCCACCCTTGCACCCCTGGCCTCCACCCCAGCTCCCCTGGCCTCCACCCTTGTACCCCCGGCCTCCACCCAAGCTCTCCTGGCCTCTACCCCTGCACCTCCAGCCTCCACCCTGGCATCCGCAGCTGTCCCCCAGGGCCTGCCCATCCCTGAGCCAAGCAGCTGTGCCCAGCCTAAGAGCCTGGGGCCCAAGTCTCGGAGGAGCAGAGCCCCTCGCCCAGAGGCTGCTGAGCAAGTCCCTGCAGCTGGCCAGGGACCTGGCCCTCAGCTCAGGGGTGTCCTGGGCCAGGTAGTGGCAGCTCGGCTGTTCCCTGACAGCCTGGAGGACACACCTCCTCACTTGGAGGGCCCGCCTCCACCCAAGGCTGGATCTCCGAAAGTCAAGGCCACACAACCCCAAACCAAGGTCACTCCCCCTCCATCCGAATCCCAGTGTGGGGCCAAGGCCGAGTCTCTGAAAGCCAAGGCCTTGCCGCCCGCAGCAGGGTTAGTGATATGGAAGAGCGAAGCCACTCCCTCCCCTGGAGCCTGCCTGCAGCTCGAGGTCCCACTCTCTCCAGCTGAGCAGGCATCCGCAGTCAAGGCCTTGCCGCCTTCCTTCCAAGTGGGGTCTCCGGAGGCCCTGGCCCCGCCACTGCCTGCTGCTGACCACGCCCCCTCGGAAGCCCTGCTCGCCCAGGCCGCCCGGCTGCTGCAGGCTGCAGAAGGTGATGCCCGCGCCCTCCTGGATGTTGGAGGCGGGCCAGCCCCCTAGGAGCCCGGCCCCTTGGAGCTCATTCTTTCCTCCCCCGCCCAGACTCCGACGGCAGCGAGTTCCAGGACGATCCCGTGCTGCAGGTGCTAAGAGCCCATAGGGCAGAGCTGAGTCGGCAGAAAAGGTGACTGACCCTCCATCCCCAGAGTGTGACACTGGGCCCCCGAGACCTCTGAGACCCGGTTAGGCACCCAGCCCTCCTCATCCCCTGTCCCAGCAGTCCGTCCACAGCCCCAGATCCTAAGCCTGAGCACATACCCCAGCCTCTTCTCTCCCGGCCTTTCTCCAGGGAAGCAGACGCCCGATTATCGTTCCTGTTGGACCAGGCCGAAGACCCGGGATCTTGGTCCCCTCCAGCCGGGTCGCCCCCTAGGTCCCCAAGGAGGCTGCTACGAAGGGAAGGAGCTTCCCTGGAGGCCAGACGACTTTGAATTGTACAGATTCTATTTTACCCACTAAGGCTTTTTTTTTTTTTTTTTTTTTTTTTTACAGTTACTGGTTATCTGTGAGAAAGGGGTTGTTTGGAAAGGCCAAGGGGTCGTGCCAGTTTACGGAAATGCCCCCCATCCTCCACTGCCCCGTGGCTCTGCCCTGCCCCCCACCCCTTCCTGACCACGGAAACAAGATCTCCTTTCTGGTTATATCTTCCTTGGGGCAGAGGGAGTTTCAGACAAGACTTCTGGCAAGACTGGGACCCCCCCCTTATCTGACTTCACTCAGGAGCCCTGGCTCAAATGGACCAAAGGACTGTCCTCCGGGGAAGAAGCTACTAGGGTCATCAGAGTGTTGGATGATGGTCAGGCTGTAGCCCACACTGGCTTGAGCAGCAGCAGCATCTGGTGCAGCTGACCCCTTCCTCCTTGAAGCACTTTCTCTCCCTGTTTCCAGCACTTCTCTCTGCACCTCTCTGGTCAGGCCTCGTCACTAGCCCAGCATGTCAACTTTGGCATGACCCAGGGCCATGGCGTTGACATCTCTATCTACACCCATCCATAGGTGCTTTTGTCTAGCTTAATGACTCTAAACCCTGTCTCTATTCTGATAATCCTCAAATTTCTGTCTCTAACCTAGACCTGGCCACAAAACCTTGGGCTCCTACGTCATCACCATTTCTACCCAAGGGTTTAAAAGACATCTCGAATTCCATAGGTCCTAAACAGAGTTTCCAGTCTTTCCCCCTAAGCGTGCCTCTCCCCAGCTTTCTTTCTTTTTTGGACAGAGTCTAGCTCTGTCGCCCAGGCTGGAGTGCCGTAGTGTGATCTTGGCTCACTTCAAGCTTCGTCTCCCAGGTTCATGCCATTCTCCTGCCTCAGCCTCCCGAGTAGCTGGGACTACAGGTGCCCGTCACCATGCCTGGCTAATTTTTTTGTATTTCTAGTAGAGACGGGGTTTCACTGTGTTAGCCAGGATGGTCTTGGTCTCCTGACCTCGTGATCCACCTGCCTCGGCCTCCCAAAGTGCTGGGATTGCAGGCATGAGCCACCGTGCTGGGCCTCACCTCCCCAACTTTCTTCAGCTCTGTCCTTTGCTGCTCAGACCAAAAACCTTAGAGTTGTCTTTGACTTCTGTCTTTCCCTTCCACCCACAGTTAACCAGCAAATCCTGCCATCTCTGCCTTTATTTTATTTTATTTTATTTTATGTTTTGAGATGGAGTGTCACTCTTGTTGCCCAGGCTGTAGTGCAATGGCGTGATCTCGGCTCACTGCAACCTCCACCTCCCGGGTTCAAGCGATTCTCCTGCCTCAGCCTTCTGAGTAGCTGGGATTACAGGCACCTGCCACCACGCCCAGCTAATTTTGTTTGTTTGTTTGTTTGAGACAGAGTCTCTCTGTGTCCCCCAGGCTGGAGGGCAGTGGCACGATCTCGGCTCACTGCAACCTCTGCCTTGCAGGTTCAAGCTATTCTTCTGCCTCAGTCTCCCTAGTAGCTGGGACTACAGGCGCGTGACACCATGCCTGGCTAATTTTTGTATTTTTAGTAGAGACACAGTTTCACCATATTGGCCAGGCTGGTCTCAAACTCAGGACCTCATGATCCTCCTGCCTCAGCCTCCCAAAGCACTGGGATTACGGGCATGAGCCATGATGCCTGGCAATTTTTTGTATTTTTAGTAGAGACGGGGTTTCACCATGTTGGCCAGGCTGGTCTCGAACTCCTAACCTCAGGTGTCCCACCCACCTCGGCCTCCCAAAGTGCTAGGATTACAGGTGTGAGCCACCGCACCCGGCCTCCACCTTTAAAATCTATCCAGAATTCAACTGCTTCTCCCCTTCTACTGCTTGCACCTCAGTCTAGGCTGTCATCACCTCCTATCTGAACTGTTGGAAAACTTACGGTTTTTATAAACCTGATATTCTTTGATACACTTGCCATCAAGAGGTAGAGTCTATGTCCCTTCATCTTGAAACTGGGCCCTTCAACAAATAAAATGCAGAGGAAGTGATGCAGCTTAACTTCTAAAGTTCAGTTAGAAAAGATGATTTCTCAGCTGGGCATGGTGGCTCACGCCTGTAATCTCAGCACTTTGGGAGGCTCAGGTGGGCAGATTACTTGAGGTCAGGGGTTCAAGACCAGCCTGGCCAACATGGTGAAATGTCTCTACTAAAAATACAAAAATTAGCCGGGCATTGGTGGTGGGTGCCTGTAATCCCAGCTACTCGGGAGGCTGAGGCAGGAGAATTGCTTGAACTCAGGAGGCAGAGGTTGCAGTGAAAAAAAAAAAAAAGATAATTTCTCTCTCTCTCTTTCTCTCTCTCTCTGACACTTGCTTTAGAGGCTACATTAAAAAAAACTACTTGCCATGCTGGGGAGGGGTTTGGGTTACACAGGTGTATGCACTTATCAAACTTAGTGAAGTGTGTGAATTTCATTGTATGTAAAGTTTACCTCTAAAGAAAATATTGAACGCCAGTTAAAGATACGCCTGTAATCTCACTTCTTTGGGAGGCCAAGGCGGGAGGATCACTTGAGGCCAGGAGTTTGAGACTACCCTGGGCAACACAGCAAGACCTGTCTCTACAAAAATAAATAGCCAGATGTGGTGGCACACGATTTGTAGTCCCATTACTAGGGGTGGGGAAGGGCGCTGAGGCGGGAGGTTTACTTGAGCCCAGGAGTTCAAGGCTATATTGTAGTGAACTAAGCTCATGCCACTGCACTCAGCCTGGGCTACAGAACTAGACCCTGTCTTCAAAAGAAAAGAAAAGAAAAGTATGTACACTGAAATATTTAGGGAACAATAAACCAATGTTGACAATTTATTTTGAAACGCATCCAGAGATGAGTTGGGTTGATGGATAAATAGGGTAATAGGTAGATGTGAGATAAAGCAATACAGCAAAATGTTCATGGTAAGATCTAAATGGTGGATATGCGGGTGTCCACTGTAAAATTTTTCAACTTTGCTGTAATTTACAAACTTTTCATGGCCGGGCGGGGTAGCTCATGCCCGTAATCCCAGCACTTTGGGAGGACAAGGCGAGTGGATCACGAGGTCAGGAGATCGAGACCATCCTGGCTAACACGGTGAAACCCCGTCTCTACTAAAAATACAAAAAATTAGCTGGGCGTGGTGGCGGGCGCCTGTAGTCCCAGCTACTCAGAAGGCTGAGGCAGGAGAATGGCATGAATCTGGGAGGCGGAGCTTGCAGTGAGCCGAGATTGCGCCACTGCACTCCAGCCTGGGTGACAGAGCAAGACTCCGTCTCAAAAAAGAAAAGAAACTTTTCATAATAAAATGATGGAGAATATATGATTGGGGTTGTTTTGATATCTGCATTTACAAAACGGAGGGATAAGATGGATTTCTAGTAACTTCTGTATGTCACATGGTAAATATTTGTTTCCAACCTTTCTTTCTTTCTTTCTTTCTTTCTTTTTTTTGAGATGGAGTCTTGCTCTGTCACCCCGGCTGGAGTGTAGTGGTGCAACCTCGGCTCACTGTAACCTCCGCCTCCCGGGTTCAAGTGATTCTCCTTCCTCAACTTCCCGTAGCTGAGATTACAGGTGCACGCCACCTCACCTGGCTAATGTGTGTGTGTGTGTGTGTGTGTGTGTGTGTGTGTGTGTGTGTGTAGTAGAGACAGGGTTTCACCATGTTGTTCTGGCTGGTCTCGAACTCCTGACCTTATGATCCACCTGCCTCGGCCTCCCAAATGAGCCACCGCACCTGGCCTGTTTCTAACCTTTCTAAGCAAACCATACATTTAAATGAAATCGGAATGGGCACACTGGCACAGGCCTGTAATCCCAGCACTTTGAGAGGCCAAGGCGAGCAGATCACTTGAGGTCACGAGTTAGAGACCAGCCTGGGCAATATAGTGAAACTCTGTCTCTACTAAAAATTAGCCGGGCCTGGTGGTGGGTGCCTGTAGTCCCAGGTGCTCGGGAGGCTGAGGCAGGAGAATTGCTTGAACCCGGGAGGCGGAGGCTGCAGTGAGCTGAGATGGTGCTACTGCACTCCAGCCTAGGCAACAGAGTGAGACTCCATCTCCAAAACAAACATACTAACAAAAAAATAAATGTAATTGACAAGAAAAATAGCTGTTTAGATATAAGGAGAAATAAAAGACGCTATAGTAGCAGAACCTGATCTAGCTGGGTCACGGGTGGGGTCTAGAAGCATTCCTGAGGAAGTTACACTTAAGCTGAGACAGGTAGAAATTATCTAGTTAACAAAGGGCTGTCCTAATTACTCTAGTTGGATAACCGCTCCCAAAACTTAGTGGCATAAAACAATTATTTTATTATGCTCATGGATTCTGAGAGTCAGAGGTTTGGACAGGGCTCAGTTGGGGACAATTTCTGTCTCCTCCATGATGTCTGGGGATTTACTTGGAAAGATTCAAAGGTGACTTGATAGACTTGATGGCTGTGGAGTGGAATCCTCCAGAACATCTTCCGTGGTCTTCTCCCAGTCTGACTGGGACTATTGACTGTAATGCCTATACATAGCTCCATTGGCTTGGGCTTCCTCAAAGCATGTCTGCTTCAGCATAGTCACACTTCGCATATGATGCACCATGGTTCTACAGCTCATTCCAGTGGACAAGAACATTGGTCAAGAAGCTGCATTGCCTTTCATCGCATAGCCTTAGAAATCACCGTGTCACTTTCACCTTTTTCTATTGGTTGAAGCAATCCTAGTCCCACCCAGATTCACAGAAAGCAACCATAGACTCCGTGTCTTGATAAGAAGAGTGTCAGAGAATTTGCAGCTGTTTTAAAATCACTGCAGGACCCCATTCTCCATGATGTGATTATTACACATTGCATGACTGTATCAAAACATCTCATGTGCCCCCTCAATATATATACCTAAATATACCTATTATGTACCCAGAAAAATTAAAAAATAAAAAAAGTCACTGCAGGGGTTGATGGGGAAACACTAGACAGAAGGAATATCATGTGGGAAATCCCTGTGGTGAGAGTGAGGTCAGCAAATTTAGTACATAAGTAACTGCACATTCACCCCTCCCTCAGCACTCCCTTTCACCAGCCCTTGCTTAGTTATTCTCCATAGAATGAATCACCTTCTAATATTCTTTTTTTTTTTTTTCAGACAGAGTCTTTCTCTGTCTCCCAGGCTGGAGTGCAGTGGCAAAATCTCGGCTCACTGCAACCTCCGCCTCTTGGGTTCAAGCAATTCTCCTGTCTCAGGCTCCTGAGTAGCTAGGATTACAGGCACACGCCACTACGCCTGGCTAATTTTAATTTTTGTATTTTTAGTAGAGACGGGGTTTCACTATATTGGCCAGGCTGGTCTCGAACTCCTGAACTTGTGATCCTCCCGCCTCGGCCTCCCAAAGTGCTGGGGTTACAGGCGTGAGCCACTGCCCCCAGCATTTTTTTTTTTTTTTTTTTGAGACAGGGTCTCACTTCAACACCCAAGCTGGAGTGCAGTGGCGCCATCTCAGCCCACAGCAAACTCTGCCACCTGGGTTCAACCCATTCTCTTGCCTCAGCCTCCCAGGTAGCTGGGATTACAGGCACGCCCACTGCCACACCTGGCTAATTTTTGTATTTTTAGTAGTGACGGGGTTTCTCCATGCTGGCCAGGCTGGTGTCGAACTCCTGACCTCAAGTGATCTGCCCGCCTCAGCCTCCCAAAGTGCTGGGATTACAGGCGTGAGCCACCATGCCTGGCCTAATATTCTATATTTTGTTTAATGTTAATTTTGTTCATTGTCTTCTCCCAGTAGCTTTTGAGCTCCAATGTGGGCAGGGTATGTTTTCTCCTGGTTTGGTTATTGATGTATCTACAAATTGATCAGAGTTTGAGTGAATGAATGAATGAATGAACAGACCAAGACCCTCTGAGGTGAGAATTTGTCGAGGGCATGACCAAGGAGAGACCCTCTTGTGAAGGGCGTTATTACAGTGTTATCTGGGCATGCTCAGTAGTAGCAGGCTCCATTGGGATTGGCTTTATGGGGGGCATAAGCATGCTCTGGCATTTCCCCCTAAACTTTCCTAGAAAAAAAAAATCAAGGCTGGAGATTGGCCCGTAATAAGCAGTAGAAGGGGAAACAAGAAAGTGTCCAGTGGGCAGGGGAAGGCCAAATCGCAGAAAGCCTCGGGTTATGTCCTAGGCAAGGTGTATGAGGCAATGAGAAAAGTCCATGGGCGGAGCGTCCTCGGCATTATGTGAGCGGGGTCGGGATCAGGACTGAAAAGGTGAGACTTGGGACTGGGACTTTGAAAAGCTGCTTAAGGAACTGGGCACTGCTCTGAGGCCATGGGAGAATCCAATTAAGACTATCAGGGGCTGGCGTCATCCCAGCTCTTTGAAAGGAGGCTGAGGCGGGAGTATCTCTTGAGCCCCAGAGATCAAGACCATCCTGGGTAACATAGTGAGACCCCCATGTCTAAAAAAATTAGCCAGGCGTGGTGGCGCACGCCTGTAGTCCCAGCTACTTGGGAGGTATCGCTTGAGCCCAGGAGGCTGAGGCTGCAGTAAGCCATGATTGCAGGACTGCGCTCCAGCCTGGGCGACAGAGTGAGACTCTGTCTCTTAAAAAAATAAAAATAAAAAAGTCGGAAGAATGGACACTGGGAGTGGACGAAGGGGAGGGTCCATTGCTTGGTGTTGGAAGTGTCGGAAGCAACGCATAAAGAACCTGGGGGCGTGTCTCAGGAGGGCGATGACAGCCAATGAAAAGCAGTCATGGGCGTGGCGCTGTCAAACTTCGGGGGGCGGGACCGAGGACACAGAGCCGGGTCGGAGCCCAAGGTGAAGCCAATGAGAAGCCTCCGGGTGGGCGGGGCATCGGCCTAAGCCAAGGGCGGAGCCAATGAGAAGCAGCTCCGCGTTCCCGCTGCCCCCCGCCCCCGTGGGGCGCGCGCCGGAGCCACGGGCAGCCGTTAGGGGCGGGGTCTGCAGCCGCCCGCGCGCGGCTCGCGCCCTCCCCTTTGTGTCGCCATGGCGGCGGCAGCGGCGACGAGAACGGCGAGCGAGGGGTCGAGCGCGGCCGGGGCCTGAGGAGGCTACGCGACCATGGTGGTGAGGGTCCCACGCGGCCGTCAGCCTGTCCGTCCGGGTGTCAGTCTGTCCGTGCGCAGCCCCGCCCCGCGCGCCCCGCCCCCGGCCCCGCCCGATCTCGCGGCCTGTGCTTCAGCCGTGGTCCCTCCCGTCCTGCGGCCCCATCCCGGGTCCCAGCCCGTACCTCGACCCCGCCCCCTCAGCGCGCATCCCCGTCTTCCACGCCCTGTATGGGGTGACAGGGACGTAGGGCCCGGGCTGGGAGGAGGCGGGGCTGGTCCAGGAAGGGACCCGCGCCACCCAAGTGGCCCCTGCAGGGGCCTCCTGAGGCTCCTGGGTCTTTCCCCAGCCCCCATCCCAGCACCTTCCTCGGCATCCTTCTGCCAGCCCTCAGCCCTCCCCGGCGGAGCCCCCTCCTCCTCCCCACAGCCCCTTTCTCATTCCTGAGCCGCACCCCCCACCTGCTCCATCCCCAGCCTGACCCTTTTCTTCTCCTTCTCCCTCATTTTCACCCCATCCCGGTTCTTCTCAATCCCCCTCGCCCCGCATCAGTCTGAGCCTTTGCCTCGTCTCTCCAGCCACTCCCTCCTTACTCCACCCCAACAGGCCAGCACTGTACCTCCCTTGATCCTCGGGTCTGCTCCATCTCCTTGTCCTCATCCCCCTCCCCCACCATTTCCCTCTCCCACCATGCTGCTCCCGCTCATTCATCCATTCATTCCCTCACTTAGCAGACATTCACTGAGACCGCCTCTGTGCAGGCCCCATGCTCCAGGCACAGAGAGAGTCAGCTCCCATCCTGCCTTGGGGAACCTCATGGGCCGGAGGGGTACAGACCCTGAGGGTGAGACCCTGAGGGTGACTCGGGGTTGCAGGGACATGGAGGAGGGAGACGCTACAGCCCAGTCTGGTGAATCTGTCTGGCAGCTGGTTAATTTATTCATCAGATTTTACCCAGCCCCTGCTGCGCCACTGGGCTGGCACTGGGGACCCAGAAAAGAATCAGGAACAATCCTGCCTGAACACCAACTCCATGCCCAGCTCTATGCTGGGGAGCTCAGTCTGGGGCCCTCCTTCTGGGAGGCCGGTCACAGTCCAATGAGAGAGATGAACTTGTCACCACCAGTGCCATCTCAGAGTGATCAGAGCTGTGAAGGGAGAAGCTCAGGTCGAGGCATGGAACCTGGGATGGGGGAACCTCAGGGGATGGAGAGAGTCCAGAGGAGATGCCAGGCGCAGCCTGAAAGGTCAGGGATAACTTCCTGGAGGAGGGCACATGTGAGTTGGGACCTGAGGGGTGGGAGTGAGGATGAATGTACCCAGGGAAAGGTGGGGCCTGTGTTCCAGGCTAAGGGAACAGCCTTTGCAAAGGCCTAGAAGGAAATGAGAAGAGGGTGCTTTTTCTGGACTCTTAGAAGTTCAAGAGCTCTGAGAGTGGGGGCAATGGGAAGAGATGGGACTGGAGAGGTAAACAGAAATCAGCTCAGGGAAGTCTCGATTATCAGACCAGAGAATTCAGACTTCATCTTGAAGACAACAGGGAGTCATTGAAGGCCCAGGATCTATGGAGAAACAGAGCCAGATTTGTGTTTTCTGAAAACGATCCAGGCTATTGCGGAAAAGCTGGCAGGAGGGGAGAGGCTGGAAGCAGGAAGGCTGATGAGATGGGAGCTGTGATTGTCCAGACAGTGGTAGGAGATCACTGTACTCTGCAGGGGCTACGGAAGGGTTTTCAGCAGGGAGAGACAGGATAAGCATGCTCTCCATCCTGTTGCCCTGCCTCACGTCTGGCCCCTACTTCTCCAGTCCCCCACCCCAGACCACACACGAAGAAGCAGTCTTGTCCTCAGCCCAGCCCTCACCTCCCCCGACCTGCCCTCTTGCTTCATGCTCAGGGCGGTGTGTGGAGCACCCGGGGCTCTGGGCCCGCGCTGCCAGATAACAATGCTCTCGTTGTCTCTTTGCTCCCATCTCTGGGGCCCTCTGATTCTTCTCTCTGCTCTACAGG
The DNA here is from genome assembly GCF_009828535.3 of Hylobates moloch. Taxonomy (NCBI): domain Eukaryota; kingdom Metazoa; phylum Chordata; class Mammalia; order Primates; family Hylobatidae; genus Hylobates; species Hylobates moloch. Next base: position 64,084,342 of record NW_026652287.1, read on the forward strand.
CACGCAGCACTGACAGCCTGGATGGCCCAGGGGAGGGCTCGGTGCAGCCCCTACCCACCGCTGGGGGGCCCAGTGTGAAGGGGAAGCCTGGGAAGAGGTAAGGGTGAGGGAGGAAAGGGCTCAGCTAGGAGCTGGGGAGACTCAAGGAGCTGCTGGTGACGCATCCCCTGTCTCCCAGGCTCTCAGCTCCTCGAGGCCCCTTCCCGCGGCTGGCTGACTGCGCCCATTTCCACTACGAGAACGTCGACTTTGGCCACATTCAGGTATGGGGGCTTTGCATTTGCACCCAGGAGGGAAGACAATATCCTACCCAACCTTGCAACTATATCAGGTGCTTTGCTTCTGAAACCTATCCCTGTGGCTGGCTGCTGCACGCATCTGAGCAGTCAGTAGCAAAAGTTGCAGGAGCCATAGCAGATGGGGAGAGCTGCTCATTCATTCATCCATTTATTCTTTTATTCATTCAACGACAACTTTTGTTAGGTATCTGCTCTGTGTCAGGGATCAGCACATCACCAGGCCCTGTCCTCGGGGAGGTCCAGAAGGGAGACACAAACCCGTCCCTAGATAGTGCCATCCCCAGGAGGTCAGGACTGGGACAAAAGTCCACCTGGGCCTTGCTTTCCCTCTGCAGCTCCTGCTGTCTCCAGATCGTGAAGGGCCCAGCCTCTCTGGAGAGAATGAGCTGGTGTTCGGGGTGCAGGTGACCTGTCAGGTGAGGCCAGCCCGCCTGTCATCTAGCCTGAGAAAATGGCCACTGTAGTCCTCAGCTCAGTGTCATGGGGCCCCTGCTCCCTTCTGTCCCTCTGCTCCCACAGGGCCGTTCCTGGCCGGTTCTCCGGAGTTACGATGATTTTCGTTCCCTGGATGCCCACCTCCACCGGTGCATATTTGACCGGAGGTTCTCCTGCCTTCCGGAGCTTCCCCCACCCCCCGAGGGTGCCAGGGCTGCCCAGGTAACCTGCTTGTTGTCTCAGCCCCTGCCTCATGAGTGTGTCCTCATCCACAGTGTGTGAAATCATCAAGGCAGCAGGATAGAGAAATATTTAAATACTGGTATGGCCCAAGTCCCAACCAATCTGAATGAATGGAGAAGCCTTAGAAACATAGTAGGCTTCTGCTACATTTAGCTTCACTAAGTTTTAAGATCATGGGGAGTTCCCATGGGAGGGTCACCGTGGTCATACCAACCAGGGCACTCAAGAGCTTGGCCCAGCCTATTTATTCATTCATATGCCCATATCTCAGTACCTAACAGCTGAGCAGCACCCATATGCATTCAGGATGAACTTCAGCCCAGAGACGAGCTAGGGCAGTGTGGGAGGGCAGTGGGCTCTCTCATGTCCACTCACAGAGGTCCACCCTGACAACCTGCCCCCAGATGCTGGTGCCACTGCTGCTGCAGTACCTGGAGACCCTGTCAGGACTGGTGGACAGTAACCTCAACTGCGGGCCTGTGCTCACCTGGATGGAGGTGGGCCTGGGCAGGGGGCTTGGAGTTCAGAGTGGGTGAGGGGGTGTCTGAGGGGCGAGAATCAGCCTCGGAGTGTGTGTGGGCATAGAAAAGAAAGCCAGAGTGGAGGAGGCGTTGATATTTTAGTGTCTGCGTGGGCGCATGCCTGTGAGAGAATGTGTGTGAGTGTGTGTGTGCACGTGTGTGTGTTAGCAGGTGTTCAGCTGTGAAGATACAAGGATTTAAATGTATATCAGTTAGAAATGGGTTCAGCTATAACTCACAGAACACCTGGCTATGAGTGGCTTAAACCAGAGGGTTTTTTTCTTTTTTTTGAGACGGAGTTTCACTCTTGTTGCCCAGGCTGGAGTGCAGTGGCACAATCTCACTCACTGCAACCTCTGCCTCCCAGGTTCAAGTGATTCTCCTGCCTCAGCCTCCTGATTAGCTGGGATTACTGGCATGTGTCACCACGCCTGGCTAATTTTGTGTTTTTAGTAGAGATGGGGTTTCTCCATGTTGGTCAGACTGGTCTCGAACTCCTGACCTCAGGTGATCTGCCCACCTTAGCCTCCTAAAGTGTTGGAATTATAGGCATGAGCCACTGCGCCTGGCCTCTGGCTAATTAAAAAAAAAAAAGTTTTGTAGAGACAGAGTCTTGCTGTGTTGACCAGGCTGGTCTTAAATTCCTGGGCTCAAGCGATTCTCCAGCCTCACCCTCCCAAAGTGCTGGGATTACAGGCGTGTGCCACCATGCCCAACACAGAGGGTTTTTAGATGGCAACTACGTGGTATCTGCTGTGGAGGATGAAGGTGCAGAGGTTGATGGGGAAGCCTTCAGGTGGGGAAGCCTTTGGGTAGGAGAGTCCTGGGACATGTGAGGGGAAATAAAGGGGTTTGCCTTAGAGGTTTCCCCACCCCCAGAGGATGCCAGGGCTGTATCCCTACAAACAGGAATCTAGGAGTTTGACCAATAGCTCTGAGTGACAGGGGCTCTTGAGGGGAGACAGGCAGTGGCCTCACGGGGCGCAGAGGAGCTTGGTATGCCTGTACTAACACCATCTTCTGACCTGCCCTTGCCGCATCCCACCTCCACTTCAGCTGGACAACCACGGACGGCGACTGCTCCTCAGTGAGGAGGCGTCGCTCAATATCCCTGCAGTGGCGGCCGCCCACGTGATCAAACGGTACACAGCCCAGGCGCCAGATGAGCTGTCCTTTGAGGTGAGGCTGTGGGGAAGCAGATTCCAGCTGGGCTCCCCACACCTCCTGCTCCTTCTGACCCTTCTCCTTCCACCCACGCCCAGGTGGGAGACATTGTCTCGGTGATTGACATGCCGCCCACGGAGGATCGGAGCTGGTGGCGGGGCAAGCGAGGCTTCCAGGTGAGTCCAGCTGGGTGCGGACAGGTGGGGCTGGGGTACCTGCCAACTGGGGTGGCCCAGTCACTGACCCTGACCTTCCTCAGGTCGGGTTCTTCCCCAGTGAGTGTGTGGAACTCTTCACGGAGCGGCCAGGTCCGGGCCTGAAGGCGGGTAAGTGCCATGGATGGATGGGAGGGGTGGGGAGGGGTGGGGCCTCCTGCGTCTTTTGCCTCCCACTCATCCCTTCCACCCCATTTTTCGCCTAGCAGATGCCGATGGCCCCCCATGTGGCATCCCGGCTCCCCAGGGTATCTCGTCTCTGACCTCAGGTAATAGAAACAGGCGGTCAGGTCCCTACCCCTGCCCCTGCCCCGCCAAGCCCCTGGCCATGCTCCTGGCCATGCTGACCCCACAAGACCTGCCTTTGCCCTTTGCCCCTTGCCCCCACAGCTGTGCCACGGCCTCGTGGGAAGCTGGCCGGCCTGCTCCGCACCTTTATGCGCTCCCGCCCTTCTCGGCAGCGGCTGCGGCAGCGGGGAATCCTGCGACAGAGGGTGTTTGGCTGCGATCTTGGCGAGCACCTCAGCAACTCAGGCCAGGATGGTGAGGCCCGGGCCCACCCACCCCACCCATCACACAAGGGCTGCGACCCACCCAGCCCTGACCTTGCTTTCTCCCAGTGCCCCAGGTGCTGCGCTGCTGCTCTGAGTTCATTGAGGCCCACGGGGTGGTGGATGGGATCTACCGGCTCTCAGGCGTGTCTTCCAACATCCAGAGGCTTCGGTGAGGGCCCTCAGCCAACCCCGTCCTTCCACAGGCACTCACCCAGCACCTCCACTCCACCCCGTGCTGCGTGCTGGGGACACAGTTACCAGGAGTCAGGAGTTGCAGGATCAAGGCTGGGGTCAGGGACAGCTCTCTTGAGAGTAGAGTTAGCAGTCTAAGCGAGGACTCTGTCTTCACCGAGCACCTGCCACGTGCCAGGCACTGTTCTAGGCACTGGGGACGCAGCAGTGAGTGAGACAGCCAGAAACGCCTGCCCTCACAGGACCCACGGGCTAGAGGAAGAGACAAACAGGGGAGGGATAGAGTTCACCAGAAGATGACAGGTACTATGAAGGAAAACAGATTGGGGTAAGGAGGATGGCAATGAGGAGCCAGGAGGGAGGCCTGCGGTTTTGGATGGCAAGGGCAGAGCCACCTCATGCGAGGGCCTGGAGGAGGGGAGGGGCAGGCCATGCAGAGGGAGCAGCAGGGCAAAGAGAACAGCAACAGGAGGCCATGGCCAAGGAGTCCCCATGCCAGCGCAGGCAAAGCCTTCACGTTAGGGTTTTGGCTTTTACTATAAGTGAAGGGGGAACCGCAGGAGGGCTCTGAGCCAGGGTGGGGTCTAGAGGTGAGGAGGAGCCAGGCGAGATCTCGGCCTGCAGGAGGCTGAGAGGGGAGTGCTTGAAGCCTGCGGTGGGGAGCCAAGAGGGAGGCAGGAGGTGGCAATGGGTGGGAGATTTTACCACAGGCAGTGGGGCCCCACCAGAGAACTGGAAGTAGCAGGGTGCTGGGATTTTGTCCACATTTTCCAGTGCCCTCTTACAGCCAGGAGAATGGCAGCTGCATGGTAGGAGCTGCTCATGCTCTGGAGTCAGACAGTCTTGGGTAGCTGCAGGCAGAGGCAACTCTGTCTGAGCCTCAGCATCCTCCTCTGTAAATGCGGCACTCTTCTCTTTGCCACACAGGCTTGCTGGGGAGTTCAGTAAGGTTCTGCCTCTGAAGAGCCCAGTGTAGGACCTGGGGAAGAAGGTTCCATCCACCTGTGGGCACTTGGGGGTAGGGGCAGGGGAAGCACGGCCAGGTGAGCGAGCCCCTCTGACCTGGATCTTCCTCCTCCTTGACACGGTGGTCTCAGGCACGAGTTTGACAGTGAGAGGATCCCAGAGCTGTCTGGCCCTGCCTTCCTGCAGGACATCCACAGCGTGTCCTCCCTCTGCAAGCTCTACTTCCGAGAGCTTCCGAACCCTCTGCTCACCTACCAGCTCTATGGGAAGTTCAGTGTGAGTAAGGGAGCAGGTGGGATGGAGGGGGCCGGGATGCCTCTGCCCCAGACCTCATCACACCCGCCCACCATCTCAGGAGGCCATGTCAGTGCCTAGGGAGGAGGAGCGTCTGGTGCGGGTGCACGATGTCATCCAGCAGCTGCCCCCGCCACATTACAGGTAAACCAGGAGGGGCAGGGCGGGACTTGGTGGGATTCCAAGGGGGTTGAGGCTCAGGTGTCCCCCTCTGCTCCCACCCCCAGGACCCTGGAGTACCTGCTGAGGCACCTGGCCCGCATGGCGAGACACAGTGCCAACACCAGCATGCATGCCCGCAACCTGGCCATTGTCTGGGCACCCAACCTGCTACGGTGAGCTGCTTGCTCACCTGCTCGCCCCTCAGGTCTTTCCCCAAAACCACCCCAGGAACCCGCCCAGCTTTTCTTTTGTTTATTCATTGAATACATGTCTATCAAATACCTCCCATGGACCCGGCCCCTTCCCCAGCACTGAGCATGGCCCTGTCCTCCTGGGACTCATGTTCTCATGGAGGAGATGGACCATGAACATCAACAGGAAAAATACAGAGTAAAGTCTGATGGTGATGAGTGCTGAGGAGGAGAGAGGAGGAGGGAAGGGCGGTGTGCAGGGTCAGGGCAGTGTGAAGTTTTTAGCGAGAGTGGCAAGCGAGGCTTTGGCAGGTCTTCTGTGGCCAGCAGCAGAATAAGCCTGGAGGATTTGACGGTGAACGAGACAGGCATGATCTCTCCCCTGCAGGAGTTCACATTCTCCTGGGGGCACAGATACATAAACAAGTAAAACAGGTGGTATGTCAGAGGATGGACGTAAGATGTGTGGAGAAAAATAAACGAGAAAGGCCAGGGGTACAGAGAAGGGAGTGTACAGTTTTGAATAAAGTAGGTGAGGAAGACTGCACTAAGAAGGCAACATTTGAGTCAAGACCTGCAGAGGATGAGGGAGGGCCCCAGGTGCACATGTGGGGAGTGACAGGCTGAGGGAATGCCAGGTGCAGACATCTGGGCCTGGGCTGGTGCCTGGTGCGTTGGAGGAGCCCCAGGGAGGCTGGTGTGGCTGGAGCTGAGTGAGTGAGGGGTTGAGGGAGAGGAGACGATGAGGTCAGAGAGGTGACAGGGACCAGACAGAGGGGTGACTCACAGGTCATGGGTCATAGTGAGGACTTTGCTCTTGCCTGGAGCGAGGTGCAGCCACGGCAGGGCTCTGAGCCAGGCGGGCCCTGATGGAACTCACGTGGTCCCAGGCTCCCTCTGGCTGCAGGTGGGAGCATACTTCGGGGTGGGGACCGGAAGGAGGCTCTGGATGTCCAGGCTGGGGGAGATGGAGGCTGGGCCAGATGGGGGGCAGTGGAGGGGGTGACAGATTGTGGGAGTTAAAGAGGGGGGCCCAGGGCAACCCCAAGGTGTTTGGCCTGAGCCACAAGAAGAACCACACTGAGATGGGGAAGGCAGGAGGGGCAGGTATGGGGGAAGGTTGAGAGCCCAGCGAGGCGTGATCAGTTTGAGGAGGTCAGAGGTGTTGAATAGACAGTCACTGCCTCCCCTGGCTCCCCTCATTGCCCTGCCAGAACTTGCTGGCTGGGCTCAAGGCACCCGGCCTCCCTCCCGCTCCTCCCACCCAGGTCCATGGAGCTGGAGTCAGTGGGAATGGGTGGCGCGGCGGCGTTCCGGGAAGTTCGGGTGCAGTCGGTGGTGGTGGAGTTTCTGCTCACCCATGTGGACGTCCTGTTCAGCGACACCTTCACCTCCGCCGGCCTCGACCCTGCAGGTATGCCCTCCCACCCCCTGAGGTCCTGGCTACTGCCCACCATGGTCAGGGCTGCAGGGGGAGGGCAGGTGGGCTCCCAGTCCCATCCCCACCCCACTGAAGCTGGGCCTCCCTCCCGGCTCCTTGAGGACCCCGCCCCGGCCTCTCCCTCCCCGCGCCCCCCTCCTTCTCATTTCAGCTCCTCCGCTCAGGATTCCCACCTCTTGGCCCGGACGCCGCTCTTCCTTCACCCCTTGTAGCTCCTGGGGGCGCTTGGGGCCATGGGTCCACCTGGGAGGAGGTGGGAGGTCCCCAGACTTGACCCCGCCCCAGCCCCGCCCAGACTCCCCGCCCTGCCCCGGACCCCAGCCCAGTCAGGACTCAGCACGTCGGAGGGCCCTCTGGCCCGAGGTAACTGAAGCCAGAGCTGCTGCCCTCGCTGGCTGCCGGGAGCTGCCTCCTCATCAGCTCGTCCCGCCCCGCCCTCCTCCCACCTGCCTGCTGCCCGCCTGCTCCCGCCTGATCCGCCCCGGCCCCCTGCCTTGCCAGCCCGGGTGGGCATGCTGCGGGGCCGGGGCTTGGGCTGTGGCGCTTGGCTTTGCCTGTGGCCTTGGGCGGCCCCAGAGCTGACAGCTGCCCCCTTTCCACACTCCCCAGGCCGCTGCCTGCTCCCCAGGCCCAAGTCCCTTGCGGGCAGCTGCCCCTCCACCCGCCTGCTGACGCTGGAGGAAGCCCAGGCACGCACTCAGGGCCGGCTGGGGACGCCCATGGAGCCCACAACTCCCAAGGCCCCGGCCTCACCTGCGGAAAGGTGAGTGGGATGCTGGGGGCGGCAAGGGGCAGGTGGAGGCCTGATTCCTCAGACGGCCTCCCGTTTCTCCCCCAAACCGCAGGAGGAAAGGGGAGCGAGGGGAGAAACAGCGGAAGCCAGGGGGCAGCAGCTGGAAGACGTTCTTTGCACTGGGCCGGGGCCCCAGTGTCCCTCGAAAGAAGCCCCTGCCCTGGCTGGGGGGCACCCGTGCCCCACCGCAGCCTTCAGGTGAGAGGCTGGGTCATGGGCTGGTGGGCAGCAATGGTGGCTGGAGTGCCCTCCTACCTCTCCCTCTCCTGCAGGCAGCAGACCCGACACCGTCACACTGAGATCTGCCAAGAGCGAGGAGTCTCTGTCATCGCAGGCCAGCGGGGCTGGTGAGCAAGGGGGGCAAGTGGGGGGCACTGCCTCTACCCAAGTGGAGCCGGGAGGAATTGGGGCCTTGGTTTGGCCTCCAAATTTTGTACTTCACATTTGAGGGCCCTGGGGCTTTTGAAAAATTTAACCTGGCCTTTATGTACAATGAGTTGGGTACAGTATCACCTTTGATTCATCACACACTGAACTTAACTTACTTATTGGTCCATGACGGACCCTTTAAAAGTCTTTATTATTCCTGTTGAACATTTTAAAATAATATTATGGACACCCATGAACCCACCAGCCAGAACTAGAGCAGCCCCGTTCCTTCTCCCCTTCGAGTTCCTCCCCACTGGAGGCATCCTTTCAATTTGCAGACTACCCTGCCCTTGCTTTCCGGGTTTGCTCATACACAGGTGTGCTCAGTTCTAGCCATTTTGGAAACTTGATTTAAAGAGCGTCATAAGAAAGGGATGCCGTGCTGTATGGGGAGCTTGGCTTTTTCCCCATCGCTACCTCACAGCCCGCCACGCTGCTGGGTGCTGCTCTCCGGCCTCTGCAGGGGGCTGCTTATCCACCCCACCCAGCCATGCCTCTGGGGGCTCTTCTGAGCCACCGCACCATCCTCACACTCCTGGGGTACTGCCCTCCCGCATACCCAGGAGCCCAGGCGCTGTCCTGCTTGCTGGCTCAGCAGCTGTATGTGAATCTGTTGGTCTCATGCTCACAGCCTGTGGGGCGGCCACAGGGCCTTCGTGCTTTGGGCCGGAAGTGTCCTCTTCATGGTCTCCACCGTCAATCTGAACAGCTCTTCCTGGCTTCACAGCTACTGTGGCCCTCTCCGGGAGGTGCCTCTTCATGTCCTTTCCCCAGCTTTCTGTGGGGCTGTGTGCCCTGTTCTCAGGGATGGTCTCACTGACCCCACCCCTCCAGGCCTCCAGAGGCTACACAGGCTGCGGCGACCCCACTCCAGCAGCGACGCTTTCCCTGTGGGCCCAGCACCTGCTGGCTCCTGCGAGAGCCTGTCCTCGTCCTCCTCCTCCGAGTCCTCCTCCTCCGGGTCCTCCTCTTCATCCTCTGAGTCCTCAGCAGCTGGGCTGGGGGCACTCTCTGGGTCTCCCTCACACCGTACCTCAGCCTGGCTAGATGATGGTGATGAGCTGGACTTCAGCCCACCCCGCTGCCTGGAGGGACTCCGAGGGCTGGACTTTGATCCCTTAACCTTCCGCTGCAGCAGCCCCACCCCAGGGGATCCCGCACCTCCCGCCAGCCCAGCACCCCCCGCCCCTGCCTCTGCCTTCCCACCCAGGGTGACCCCCCAGGCCATCTCGCCCAGAGGGCCCACCAGCCCCGCCTCACCTGCTGCCCTAGACATCTCAGAGCCCCTGGCTGTATCAGTGCCACCTGCTGTCCTAGAACTGCTGGGGGCTGGGGGAGCACCTGCCTCAGCCACCCCAACACCAGCTCTCAGCCCCGGCCGGAGCCTGCGCCCCCATCTCATACCCCTGCTGCTACGTGGAGCCGAGGCCCCGCTGACTGACGCCTGCCAGCAGGAGATGTGCAGCAAGCTCCGGGGAGCCCAGGGCCCACTCGGTGAGTCCTCGGCCTACCCAACCTCTGTCCCCGCCTGCTGTCACTGACTCTGAGGGCCTGGCCCCAGCTGAACCCCTCTCCATTCATTTATATAGGTCCTGATATGGAGTCACCATTGCCACCCCCTCCCCTGTCTCTCCTGTGCCCTGGGGGTGCCCCACCCCCGCCCCCTAAGAACCCAGCACGCCTCATGGCCCTGGCCCTGGCTGAGCGGGCTCAGCAGGTGGCCGAGCAACAGAGCCAGCAGGAGTGTGGGGGCACCCCACCTGCTCCCCAATCCCCCTTCCGCCGCTCGCTGTCTCTGGAGGTGGGCGGGGAGCCCCTGGGGACCTCAGGGAGTGGGCCACCTCCCAACTCCCTAGCCCACCCGGGTGCCTGGGTCCCGGGACCCCCACCCTACTTACCAAGGCAACAAAGTGATGGGAGTCTGCTGAGGAGCCAGCGGCCCATGGGGACCTCAAGGAGGGGACTCCGAGGCCCTGCCCAGGTCAGTGCCCAGCTCAGGGCAGGTGGTGGGGGCAGGGATGCGCCAGAGGCAGCAGCCCAGTCCCCATGTTCTGTCCCCTCACAGGTTCCTACCCCCGGCTTCTTCTCCCCAGCCCCCAGGGAGTGCCTGCCACCCTTCCTCGGGGTCCCCAAGCCAGGCTTGTACCCCCTGGGCCCCCCATCCTTCCAGCCCAGTTCCCCAGCCCCGGTCTGGAGGAGCTCCCTGGGCCCCCCTGCACCACTCGACAGGGGAGAGAACCTGTACTATGAGATCGGGGCAAGTGAGGGGTCCCCCTATTCCGGCCCCACCCGCTCCTGGAGTCCCTTTCGCTCCATGCCCCCTGACAGGCTCAATGCCTCCTACGGCATGCTTGGCCAATCGCCCCCACTCCACAGGTCCCCCGACTTCCTGCTCAGCTACCCGCCAGCCCCCTCCTGCTTTCCCCCTGACCACCTTGGCTACTCAGCCCCCCAGCACCCTGCTCGGCGCCCCACACCGCCTGAGCCCCTCTATGTCAACCTAGCCCTAGGGCCCAGGGGTCCCTCACCTGCCTCTTCCTCCTCCTCTTCCCCTCCTGCCCACCCCCGAAGCCGTTCAGATCCCGGTCCCCCAGTCCCCCGCCTTCCCCAGAAACAACGGGCACCCTGGGGCCCCCGTACCCCTCATAGGGTGCCGGGTCCCTGGGGCCCCCCTGAGCCTCTCCTGCTCTATAGGGCAGCCCCGCCAGCCTACGGAAGGGGGGGCGAGCTCCACCGAGGGTCCTTGTACAGAAATGGAGGGCAAAGAGGGGAGGGGGCTGGTCCCCCACCCCCTTACCCCACTCCCAGCTGGTCCCTCCACTCTGAGGGCCAGACCCGAAGCTACTGCTGAGCACCAGCTGGGAGGGGCCGTCCTTCCTTCCCTTCACCCTCACTGGATCTTGGCCCAACCAAATCCCTTGTTTTGTATTTTCTGGAACCCCGACCACTACCCCAGGTTTCTAACTTTGTAACTTGCTTCTGATATGGGTCCCTAACCTGTAATCTCAGCTTCCCTACCCTGAACTGAAGGGTCCGCCCATCCCCCCCCACCCTCAATCCTGGGGGCCCTCGCACAAATCTGGGGTGGGGGGGGCTAGGCTGACCCCATCCTCCTCTCCCTCCAGGAGCCCCCAGCATGTCCTGACCTGTGCACGGGGATGGGGGGACAACTCCTACCCTTCTTTCCCCACATGCCTCACTAAACCACCTGACAACATTAATGAATAAACTGGTGAAAATGTGGCTGCTGAAGTGCTGGGGCCAAACTCAGTGAGTGAAGACAGACAGAGAGGGCAGTTTATCATTCTGTTTCCTTTTGGGGAGGCACCAAGGCAGGAGTTACTGCTGGGAGCCTCTAAGAGGTGGTATCTGCGAGAGGGAACCATGGGCACCCTGGGAGTCTAGGTCAGGAGTGGGGCTCAGGCTGGGCTTTGCTCCAAGCTGACATCCTTTTTATAGCTCTGCTATGATCTCCTCCAGCAGGTCCATCCTGGGGAGCCGTGAGGCACAGGTAGACCTAGGGCTACCTCAGGGATAAAGACCTAGAGTTACCTGGGGTCCTCCCATCCAAGGCCTCAGGTCTCACTTCTGCAGGCTGGAAAAGAGACCTCCTCTAGTCAGCTCAGTACCGGGTGCCTGCATGAGAGAAGACTGGAGCTGCCACCAGGTAGCCATGGCGCTCCAGCAGACCTGGGAGGGCGGATGGGGCACAGGCTGGGCTCAGGGTCCTCTGCTTAGCCTGCCCTCGTGGCCTTCCCTGCCAGCAGCCTCCCAGTGTGTGGGAAGCCTCCCTGTGGGTCAGCAGGCTGGGGATGGGCTCACAGGGCTGGGGCTCCAGCAGAGTAACCCTGTGTGTGTGCCGCAGCAGCCCCTGCAGGGCTGGAATCTCGGCTGAGAGCTTCCTCAAACTGCTCCACAGAGCTCTGGGTCCCCAGCAGGGAGGCTGAGTCCTAGAGGCTGGAGTTGGAGTGCAGGGAAGGGCCCTGGGGGAAGCAGAGTTGGTTAAGGGTCATAGGTGAATGAGGGGACAGTTGGGCGACCTTAAAGTTCCCTGGTCAAAGGAGAGGCAGCCAGGGAACTTGGGGTTGGTGACTCCTGGAGGGCGGGCGGAGGGGGTCACAGGTTAGCAATGGGACAGTCGTGCAGGGCTCTGGGGGTATCTGTACTGTTGAGCTGGGCTCCAGGCAGCGGTGCAGGCTGACCCTGGCTGTGGGGCTGTGGCCTGGGCTGGGCCCAGAGCTGATGCCTAGAGTCAAGCTGCTACCCAAGCTCCAGGCTGCACCCCTTGGGATCCTGCTGTGGCCTGTGACCTCAGGAGTCTCAGGCCTGCAGAGAGGGATGGCAGAGAGCTGGCACGGGTTGCTGAGGTGTCCCACAGCTCCCTTGGTCCCCCACAGCCCCGTCCTGGCTCCTACCTGGGATGGGATGGGGCCTGGGGACATTACAGGGGGCACACGCCTGGGTGTGGTCTTGGCTCTGTGAGCCACTTCACAGTACAGTTTCTCTGTGGGGACAGACCAGTTGTTCAGATGGGGGACACAGCTAAGCTGTGCCCAGCACCCGCCAGCATCCCTTCCTTGCCCTCTAACTTGGTGGGGAACCCTGGGGTGCAGGGGACAGCATGGTCCACTCCATCGGGGAGCTCACCTCAGGAGCCATGTCCTGTGAACTGGAGGCTGGGTGTGGGGACATGGGCCTGCCTGAGGTCCCATGGCCACCACCTACCCCCTGCTGACCTGCCCTGTACCTGGGCTGTGGCCTCCCGCAGTAGGTATCGGGTACTCTGCAGGCCGCCCCAGCAGTCAGTAGGTGCTAGGCCTAGCCCAGCTCAAATCAGGGCCTGGTAGGGTGCTGGCAGCTGGGGGTCCAGGGCCGGGCTCTCCCCTGCCTCCAGCTTGGCCTTCACCTCAGGTCCCCCTCTCCCAGCCCAGGGCAGCTGTCCTGCCAGGAAGCACAGTTAGGGACCCAAGCGGGAGGGTGCCTTCATGGGGTAGGGTGCAGCCACTCACTCACTCACCAGGAAAGACCTCCTGGGCCAGGATGCAGAAGCTGTAGAGGTCTGAGGTGGTGGTGGGCATGTCACCACAGATAGCTCAAGTGGCAGCCATGGGTACAGTTCAGGGGGCGGGGGAAGCCCTGGGCCTGGGCCTCCCCAGGGGTAGCCCTTCTGCCGCCTGTGGAGCCCAAGGGACCTGGTGAGTCGACGGCTGCTGGACAGGGACCTGCACCCACCACCAGACAGAGGAAAACTGAGACTCCAGGTCACACAGCCCAGCAGTGGTAGGGCCAGCACCCAGCTCCTATGCCACTCACAGTGCCCCTCTCCACCCCCACCTCCTCCCTGGGGCCTACAGGACACCACTGCCCATGGCCACGGAGGCTGGAGAATGGGGAGGAGGGGAGCGTGTAGGCCCGAGTCAAGGGGCAGCAGGCGGGGCAGACACTCACCTGGGCCGCAGCCAGCGCTGACACAGGAGGTGCCCGTGCTCCAGGTGGCCCACTTTAGCCAGGCCTGGCTGCACCAGCTACACAGCGTGGGAGGTGAAGCCGCTGTGAGCTCGCCAGTGGGCCTGCAGGAACAGCAGGGCCTTTAGCACCTGCAGCAGCAGGGGGCCGAGCGTCAGGCCTGGCACAGTCCTGGGTGCCTCCTCACTTGGTCTCCACAGGTGCAGCACCCCCTGCAGGGAGCCCAGCCACACAGGCTCAAAGAGAAGGCACAGCCCCGACAGCTCTGCAGAGGGACTCAGTGCCATCAGCAGCAACAGGCCAGGGTGGTGCAGCATGCTGGGCAGGAGGACAGCAGGCCACTCACCAGCAGGCCCCAGCCACACAGGAGATGCTCCTGGGCCCAGACTGCCCACCACGTGCCAGGGCAGGCGATCTGCACCTGCCATCGGACAGAGGAAAGACTGACCCCAGGTCACGCAGCCCAGCAGTGGGAGGGCCAGCACCCACCGCCTACCTCATCCTGGTGCCCTCCCCACTCCCACCTCCTCTCAGGCCTACAGGGCACTGCACACAGTACTGGTACCCACCCACTTTCCAGTGGGGGGATCGCCCCAGCAGGAGGGCTCCATGCCGGGTGCTGGCCCAGAAGTGAAGACTCTGGCCATGACTATGGCCACACACCCTTGTCTTCCGTGGGAGGGCCAACAGGAGGCTGGGCTGGGGGCTGGCACAGGTACCTGCGGTGCTGAAGGTCAGCCAGCAGCACATCTGTCTGGGTTCCAGGGGCCTTCGGCTGCTGCACGATCACGGTGTGACCCATCCACAGGAGGCTGGAGAATGGGGGCGGGGCAGTACAGGCCTGAGACGAGGGGGCTTTCCCTGGGAGGGGAGCAGGAGAGCTGACAAGGAAACAGCGGGGCTCTCACTTGGCCATGAGGGTGGGGAGCTGCTCTCATAGGTGCAGTCAGGCTCTCCCTGGGCTGCCAGCAGCTCCTTGGGGTCCACGAGGGGGATGTCCATTACCAGCCCTGGTGGCCACAGGCTACTCAGCTGGGGACAGGCAGGATCATGAGGCACGAAGAAGACAGGGGTGGTTCCCACTCCCACAACCGCTCCTGCTTACCTGACCAAACCCCAAGGCCGGGACTTGGGAGGCTCTGCTGATCTGCACTAGCCTCAGCGTCCTGGGGTGGGGACAGGCCGAGGGTAAGTCTGGGGTGGCTGGGAATGGCGGGTGGGTAGGCTTCAGGATGTGGACGGTTACCTGTCTGCCTGCATCAGCTTCAGGGAGGACAGGGAGCCAGGCGGGCTGTTCCCAAATCTGGCTTGCAACCGGTCCAGAGATGCCATGGGTGGCAACTGACCGTCATGCACTGACGCTGACATGTGGGCCCGACAGAGCTGCAACAGCTCCAGCAACTGGAGGAGGGCACGTGGGGTGAGGCCCGATGGGTGCCGGCCCTGATCCCTCACTCCCACCAGGGCCACTGCTCACCTCCTAGTTCTGCTTGGCCCCACCCTGCTCAGCCCAGTCTTGTGGTGTGCGACCCCACTGGTCATGCAGTCGCAAGTCACCCCCTGCCTGCAGCAGGGGCACCATCAACAGAGAAGGCGCCTGTGTGCACGGGGGTGCTGCCATGCAGGCAGCGGCTAGAGCAGAACAACGCAGGTGGGAGTCGATTAGGGAAGGGACTGAACAGGGACAAAAAGGGGCAGGATGGGGGCCCTGGGGGATGGGAGGAGTCACCATGTCATGGGAGGTGAATATGAGGATGGGAGGGGTCACGTGAGGACAGGATGGGGTCTTTGGGGAACAAGGATCACTGCGAGCATGGAGGCACTGGGAGAATGGGAACAGTCACTGGGGAATGAGAAGGGGTTAACTGAGAGAACAAAGAGGGTAACTGGGGGGACAGGAGGGTCACCAGGGAATGGAAGAGGCGTCACGAGGGAGAGATGCCTCGGGGAAGAGAGCCCTATCCTGGGATGGGGGGGCATCACTGGCTGGCCAGCCACTGGTTGGGCTTGGCACCAAAGGCCAGCAGGAACTGCATGGCAGAGCCGTGGCCCAGCAGCACTGAGAGGAATAGCGCTGTCTCCCCCGCGGAGTTCTCCCTGCCCACCTGGACACCTAAGGGGTGGGCAGGCTTAGGACGCCCCTGGCCCATACTCCTGGGTTAGAGGCCTGAGGGCCGCTAGGCAAACACCCTTGCCAATTCCCATCCTCCACAGCCCCTTCATGACTGGATGACTATGGACCCCAGGTTCCATCCCTGTGTCCTGGAACCCCTGCCCTCCAGCTGCTGAGGACCATGCCTCAAAATCCACCTCAACATAGTGCTCCCAAAATCATTAAGTCCACAGAGTTGAAACAAGGGGTGACATCTGCCTGCTGTGCAAACATCTATCCCCCAACCCAGGGGGATCAAAACCACACAAAGGTCCCAGGGGCCAGGAGGAAGTGGACTTCATGGGACTTTGACTTCCAGGAGCCTTGCGCACTGGCTGGGACAGGCAGACTCCACCCAGCTGTGACTCAGTGTGGTACACACAGGTCCCATGAGGCCAGCACTCAACTCTTCAAGTAAAGCAAACTCTAGATTTTGTCAGGAGATCTCTCAAATTTTATTTATTTTAATTTTTAATTTTTTGTAGAGATGGGGTCTCACTATATTGCCCAGGCTGGTCTTGGACTCCTGGGCTCAAGCATTTCTCCCACCTTGGCTTCCCAAAGTACTGAGATTACACACCTCAGTTTCCCAAAGTACTGCGATTACAGGCATGAGCCACCATGCGTGGTCTCAATTTTATTTTTGAAGCCTGCGTTTAAGGGCTCAATCCAGGTGGCAACCTCTTCCATGCCCATACCTCCAGGCCTCTGCCAATCCCCTCCTCATCCATCTTCCTGCTCAGCTCCCCCTCCCAACCACTCACCCCAGCCCCAAGCCCTGGGTCTCCAAACCCATCATTCCCCAGTTCCTCTTCCTCCAGCCCCTACCCCAGGTAGGGCAAATGCATGGTATCCTTGTCCTTGCACTCCTGTGTCCTTGGCCGACATGGCTAATTATTCATGCACTGGGCCCAACCCAGCGTGGTCTCTGCCACAAAACCCCTCCAAATGTGGACCTTCAGGAATCTCTGAGCACCAGATTTGTGGCCTTGCATTTGACTCATTAGCCCACTATCTTTTACAACAGCATCTTAACTGCCTTTCTGCACTCATCCTGCCCCACAGAGGCTTTTTTTTTTTTTTTTTTTTTGAGACAGAGTCTCAACCTGTTGCCCAGGCTGGAGTGCAATGGCGCAATCCTGGCTCGTTGCAACCTCTGCCTCCCAGGTTCCAGTGATTCTCCTGCCTCAGACTCCCAAGTAGCTGGGATTACAGGCATGTGCCACTATGCCAGGCTAATTTTTTTTTTAATCAAGATCTGCCATATTTTTTTTATTTTAGTAGAGCAGGGGTTTTGCCATGTTGGCCAGGCTGGTCTTGAACTCCTGACCTCCAGTGATCTGCCCGCCTTGGCTTCCCAAAGTGTTGGGATTACAGGCATGAGCCACTGTGCCTGGCCTTTTTTTTTTTTTAAAGACAGAGTCTTGCCAGGCATGGTGGCTCACATCTGTAATCCCAGCACTTTGGGAGGCCGAGGTGGGCAGATCACCTGAGGTCGGGAGTTCAAGACCAGCCTGACCAACATGGAGAAACCTCGTCTCTACTAAAACTACAAAAATTAGGCAGGTCTGGTGGCACATGCCTGTAATCCCAGCTACTTGGGAGGCTGAAGCAGGAGAACCACTTGAATGCAGGAGGCCGAGGTTGCGGTAAATGGAGATCGTGCCATTGCACTCCAGCGTGGGCAACAAAAGTGAAATTCCGTCTCAAAAATAAATAAATAAAATAAAATAAAGACCAGGTCTCACTGTGTCACCCAGGCTGGAGTACAGTGGTGTGATCGCAGCTCACTGCAGCCTCGACCTCCTGGGCTGAAGTGATCCTCCCACCTCAGCCTCCTGAGCAGCTAGGATTACAGCACACTCCACAGCACCCGGCCCAAGGTCTCTTCTTAAAACACAAATCACTTTTAAGGACAAGATAATCTTATATGAGTTGTTCCAAAGAAAAGAAAAATAGAAAAAGAAGGCAAGGCTCATTTTATGAGGCTAGCAGGACTTTAATTCCAAAACCAGATGAATTTCCAGAAACAGAAAGTAAGATTATATATCAATTGCATATATATGCAAAAACTTTAAATAAAATAAAATAGATTTATCCGCATAAAGTAAGGATGATTCAACATAAGAAAATCTATTGGCTGGGCGTGGTGGCTCATGCCTGTATTCCCAACACTTTGGGAGGCTGAGGCAGGTGGATCACCTGAGGTCAAGAGTTTGAAACCCCTTCTCTACTGAAAATTCAAAAAACTAGCCAGATGTAGTGGTATGCGCCTGTAATCCCAGCTACTCAGGAGGCTGGGACAGGCGAATCACTTGAATCTGGGAGGCAGAGGTTGCAGTGAGCAGAGATTGCACCATTGCACTCCAGCCTGGGTAATAAGAGTGAAACTCTGTCTCAAAACAAAAAAACAAACAATTAAAACTAGTAAGCAAGTTCAGAAAGTGGCCTGAAACACAATCAACTTTTCAAAAATCAAAACAGAAATTGTACATTGTTAATTTAATGGGTATTTGTTTTGAGACAGGGTCTCACTCTGTTGCCCAGGCTGGAGTGCAGTGGCCTGATCAAGGCTCAGTGCAGCCTCCACCTCTTGGGCTCAAGCAATCCTCCCTGCTCAGCCTCCCAAGTAGCTGGGACTACAGGCATATGATGCCACCACTCCCAGGTAATTTTTTTTAAATAGAGATAGGATCTTGCTATGTTGCCCAGGCAGGTCTCAAACTCCAGGACTCAAGCAATCCTCCTGTCTCGGCCTCCCAAAGTGCTGGGATTATAGGTGTGAGCCATGTGGAACAGGTTGCCCAGCCTAATTTAATGTTAATTATAATGTTAATTTCCTGCTTACCATGCCAATAGTTTCCTATCACATACACAAAATCCAACAAAACTCACACTCCTTTAGAGGCCCTTAACTGTGTGGACTTGTGGCCTCTTCAGCCTCAGGTCTCTCCAAGTCCTGCTGCTACTCATACATGGGCAGTTCTTTTGACTTCAGAGCATTTTCACAGCCTCTTCCATCACTCCCCACTTCTTTTTTTTTTTTTTTCTTTTGAGATGGAGTCTCGCTCTGTTGCCTAGGCTGGAGTGCAGTGGCACAATCTCAGCTCACTGCAACCTCTGCCTTCTGGGTTCAAATGATTCTCCTGCCTCAGCCTCCCAAGTAGTTGGGATTACAGGCACACACCACCATGCCTGGCTGATTTTTGTATTTTTAGTAGAGACGAGGTTTCACCATGATGGCTAGGCTGGTCTCAAACTCCTGACCTCAAGTGATCCGCCCACCTCGGCCTCCCAAAGTGCTGGGATTACAGGCATGAGCCATTGCACCCCACCATCTCTCCCCACTTCTTTTCACCTTTTTTGCTTGGCTGACTCTTACACTGTAAGACTCAAGCATCCTCCACCTGAAAGGCCATACTGTCTAGTGTCTCATCTTCATCCCACTGCATTTCATTCCCAATGGTCCAAGGGTCATGTTCACCCTTAAAGCCCCATCAGGGACCACAGAGCTCGGGACACGGTGTTCGGTACCACTGCTGACTGGCCAACTGAAGCCACACCCTCCATACAGCTCCTTGATCCTGTCCCCACAGATGTACCCGCAGCCAGGCCCTCACCTCTCCGCAGGAGCCTGGCTGGGCCCCATCCTGGGGCCCCCGCCACAGCCAGGTGGTGCAGACGGCCCACTTGGGTGTCTAGATCCCTCTTGGAGCCCAGCTCCACTGGGAAGCGAAAGGGCGGCGAGGGCATCTGTGGGCTGCGGCTCAGTCGGCTCCTGGGCAGGGATCCGATAGGGGGTCTCATCAGGGAAGGGGGATGTGAAGGACTGGAACTTTGGGGACAACAAAACAATGAAGACAGAGCTGGCTGGGGGTCCTGGGGGCGCAGTCTAGACTGGAAGGGGATTTAGGAGGGGTCTGATGGGAAGGGAGGTAGCTGAATGAGAAAAGGGGGTGGCTTTGGGAGGGAGACACACCAGAAGGTCTGGGGTCGCAGGGAGGCTGAGAGCTGAGGGGGATCTAAGGCAATCGGGAGGCTGGGAGGGGGCTTAGGGCTGGGGTCGGGCGTGCCAGGGTGGCAGAAGGGCTGCGAGGATAGGATCCGAGCTTGGGAAAGGAGTCGGAGGGCTCAGGAGGAGGCTCTGAAGGCTGCGGTGGGAGGAAGAGGCGCCTGTGGTTTAGGATCTGAGAGGAGGTGAGACGGGTCTTGGGGAGGCTCTGGGGACAGCGTCTGTGGGGTCCGTGGGGTGGATGGGGTCTGAGGGCAGCAGGCGCGCTCTGAAGGAGGAGAGGGCGCTGATGGCAGGATCTGCCGACTGTGCGAGGGTCTGCGGGTGGGACGTGTGGACTAAGGACTAGGGAAGTGTCTGTGTGTTGGGGGTGGGGGCTACAGGCTGGGAAATGGGGCTCTGAGGACAGTGTCTCGGGCTGCGGAAGGGGTCAGTGGAATGGGGACAGGGTTTGCTAAAGGGGCGGGCAGGGGTGTGGTCTGAGAGCCGCGGAAGAGAAGGACAGGGTGGGAGGGGCCTGAGGGCTGGGGGAAGGGTCTGAGGGTGATCTGAGGGCCCAGAAAGCTCTGGGAAAGTTCTGGGCCCACACCCCAGTCCAGGTGGCTTTGCACTCACCGTTGGGCTAGATAGTGGCCGCCACCTGACTGCCACATGATCCCGCCGGCTGTATGAGCGGGAATCCGAGGTGCTTGAGCACCAGTGGCCTCCCGCAGCGCCTGCGCAATAGCACCCCCTTCCCCAACACAGCCCCAGCCACTCAGCCTGGGCCCCACAGCCCTGACCAGTCGGGGCTGTCACTGTCTGAGGATGGGGCTGTCTACCCACACCGGACTAAGCCCTGTAAGGCAGGGCCTTGGGTCGTTCTTGTCACTGTTGTGTTCACAGCGTTGTTCACCCCAGAACCTAGCTCAAAAGAGGCCTCATTCAGTGCTTTTATTCTCGCTGTGTCGCCCACAGCGTTGTTCACCCCAGAACCTAGCTCAAAAGAGGCCTCATTCAGTGCTTTTATTCTCGCTGTGTCGCCCAGGCTGGGGCGCAGTGGCGCGATCTCGGCTCACTGCAACCTCCATCTCCCAGGTTCAAGTAATTCTCCTTCCTCAGCTTTCCAAGTAGCTGGGATTACAGGTGCACGCCACCACGCCCGGCTCATTTTTGTATTTTTAGTAGACACAGGGTTTCACCATGTTGGCCAGGCTGGTCTCCAACTCGGGACTTCTGCCCACCTTGGCCTCCCAAAGTGCTGGGATTACAGGCATGAGCCACTGCACCTGGCGTTTTTCTCAGACAGAATCTCACTCTGTTGCCCGGGCTGGTGTGCAGTGGCGAGATCATGGCTCACTCCAGCCTCCACCTCCAGGGCTCAAGCCAACCTCCTGCCTCGGCCTTCCAAGTAGCTGGGACTACAAGCACAGGCCACCCACCACACCTAGCTAATTTTTTTTTTTTTTTTTTAAGATGGAGTCCTGCTCTGTCGCCAGGCTGGAGTGCAGTGGCACGATCTTGGCTCACTGCAACCTCCATCCCAGGTTCAAGTGATTCTCCTGCCTCAGCCTCCCAAGTAGCTGGGATTACAGGCGAGTGCCACCATGCCCGGCTAATTTTTGTATTTCTAGTAGAGATGGGGTTTCACCATGTTGGGCAGGATGGTTTCGATCTCTTGACCTCGTGATCCGCTGGCCTCAGCCTCCCAAAGTGCTGGGATTACAGGTGTGAGCCACCGTGCCTGGCTAGCTAATTTCTTTCTTTCTTTCTTTCTTTCTTTCTTTCTTTCTTTCTTTCTTTCTTTCTTTCTTTCTTTCTTTCTTTCTTTCTTTCTTTCTTTTCTTTCTTTCTCTTTCTTTCTTTCTTTCTTTCTTTCTTCTTTCTCTTTCTTTCTTTCTTTCTTTTTCTTTCTTTCTTTCTTTCTTGAGATATGGGGTTTCACTATGTTGCCCAGACTGGTCTCAAACTCCTGACCTCCAGCAATCCACCTGCCTTGGTCTCCCAAAGTGCTGGGATTACAGGCATGAGTCACTGAACCTAGTTTCATTCAACTCTTATTAACTGAGAGAATGGCTTGGCTCTTTCTTCTGTCCCTCCCTCGCCACGTGGCCTGGGCCGAGCCCCTTGACTTCAGTGCCGTGGTGTCTGCTCTCCATGTGTGCCCTTCCTTTAGGCATCCCCTGGGATGAAGAAAGTTCTGCATCAGTCACTGGCCAGACCCAACCCAGGACGGGCTGCCTCAGAGGTGAGGAAGGCTTCCTTAGTCCTCCATCAATGCCCTGGCTATGCTCAACAGGTGTCTAACAATCTTTTTTTTTTTTTTTTGAGACTGAGTCTCACTCTTTTGCCCAGGCTGGAGTGCAGTGGCATGATCTCAGCTCACTGCAAGCTCTGCCTCCTGGATTCACACCATTCTCTTGCCTCAGCCTCCCGAGTAGCTGGGACTACAGGCGCCTGCCACCACGCCCGGATATTTTTTTGTGTTTTTAGTAGAGACGGGGTTTCACCATGTTAGCTAGGATGATCTCTATCTCCTGACCTCGTGATCCACCCGCCTCGGCCTCCCAAAGTGCTGGGATTACAGGCGTGAGCCACTGTGCCCGGCCTCTTTTTCTTTTTCTTTTTTTTTTGAAACACAGTCTCTTTTTGTCACCCAGATTGGAGAGCAGTGGTGCAGTCATAGGTCACTGCAGCCTCAAACCCCTGGGCTCAAGTGATCCTCCTGCCTCAGCCTCCTGAGCTGGGACCACAGGCATGCACTACCATGCCCTACTGATTTAATTTTTTGTAGAGAAAGAATATTGCTATGTTGCCCAGGCTGGTCTTGAACTCCTAGGCTGAAGCAAGCCTCCCACCTTGGCCTCCCAAAGCACTGGGAGTATAGGCAAGAGCCACCACTCCCAGCCTAAGGATCTCTCTTGAACTGCAAAACCCCTAGCTTGGGCTGGCTGAGGTCAAGATGAGCCCTTCCCCAAGGAGGCGGCGTCAGTGCAGGACAGCAGCCTAGGCAGCGCCTAAGGACCTTTATTGACCACATGACCCCCTCAGGGGTGCTAGTGGGGTATCCTTCGGTATCCTGGCAGCAGCCGCCGCCACAGTTCTTGGCTGAGCAGTTCCTGTTCCCTGCGGGCACCCTGAAGCACGCTCCGGTTTTCCTGGGCCCTCCGGATCAGGTAGGGGATTACCTCCTCCAAGGAGCCATAGGGGATGGACTTATACACTACATAGCCAGCCTGCCCTGCAGGGAGAGTGGGTTTTGTTTTTCGTTTTTGGTGTTTTTCTGAGAGTCTCGCTCTGTTGCCCAGGCTGGAGTGCAGTGGCGCAATCTCGGCTCACTGCAACCTCCGCCTCCAGGTTCAAGCGATTCTCATGCCTCAACCTCCAGAGTGGCTGGGATTATAGGCGCTTGCCACGACGCCCAGCTCATTTTTGTATTTTTAGTAGAGGTGGGGTTTCACCATGTTGGCCAGGCTGGTCTCAAACTCCTGACCTCAAGTTATCCTCCTGCTTTGGCTTCCCAGAGTGCTGGGATTATAGGCGTGAGCCACCATGCCCAGCTTGGAGTGTTGACAGTGTATGGGCTTGGGCTGGGGAGACACTCCCCAGTCCCCACCTGGAACAGAGACTTCTGTTTCTGAGAACATGGCAGATTAAGTGAGTTGGATAAAATTTCTAACTGAAAAAGCTAAAAGTCCTGGAGGAGCAAACTTTTTTTTTTCCTCTTAGACAGAGTCTTGCTCTGTGGCCCAGGCTGGAGTGCAGTGGTGTGATCATGACTCACTGCTGCTTTGACCTCCCAGTCTCAAACAATCCTCCCACCTCAGCCTCCTGAATAGCTGGGAACACAGGCATGCACCTCCATGCCCAGCTAACTGTTTGTATTTTATCTTAATTGATTAATTAATTAATTTATTTTGAGACAGAGTCTTGGTCTGTTGCCCTGGCTGGAGGGCAGTGGCACAATCTCAGCACACTGACCAACCTGGCCAGCATGGTGAAACCCCGTCTCTACTAAAAATACAAAAATTGGCCAGGCATGGTGGTGTGTGCCTATAATCCTGGCTACTGGGGAGGCAGAGGCAGGAGAATCACTTGAACCCAGGAGGTGGAGGTTGAAGTGAGCTGAGATCGTGCCACTGCACTCCAGTCTGGGCGACAGCGCCAGACTCTGTCTCAAAAACAAAATAAATAAGCTGGGCGTGGTGGCTCACGCCTGTAATCCCAGCACTCTGGGAGGCCAACGCAGGCAGATCACCTGAGGTCAGGAGTTCGAGACCAGCCTGGCAAACATGGTAAGACCCCATCTCTATTAAAAATACAAAAATTAGTTGGGCATGGTGGCAGCCACCTGTAATCCCAGCTACTTGGGAGGCTGAGGCAGGAGAATCCCTTGAACCTGGGAGGCAAAGGTTGCAGTGAGCCAAGATGGCGCCACAGGACTCCCACCTGGGTAACAGAGCAAGACTCTGTCTCAAAATAAATAAATAAATAAATAAAATAAAAGAGAAAATGAGAACCCAGAGAGAGAAGAGACACACAGTAAGCCACTTCTGCCCCAAAAGCAAAACCGAGGTGCTATTTGATGACTTCACAGAGTTGCAGGGGGGACATTGAGTCAGTCTTCAAGCCTGACTGAGGTGAGAGTTATAAGGGAGAACTTCCCCAAGTTAAGCTGGAACCCAAAAATCTACACCCTCAGAGTAAGAGTTAATGAAAAGTCAACCCTGCAACCTTCCCCCAGTTCCAGGAAATGGTCTTGGCCATAAACAGATCAAGGAAGAAAACAGAAAAATCCACCTCTGCAAAGTTGGGGCTATGGGTTAACCCCCTTATGTATTCGCAGCTCAAATTTGCGCCATGGGGTGTCTCAAGAAACCTCAAGCTGTGAATTTAGGATAAAGAGATTTCGCTCTGCTTAGCACCTGGCAGAAGGAAACGTTAATTATCTGGTGTCAGGCCCTGAGGAGCAGCAGAGTAAAGATAACAAAACACACAGGAAATAATACACCATGATCAAGAACCAGCAGAAATGACAGACAGCAGACACAGAGACACAGCCTTGGAAGGCCCGCAGACACTGGAATGACAGATCTCTCTGGAAGGATCTGGAGGCTGGGCCTTGGTTGGGAATAGAAGGTCTCTGGCTGGGAGGGTGTGAGGCCTGGGGCTTGATGGGGGTGGGGGAGCCATTCACATACCCAGTGCCAGAGAGACGTGGTCACACATGCCCAGAAGTTGTCCGAAACAGACAGTCCCATCCAGAGGAATGCCCAGCTCCCACATGCTACAGAAAAGGCCACATCATCAGTCCAGACCGTGGCTGCATCTAGAGCTTAAAGTCAGCCACTATGCACCCATATGGTGGCTCCAGTAATTCAAATATTGACGTACTTCCAAACTCAATGATACATAATAACCAGTCCTTTGCATTCCTTGAAGGTCCCCCAGTGACTCCCAGCCAGTTCCCTGGAGCCCTCAGACCTCCTCATGCCCCAGCAAATAAGGGGCAACGTCTTGTCCATCTGGGACCTATAAGCACTTACAGGTATACCAGGGGTTAATGTGTTTGTTTGTTTGTTTGTTTGTTTGTTTGTTTTAAGAGGTAGGATCTTGCTTTGTTACCCAGGCTGGAGTGCAGTGGCTCAAGCACCGCTCACTGCAGTCTCAACCTCTTGGGCTCAAGTGATCCTTCCACCTCAGCCTCCAGAATAGCTGGGACTACAGGTGTGCGCCACCACACCCAGCTGTTTTTTTTTTTTTTAATTTGTTGTAGAAATGGGATCTTGCTATGTTGCCCAGGCTGGTCTCAAACA
Organism: Hylobates moloch; assembly: GCF_009828535.3. NCBI lineage: Eukaryota > Metazoa > Chordata > Mammalia > Primates > Hylobatidae > Hylobates > Hylobates moloch. Next base: position 64,109,666 of record NW_026652287.1, read on the forward strand.
ATCTTCCGCCTCCACCTCCCAAAGTGCTGGGATTATAGGTATGTGCCAACCATGCCTGACTATAAATATTTTTAAAATTCTCCCCAGAACACCTCTGTCCGTCTCTGGCATTTGAACAAGGGAGAGGAAGGGAGGGCCCTTTTGTGGGCACCTATTTCCCACCCATCCCTCCACCTCATACCGCTTGGTTGCCTGGCGAACAGATTCCTCATTGTGGGAAGCCACCATGAGGTGGCACATGGGGCCATGGTGGGCCACGTGCGTCAGCATCAGTTCCAGGCAGCGGCTGTAACTGAAGGGAGATGATCTGTTCAGCTCACCTGGTGGTAAGAGTCAGGCCCCAGTGACTGGGGTGGGTGGGGTGCTCCTAAGCGAGGGGTCTCTGGAACCAGTACCCTGTTCCATCTGCACCAGTTGTAAGGGACATCCCTTCTCTGAGCCACTTTCATCTTTTGGGGTTTTGTTTGTTTTTGAGATGGAGTCTCACTCTGTTGCCCAGGCTGGAATGCAGTGGTAATCTCAGCTCACTGCAACCTCCACCTCCCAGGTTCAGGTGATTCCCCTGCCTCAGCCTCCCGAGCAGCTGGGATTACAGGCGTGCACCATCACACCCGGCTAATTTTTGTATTTTTAGTAGAGACGGGGTTTCGCCATGTTGCCCAGGCTGGACTCAAACTCCTGACCTCAGGTAATCTGCCTGCCTCAGCCTCCCAGAGTGCTGGGATTACAGGCGTGAGCCACTGCACCCGGCCCCACGTTAATCTCTTGTCACTGTGAGTTTCCGAGCAACACTGTTGTGAGGATGGAGTGAGATAAGGGGGGTATGAAGTCTTTGGGACAGTGGCGGCGGTCTCACAGGAGAGGGTCGCATCATGTGCACAAGATGACATTTCCCCAAGGTTATAATAACTGCTGCACTGTCAACAGAACATCACTAGCAACAGCCCAAATGTCCATAAATGGGGAACTGGCTAAGGAAACTGTGGCACAGAGAAGATAGTGCTCTATCGCGCAACTGTGAAAAGGAAGGAAGACACTGTCTGGGTACTGACACGGAAGAGGAAATAGATTGGTAAACGCCTTGCAAGCATGCTGCAGGCCACGGGCCACGCTACGTACTTCACATCCTCTGTGGGTCTTCCCTATCGCCCCCCAGACCTGTTTTCTACCCTTCTCTGCCCCTCAGGAAGCTGACACTTTTGCCCCACATCTCCCATGGAGTCATGTGCAGGAAGGAGTGTGGGTGTCTCACCTCGGCCCCTCCCTGCTCACCCTGACTGTGCTCTCTGTGTGGCCACAGCTCCTTAAGGTGGCCCCTCTTCTTCAACTACAGCAAAGGGGTTGAAATAGCTTCCTAATAGCTTCCCTGACTTTGCCTACACTTCCCTTTCGTTTTGTGTTTTTTAGAGACTGGGTGTCACGCTGTTGCCCAAGTTGGAGTGCAGTGGCGCGATCTCGGCTCACTGAATCCTCCAACTCCTGGGCTCAAGCGATCCTCCCATCTTGGCCTCCCAAAGTGCTGAGATTACAGGTGTGAGGTCCTGCACCTGGTCCCTGACACTTCTATAAACAGCCCCTTCACCACATTTCCTTTAGTTAAAACCCTTTGTGCAGAATTCTGTTTCCTTTGGAGAAAGCTAATCACTCATCTAATTCCCAAATCAACTCTGGGAGGCAGATGTTCTTATTCCCTTTTTACAGAGCGGGGAGACTGAAGCTGAGAAGGGTTCCATCTCTCGTTCCCAGGTCACACAGCTAGAGGTGGCCAGGCTGGGATTTGAAGTCAGGCTGTCTGATGCTCCAGAGCCCAGGCTCCTTATCGGTAGGCTATTCTGCCTTTAAAACGCACAGTCAAGGCTGGACATGCTGGCTCACGCCTATAATCCCAACACGTGGGGAGGCCAAGGCAAGAGGGCTGCCTGAGCCTAGGAGTTCGAGACTAGCCTGGGCAACAAAGGGAGACCCCGTGTCTACAAAAATAAAAAAACGTGTTGGGCATGGTGCTGTGCGCTGGTGGTCTTAGCTACTTGGGAGACTGAGGTGGGAGGATGGCTTGGGTCTGGGGAGTCAAGGCTGCAGTGAGCCAAGATCGCACCACTGCACTCCAGCCTCGGCAACAGAGTGAGACCCTGTCTCAAAAATAACTTTAAAAAACAAATGAAAAAGGCCAAATATACAAGGTCACATATTGTATGATTCCATTTATATGATTGTCTAGAATAGGGAAATCCAGAGACAAAAAGTAGGTTAGTGGGTTCCAGGGCTGAGGGGAGGAGGGAACAGAAGGCGACTGACTGCGCATTCATATGAGGTTACTTTTTGGGGTGATGAAAATATTCTGGAATCAAAGAGTGGTGATGGTTGCACAATTTTGGGAGTATACTAAACTCCGCTGAATTGTACATGTTAAAATTGCAAATTCTATGATATGTGAATTATATTTCAATATTTAAAATAATAGTGCAAATTATTATTATTATTTTTTTTTTCGAGACGGAATCTCGCTCTGTTGCCCAGGCTGGAGTGTAGTGGCGCAATCTCGGCTCACTGCAAGCTCCGCCTCCTGGGTTCACGCCATTCTCCCACCTCAGCCTCTCCGAGTAGCTGGGACTACAGGCGCCCGCCACCACGCCCGGCTAATTTTTTTGTATTTTTAGTGAGACAAGGTTTCACCGTGGTCTCGATCTCCTGACCTCGTGATCCGCCCGCCTCAGCCTCCCAAAGGGCTGGGATTACAAGCGCGAGCCACCGCGCCCAGCCAATAGTGCAAATTATTATTACTATTTTGAGACAGAGTCTCACTCTGTCGCCCAGGCTGGAGTGCAGTGGCACAATCTTGGCTCACTACAACCTTCGCCTCCTGGGTTCAAGCGATTCTCCTGCCTCAGCCTCCTGAGTAGCTGGGATTACAGGCATGCACCACCACACCCGGCTAATTTTTGTATTTTTAGTAGAGACAGGGTTTCACCATGTTTGTCAGGCTGGTCTCAAACTCCTGACCTTCAGGTTATCTACCTGCCTCAGCCTCCCAAAGTGCCGGGATTACAAGCGTGATCCACCATGCCCGGCCATAATTTTTTATGTTTAATGTTTTTACAGATGGGGTCTTGCTATGTTGCCCAGATTGGGCTCAAACCCCTGGGCTCAAGCAATCTTCCCGCCTCAGCCTCCCAAGTAGTTGGGATGACAGGTGCACACCACTGTGCCTGGCTTGGTGCCAGTTAAGCTGATGGTACACAAATATGCCCTGGAGCCCCTGCAGATCTTGGACATAAGCCTAGATTCCAAGCATGGCTAGGCCACCTGCTCTGTAACCTGGCTGAGTCCCTGTGGCCCCCAGAGAAGGTACCAAGAAGCAAAGCTCTAAGGAGGTGAGGGAAGGGGCCATGCCACTGTCCGCAGTGGGAATGTCCCAGGCAGTGGAAACAGGATGTACCAAGCCCCTGGGTAGCATGGAGAAGGCCAGTGTGGCTGTAGTGGAGTGAGGGAGAGGAAGAGAGGGAGGGAAAATTAGGGAAGTGACAGGGAGCATGTGGGGCTTAGAGGCCACTGTAAGGATTTCTTTTTGTTTGTTTGTTTGTTTGTTTGTTTTGAGACAGAGCCTCGCTCTGCTGCCCAGGCTGAAGTGCAGTGGTGCAGTCATGGCTCACTGCAGCCTCGAACTCCTGGCCTCAAGTGATCCTCCCACCTCAGCCTCTTAAGTGGCTGGAACTACAGACATGTGCTACCACACCTGACTATTTTAAAAATTTTTTTAGAGATGGGGTCTCCCTATGTTGCCCAGGCTGGTCTCCAACTCCTGCTCTCAAGTGAATCTCTAGCCTCAGCCTCCCAAAGCACTGGGATTACAGGTATGAGCCACTGCACCCAACCACTAGGTGTTATTATTTCCTGCAGAGGCCGGCTGGCCCAGGCCTACCTCTGACTGGTGGCCTCATAGTCAGGCTGAGTGGGGTCTTTCATCCCATGGAGCTGGGCCACCGCTCTCTCCTTGTCCAGATATGCACCTCGTACCAGCTTCACTCCGAAGGCCAGGCCGGCCCTGTGCGCGGCCTCTGCATCCCTCCCCAGCCGCTCGAATGTGTCCTGTAGGGCACGCGGGCAGGTTCTGGTAGGTCAGGGTGTGGGTACCCCAGCCTGCACCTCCCGGAACACACTGCACACCTTTAGACAGGCCTGGTAGGTGTTCCACACCCAGGGCCCACCTTCACCAGGGCTGTTCCAGCACACGGCCAGGGCAGCCACCAGCAGCGAGAGCGCGGGGTTCAGTGAGGTGTACTCTGCATCCACCAGGAGCCGCACGTGCCGGGCCCGGGCATACTGATGGCAACAGAGACGATGGTCAGGGCTCCGGGTGTCCAGCAGGGGCAGTGGAGCCAGATCCCAGCAGGAGGGGTTACCTGTGCCACCCGATGCAAGCGGCTGAGGGAGGCCTGGAGGTGCTGGTTCTGCTCGGCATTGAGGCAGGAGACCTGGAGGCTCTAGGGGGCAGCAGGGGAAGTGGGAAAAAGCTTAGAAGTTGCTAGAAATCTAAAAATGAGCAATATCAGTTAGGTACTATTTATTGAGGGGGTTATGAGCCTAGAATCAGGGCTTGAATCCAGGCTCCACTACCTACTGTGTGACCTTGGGCAAGTTATATAACCTTTCTGGGCCTCAGTTTTTGTCTGTTTGTTTGTTTGTTTTTTGAGACAGAGTCGTGCTCTGTTGCCCAGGCTGGAGTGCAGTGGCTTGATCTCAGCTCACTGCAACCTCTGCCTCCCGGGTTCAAGTGATTCTCCTGCTTCAGCCTCCTGAGTGGCTGGGATTACAGGTGCCCGCCACCATGCCCGGCTAATATTTGTACTTTTAGTAGAGACAGGGTTTCACCATGTTGGCCAGGGTGGTCTCGAACTCCTGACCTCAAGTGATCTGCCCACCTCGGCCTCCCAAATTGCTGGGATTACAGGCATGAGCCACTGTGCTCAGCCCTCCCTGCTACTCTTTGAACACGAGGGCACCTTCCCACCTCCAGGCCTTTACCTGCTCCCATGTTTCCTTCAAGTATTTGCTCTGATGTCACTTTCTCAACATAGTTTTCCCAGCTATACATTGGCAACTTCTTTTCCTCTTCCTCAGCCTTATTTTCCCCTACTTGTTACGTACTGACTTTTGTTTTGCTGAGACAGGGTCTTGCTGTGTTGCCCAGGCTGGAATGCAGTGGCGCGATCATGGCTCACTGCAGCCTCTACCTCCCCAGCTCAAGCAGTCCTCCTGCTTCAGCCTTCCAAGTACCTAGGACCACAGGCACCCACCACCATGCTGGGCAAATTTTTTACTATTTGTAGTCAAGGTCTTCCTATGTTGCCCAGGCTGGTCTCAGACTCCTGGGCTCAAGCGATCCTCCCACCTCAGCCTTCCAAAGTGCTGGGATTCTGACTTTGGTTTTAATTATTGTCTCTTGCCCCTGACTTGCAAGTAAGTGCCTCGAGGTCAGGGATTTCGCCTTCATGCCTCCTCGGCCCCTAGCACCGTGTCTGGGACAAGATAGATGTTCAGCAAACACTTCAGGAGTGGATATGCTTGTAACATGGAAATAAGAACCGTTTCTAACTCACAGCCTTATGCAGATTCATCCGGCTGAATGTGAGCTGCTGGTGACTCCGGGGAGTCTGGCTGAGTTCAAAGAAGTTGGGAAATGGAAGAAAGAGGAACAGGTAGGGCTGAAAGCTTTATTATATCCAACAGGGTCGATACAGATGACATAGGCCTAGGCTTGCTCATGGAATGCCACCTGGAGGCCGGTTGGGCTGGAAGCTGCAACCCTCCCCATGGTGGGGAGAATGCTGCCTCCTGGAGAAGGGAAGAGCTGGAGGCAGCAGCCTGGTTTCCTCTTCCCCCGTCAGAGCATTATCTCCCGCTTGACTTGGGGCATAGTCTCAGACCCTCAGGGAGCTATTTCAGACTCCCACCAAATATTTAACTCATTTAATATTTACCACTCTCTAATGTACCAACTGTTATTATCCCCCATTTTCTAGATGGGGAAACTGAGGCACAGAACAGGGAAGTCACTTGTCAAAAGTCACACAGCTAACTCAGGGCAGACCTGAGGTTTAAACCTCAGCCTTTCCAGAGCCTGGCTCTTTCTCTCTTTTCTCCCTTCCTCCCTTCCTCCCTCCCTCCCTCCCTCCCTTCCTTCCTTCCTTCTTTCTTTCTTTCTTTTTTGAGACAGATCTCACTCTGTCTCCCAGGCAAGAGTGCAGTGGTGCAAGTTCAAGTGATTCTCCTGCCTCAGCCTCCTGAGTAACTGGAACTACAGGCACATGCCACCACTTCTGGATAAGTTTTATATTTTTAGTAGAGATGGGGTTTCACCATGTTGCCCAGGCTGGTCTCAAACTCCTGACCTCAAGTGATCCACCCCGATTTAGCCTCCCAAAGTGCTGGGATTACAAGTGTGAGCTACAGCACCTGGCCCTCTTTTCTTCTCTTTCTTTCTTTCCTTCTTTCTTTCTTTCTTTTTCTTTTTCTTTCTTTCTTTCCTTCTTTCTTTCCTTCCTTCCTTCCTTCCTTCCTTCCTTCCATCCTCCCTCCCTCCCTCCCTGCCTCCTTCCCTCCCTCCCTTCCTCTCTCCCTCCTTCTTTCTTCACTCTCAAACTTGCCAGTCAAGCAATCCTCCCACCTTAGCCTCCCAAGTAGCCAGGATTACAGGTGCCTGCCACCACCTCCAGCTAATTTAAAGAAATTTTTTGTAGAGATGAGGGCTTACTGTATTACTCAGGTTGGTATTGACCTCGTGGGCTCAAGTGACCCTCCTGCCTGGGCTCAAGTGAGCCTCCAATTTCAGCCTCCCAAAATGCAGATTACAGGCATGAGGCACCGCACCCAGCCTGTTTTAATCCTTAAAACCACTGAGAAGTTGCTGTCACTCTCCCTACAGGAATAAACAAAAGCTCATGAAGAGGTCAACTCCTTACTCTCCAAAGCTGATTTTCTGAACCATGAAATCTTGTTTCTATGTGTTCTCTGACACACTTTAAAAGTTACAAATAAGGCCGGGTACAGTGGCTCATACCTGTAATCCCAGCACTTTGGGAGGCCGAGGCATGTGGATCATGAGGTCAGGAGTTCAAGACCAGCCTGGCCAACATAGTGAAACCCCATCTCTACTAAAAATACAAAACTTAGCTGGACGTGGTGGTGTGCACCTGTAGTCCCAGCTACTCAGGAGGCTGGGGCAGGAGAATTGTTTGAACCCGGGAGGCAGAGGTTGCAGTGAGCGGAGATCGCACCACTGCACTCCAGCCTGGGCAACGGAGCCAGACGCTGTTTCAAAAAAAAAAAAAAAAGCTGGGCATGGTGGCTCACACCTGTAATCCCAGCACTTTGGGAGGCTGAGGCGGGCATTTTACCTGAGACCAGGAGTTCGAGACCAGCTTGGCCAACATGGTGAAGCCTCATCTCTACTAAAAATACAAAAATTAGCTGGGCGTGATGGCAGGCGCTTGTAATCCCAGCTACTCGGGAGGCTGAAGCAGGAGAACCTGGGAGGCGGAGGTCGCAATGAGCCGAGATTGCGCCACTGCATTCCAGCCTGGGCGACAGAGCAAGACTCTGTCTTAAAATAATAATAATAATAAATAAATAAATAGATAAATAAAAATTACAAATAAAAAAAGATTAGAAAAAGAAACATCAGCATGTCCTCTATAGCATTGTTTGGGAGGGTGGAGACACAGAGGCCACCCAGGGGTTCACCCCAGGAGAGGTAAACCATGCAGCAGCTAGAATCAACCATTGGAAGCAGTGGGGGCCAGGCATGGTGGCTCAGCCCGTAATCCCAACAATTTGGGAGGGTGAGGCAAGAAGATTTTTTTTCTTTTTTTGAGACGGAGTCTCACTCTGTCACCAGGCTGGAGTGCAGTGGCTCAATCTCGGCTTACTGCAACCTCCGCCTCCCGGTTCGAGCGATTCTCCTGCCTCAGCCTCCCAAGTAACTGGGACTACAGGTGTGCACCACCATGTCCAGATAATTTCTGTATTTCTATTAGAGACAGGGTTTCACCATGTTGGCCAGCCTGGTCTTGAACTCCTGACCTCCAGTAATCCATCCGCCTCAGCCTCCCAAAGTGCTAGGATTACAGGCGTGAGCCACCGTCCCCGGCCATGTTCTAAATCTTGATAGGGATTTGGATTGCTCAAGTGTGTGTGTTGGTTAAGGTTCATCAAAGGGCACATTTACAATGTGTGTAGTTCATTGTTTTACCTTGAAAGAAAAAAAGTAATCTGAATAATTATTGGGCTCTAATTAATGAGTCCATTATTCATATCCTGAAGCATTTAGGGGGAAAACATGTCTGCAATTTACTTTGAAATGCACCAAAAAATAAGATGGATTGATGGATGGATAGAGGAATAGAGGGATAGATATGATTTAAAGCGAGTATAGTTAAAGGTGGCGGGTACATGCATGTTCATGTACAATTCTTTTTACTTTTCTGTATATTTGAAAATTTTTATAATAGAATATTGGGGAAAATATGCCCCCCATGAATGGTATACACTTGGCAAAACAAAATCATAGAAACAAAAAGATATGCATTATACAAGACGGCAGGCTGGGTGTGGTGGCTCACACTTATAATCCCAGAATTTTGGGAGGCTTGAGGCCGTGAGTTTAGAGACCACCCTGTGCAACACAGTAAGACAAAGAGAAAGAGAGAGATCGAGAGGAGGGAGATAGAGAAGGAAGGAAGGAAGGAAGGGAGAGGAGAAAGAAGGAAAAAAAAAAGAAGGACCAGGCCAGGTGGCTCACCTGTAACCACCCTTTGAGACCGAGGCGGGCGGAGACCATCCTGGCTAACAGGGTGAAACCCCGTCTCTACTAAAAATACAAAAAATTAGCTGGGCGTAGTGGCGGGCACCTGTAGTCCCAGCTACTTGGGAGGCTGAGGCAGGAGAATGGCGTGAACCTGGGAGGCGGAGCTTGCAGTGAGCCGAGATCGTGCCACTGCACTCCAGCCTGGGCGATAGAGTGAGACTCTGTCTCAAAGAAAAAAAAAAAAGAAAAGAAGGAAGGAAGGAGAGAGAGCGAAAGAGGAAGGGGAAGGAAGGAGAGAGAAAGAAAGAAAAAAAGATGGAGTAGTGTTGAAATAGAATATGGAGATAGAAAGGAATTAATGATTGAATGAACAAACTAAGACCCCATTGGCCTAATCAGAACTTACACCCAGCCAGCTCACACCCATGCGGCTGTGTTGACTGAGGACACATTGATGTACCTCCTTCTAGTTGATAAACAGCTTCTATCCCAATCCCTCCTCTGAGAGCCTCCAGCCTCCAGGCTCCTCCCTGAGAACCCAGATGACCCTGATTCCATCCATTTCAGCCATGCCTGGGAGCTACAGCTGCATTTCTGCCGGCTGTTCCAAGCCTGGAGGTGGCCGTTTTTGAGACGGAGTCTCACTCTGTCGCCAGGCTGGAGTGCAGTGGCGCGGTCTCGGCTTACTGCAACCTCCGCCTCCCGGTTCAAGCAATTCTCCTGCCTCAGCCTCCCAAGTAACTGGGACTACAGGTGCGTGCCACCACATCCAGATAATTTTTGTATTTCTAGTAGAGACAGGGTTTCACCATGTTGGCCAGGATGGTCTCGATCTCTTGACCTCATGATCCGCCCGCCTTGGCCTCCCAAAGTGCTAGGATTACAGGCATGAGCCACTGTGCCCAGTGGCAAGAGGATTCTTTTTTTTTTTTTTGAGACAGAGTCTCGCTCTGTCACCAGGCTGGAGTGCAGTGGCGCGATCTCAGCTCACTGCAAACTCCGCCTCCCGGGTTCATGCCATTCTCCTGCCTCAGCCTCCCGAGTAGCTGGGACTACAGGCGCCTGCCACCAAGCCTGGCCATTTTTTTGTATTTTTAGTAGAGACGGGGTTTCACCATGTTATCCGGGATGGTCTCGATCTGCTGACCTCATGACCCGCCCACCTCGGCCTCCCAAAGTGCTGGGATTACAGGCGTGAGCCACCACGCCTGGCCGGCAAGAGGATTCTTGAGGCCAGTAGTTAGAGACCAGCCTGTGCAATACAGTGAGACCCGTTCTCTACAAAAAAATTTAAAAATTAGCTGGACATGATGGCCCATGCCTGTAATCCTAGCTACTTGGGAGACTTAGGTGGGAAGATTGCTAGAGCCCGGGAGTTCGAGGCTACAGTGAGCTGTGATCGCACCACCGTACGAACATCTGGCGTGCGGTGTGGCGGCATCTGAGTCCAAGGCACTCTGTCCCCGACAGTCCCACTTGAGATCCTTACCTGCCCAGAGTCCATGGCTTCAGCCAGCCTCTCAGGGCTCAGCTCCAAGGAGGCTCCTGGCCTTCTGACCCACGAGGCTAGCTCCTTCTGAAATGGGGTGATAGGCGGGGTGGTGAGGGGAGCCCGGTGGGCAGCCACACCCTCCCCGCACACTCGTCTTTGCACTCCTTACACAGAGCCGAGTGCTGGTCAGCGCCGTCACCTTCAGCTGCATGAGGCTGGCCTCAGCCAGGCTGGGGGGCTCCAGGAGGCTCCGTGACAGGTCCACACACCGCAGCATAGCACCGAGGTTCCCCTCATACCAGGCCTCACTGCCCAGCCAGCAGGTGTCAGAGCCCAACCAGCAAAGCCCCTTCCTGCATCCTCCCAGCCTTCCCGGGCCCTGGCTCCCTACTCACCCGCTCTTGGCAGCAGAGTCCGGCTCCTCCTCAGTGGGCACTGCCAGCAGTGGTCGGAGGCTGAGGGTCCGCAGCTGCTGCACGCAGCGCCTCACCTCCTCTGCTGTCTCACCAGCCACAAACTGCCCATAGACGGATGCTCGGAGAAATGCGCCTGAGAGCCGGGAGCCCAGAAGTCGCCGAGACCAGGCCTGGAGCTGGGTGACAGGGAGCGAGGGCTCAGCGCCGGGCTATGGGGAGCCTCCAGGCTGGTCCTCGGGATCACTGCTCACCAACAACCCATGAGTGACGAGTGGGGGCCAAGCACACAGCCGGAGAACCAGCAAGGCCCGTGTCAGCTCTCCTGTGCCCTTGAGGTGGAAGGCCCCGCCATCAAAGCTCAGGGGCTGCCAGCCCCTGGCCGGGGGACCAGCTTGGGAACAGAGCACGTAACAGGTCCGGAGCATCCTGGGTCCCTGGATGCCTCCACACCAGGGAAGGTGCTCTGAAGGCAGCAGGTTCACCAACTGCCCCTTGCCCAGGCCAGGGGCAGTGACTGATTAACTGGGCAAAGCCTCAGGATCACAGGCTCCTTGGGGGCAATTAATTATTAACAAATGGGGACAGAGTTCAGAGTAACGGTAACGGGAGGTGAACCCCAATAACAGCCCCCAACAATGCTCAGCACAACAGGTACTTATTAGGTAACCACCATGTGCTGGGAAAGCAGGGGCTCCGGGGCAAGGATCCCTGAGTTCAGGACACTGGGCTTTGTGATCCAGGACAGGCTACTTAACCACTTTTGTGGCAATTGCTTCCTCTTAAAATCGGAAATGCTGTAATGTTATTGAATACATTTGGAAATACAGTTCTCATGTTTGTAATTCCAACACTTTGGGAGGCCAACGCCAAGGAGTTTGAGACTACCCTGGGCAACATAGTGAGACCCCATCTCTACAAAAAATACAAAAATTAACTGGGGGTGGTGGCGCACACCTGTGGTCCTAGCTACTCAGGAGGCCAAGGAAGGTGGATCTCTTGAGCCCGGGAGGTCAAGGGTGCAGTGAGCTGTGATTGTGCCACTGCACTCCAACCTGGGTGACAAAGTGAGACTCTGTCTCCAAAAAAAGAAAAAAGAAAAGACAACCTATATAACCCAGCTGTTCCATATTAAGTACATATCCTAGAGACCTTGAACATGGGCAGCAGGAAGCATGTACAGGAAAGAATGTTCAGAGGAGCAGTGTCTGAACTACCCAAATGTCCATCAAAAGGAGAATGGATACATACATGGTGGTTATGCAGTGGAATACTATACAGTAATGAAAAAAAATGGATACTGATACACACAACTGTGTGGCTGAATCTCACAATGTCAAGTGAAAGAAGCCAGACACCAAACAGGGCAAGCTGTATTATTCTTTTTTTTTTTTTTTTTTTTTGAGACACAGTTTCACTCTTGTTGCCCAGGCTGGAGTGCAATGGCACAATCTCGGCTCACTGCAACTTTCGCCCCCCGGGTTCAAGCGATTCTCATGCCTCAGCTTCCAGAGTAGCTGGGATTACAGGCATGTGACACCATGCCCCACTAATTTTGTATTTTTAGTAGAGACAGGGTTTCTCCATGTTGGTCAGGCTAGTCTTGAACTCCCGACCTCAGGTGATCTGCCCACCTCGGCCTTCCAAAGTGCTGGGATTACAGGCATGAGCCACTGCGCCAGGCCTATTCTTTTCAATAAATATAAAAGCAAGGAAAGTGAAACTACAGTAAAATGTTGGGAATACATGCATGGGTGGTCAAACTATGAGGACAAGAAAAGTAAGGACATGATTATCACAGAAGTCAGAGAGGTGGCTGATTGTGGGGGATGGGAGGAATTGTAACTGGATAGAGGGATATGGGGACTTCTATGTCCTATTTTCTTTTTTTAAAATGGAAACCATATGTCCTAATTTTTTTGTTTTGTTTTGTTAGACGTATCCTTGCTCTGTCACCCAGGCTGGAGTGCAGTGGTGCGATCTCGGCTCACGGCAACCCCCATCTCCTGGGTTCAAGTGATTCTTCTGCTTTAGCCTCCTGAGTATCTGGGACTACAGGCACCCACCACCACACCTGGCTAATTTTTGTATTTTTGTAGATATAGGGTTTCACCATGTTGGCCAGGCTGGTCTTGAGCTCCTGACCTCAAGTGATCCACCCTACTTGTCCTCCCAACATGCTGGGATTACAGGCATGAAGTCCTAGGTCCTTTTTTTTTGAGAAGGAGTCTCACACTGTTACCCAGGCTGGAGTGCAGTGGTGCGATCTCAGCTCACTGCAACCTCTGCCCCCCCAGTTCAAGCAATTATCCTGCCTCAGCCTCCCGAGTAGCTAGGATTACAGGTGCCTGCCACCGCGCCTGGCTAACTTTTGTATTTTTAGTAGAGTCAGGGTTTCACCATCTTGGCCAGGCTGGTCTTGAACTCCTGACCTCATGATCCACCTGTCTTGGCCTCCCAAAGTGCTGGGATTACAGGCGTGAGCCACTGCGCCTGGCAGTGGCTCCTAGGTCCTAGGAGTCCTAGGTCTTAACATGGATGATGATTCATAGTTGTTCACATTGTAAGGTTTTTTTTGTTTTGTTTTTGAGACAGTCTTGCTCTGTCTTCCAGGCTGGAGTGCAGTGGAGTGATCACTGCTCACTGCAGCCTCAAACTTCTGGGCTCAAGCAATCCCCCAACCACCACCTCCACCTCCCAAGTAGCTGGGATTACAGGTGCGTGTGATCACACCAAGGGTAATTTTTAATTGTTTTTTTGGTAGAGACAGAATCTCATTATGTTGCCCAGGCTGGTCTTGAACCCCTGTACTCAAGCAGTCCTCTCCCCTTGGCCTCCCAAAGTGTTGGGATTTCAGGCATGAGCCACGGCACCTGGCCTTCACATTGTAAGTATTCTTTTTTTTTTTTTTTTTTTTTTTGAGATGGAGTCTTGCTCTGTCGCCCAGGCTGGAGTGCAGTGGCACAATCTCAGCTCACTGCAAGCTCCGCCTCCCAGGTTCAGGCAATTCTCCTGCCTCAGCCTCCCAAGCAGCTGGGACTACAGGCGCCCGCCACCACGCCCAGCTAATTTTTTGTATTTTTAGTAGAGACAGGGTTTCACTGTGTTAGCCAGGATGGTCTCGACCTCCTGACCTCGTGATCCGCACACCTCGGCCTCCCAAAGTGCTGGGATTACAGGTGTGAGCCACCGCGCCCGGCCGTATTTTTTAACGCTATAACCTGTGTTCATACATTCGTGAATGTACATTTCACCAAAAAAGTAAAAAAAATTAATCACAATATCAGTTTCCCAGAGCTGTTGTGTGGATCCAATTAAAGGATACGTACAACCTGGTACACAATCTGTGTTCAATAAGCACTGGCTGTGATCATTAAGTGCTGTGTGTATACAATCTCATTGATGCTTGTCTTCATGATGAAGCATGTACCATTAATCACCCCTCTGTTTGGGGAACCCCAGGGCCACGTCAGGCTCAATCATTCTCTAGAAAGACTCACAAAACTCAGAAAAGCCATGAGACTCATGGTTATGGTTTATTACAGCGAAAGGATACAGATTAAAGTCAGAAAAGGGAAGAGGCGCAAAGGGCCCAGGAGACACCAGGAGGAGTCAAGAGATCAGTGCTCAATTTCCCCAGCATGCATGGAGAATTGCCATCAGGAAAGCTGACCAGAGCCTTGATGACCAGGGTTTTTATTGGGGTCAGTCACATGGGCATGGCTGACTGCCTGCATGAGTGACCTTATCTCTAGCTCCTCCAGAGGTCAAGCTGATACTGCATGGCCCAAGGTCCCCAGAAAAACAGAAATACTGGGTTTTTTTGTTTTGAGACAGAGTCTCACTCTGTAACCCAGGCTGGAGTGCAGTGGCGCGATTTTGGCTCACTGCAACTTCCGCCTCCCAGGTTCAAGCAATTCTCCTGCCTCAGCCTCCCAAACAAAAACACTTTCATCAAGCAGGATAGTACAAAGGCTTAGAGGTTACCTCCCAGGAGCTGAGCGAGGTTAATCCTTTACTACACAACCCCCAATTCACAGATGTTAAAAGTGGAGGCTCAGCCGGGCATGGTGGCTCATGCCTGTAATCCCAGCACTTTGGGAGGCCGAGGCAGGTGGATCACCTAAGGTCAGGAGTTCAAGACCAGCCCAGCCAACATGCTGAAACCCCGTCTCTACTAAAAGTACAAAACTTAGCCGGGCGTGGTGGCAGGCACCTATAATCCTAGCTACTCAGGAAGCTGAGGCAGGAAAATCACTTGAACCTGGGAGGAGGAGATTGCAGTTAGCCGAGATCATACCACTGCACTCCAGCCTGGGCGACAAGAGCAAAACTGTGTCTCAAACAAACAAACAACAACAAAAAGTGGAGGCTCAGAGAGATGGAGACACCTGCCTAAAGTCACACAGCCAGTTGGTGGCCAAGTGCAGATTTAAGACCTCTTTCCCTGAGATGCCAGACTGTAAAATTTTCTCTTCTTTTTTTTTTTGAGACGGACTCTCACTCTGTTGCCCAGGGTGGAGTACAATGGTGTGATCTCGGCTCACTGTAACCTCCGCCTCCTGGGTTCAAGTGATTCTCCTGCCTCAACCTCCTGAGTACCTGGGATTACAGGCGCACACCACCACACCCAGCTAATTTTTTTTTTTTTTTTTTTTTTTTTTTTTTTTTTTTTTTTTTTTTT